>NC_045558.1:9232256-9564756 GCF_009769535.1 Thamnophis elegans
GAGCTGGCTCATCTGGTAGGATAGAGAACAGAACGATGAGCCAGCCCAGCAAGCTAGCAGCTGATGGGCGGGAGCTGCGAGCGCCAAAAAAAGCATGCCTTTTAAAAAGGCGGGCGGGACGCGGGAAAATGCATTGGAAAGCGGGTGTGTCCCACCAAAAGCGGGACGTCTGGTCACCTTATCCAAGGCCCCTCCCAACTCGGTTATTCTGTATTCTGTGAGGGTAGGAAGTACATGGAGATGAACAATTTATAATTTATTGTATGGTTACATTACTAGAATCTGGCAATTCTGAAAGTCTATCTCTCTTCCCCCCACACCACCTTTATAGCTGAAGAAACTAGAGAGTGCCCCTTCTGAAATTTTGTCATAGCCCCATTCTTTCTGCAGACTCAGTTACTGCTTGTTTGACTATGAGAGCTGGGCTGCTACGAGTTCGCCCAGATTTGGGAGAACCTGTAGCTAATGTTATGGCCAATTCGGAGAACTTCCAAATCCTACCCCTGGCTGGCCCGTCCCACACCACCCCGCCACTTCCAGGAGTCTCCAATGGCCTGTTTGGAGGTGAGGTAAATGCAGGGCCCGCGCGGAGGCTCGGGGAGGGAGAAAAACAGGCCTCCCGGAAGTTCTGGGAGCTGGAAAGTTTCTGGTCTCTAGAGGGCCTCCGGAGTCTGGAGGAGGAAGTTTACATCCTCCCAGATGCTCAAGGAAAGGCTCCGGAACCTGGGGAAGGTGAAAATGTTGTGTGTCCCGTCCCCCCCACTGTGGTGCAGGAGGCTGACTAGGCCACGCCCACCGAATTTCATGTCAGTGAAAACAATCAGTTAAACTTGCCTCCAGAAATTGTGGGTGCTCCAACGTTGGAGGTTTTTAAGAGAATTGACAACTATTTGTCTGAAACGATATAGGTTTCCCTGCCTGAGAGGGGTTTGGACCCGGGTTGGGTTGCTGCCGGCATTATTACCGGTTAGGAAAAAAAATTGCTCCTCAATTGCTTACGGTCTACTTAGCACACCAGTTTCCCTTTGAAGCTGCCAGCGTAGGTGCCCATGAAACATCAGGAAATTTGAACCATGATAACTGAACCCTGAAGCCAGGGGTGGGCTTCAAAAATTTTACTAACAAGTTCTCTGCCTGTTGCTGGCTGGGTGTGGCCATGGTGGGCGTGGCCTAGTCAGCCTCCTGCACAATGGCGCGGGAACGTTTTTGCCCTCCCTGGGATCTGGAGGCTTTCCTCAAGCCTCTGGGAAAGCAAAAATGGCCTCCCCCAGGGTCTGGAGGCCAGAAATAGGCCCGTTTCCAGCCTTCCGGAACTTCCGGAAGGCCCATTTTTTGCCATCCCCAGGCGCCATGTGGGCCCTGTACTAACCTGGCATCCCAAACGGACTGCGTACAGACTGTAGAGAGGGGTGGTGTTGGGTGGGTGAGATTTGTGGGTTCGCCAAACTGGGCAGATCCTTAGCTAAAGGATCGCCTGAACCCTTGCAAATCTGCAGCAGCCCACCCGTTCCTGAAGCCCAACATTGTCCATTGACCTGGTTCCTTAGATATTTTGCATTTGGCTTAATGCGGATTCTTCTTGTTTTGAATCGTTAAATCATTCTAAGGCGTTTTATGAAAATACTCTGATCATCAAACCATAGTGATCATTCTGGAAGACAGACGCAAAGTTCTTAACAGGTTTTCTGTCTCTTACACGGGCAAAAAAAATGAGACATTCCTGTTTGTTCAGTTGCTTTTAATGATGGATAAACATAAGAAGTGGTCAGGATCTCAATACTACAAAGCACTTTACATTTTCCTTCAGTACGTCAAATGAACACTTACTCATATTTAAATAACAGAGTGCAGTTCACCAGCTGCTCATTAAACCATTTTAATTAGCATGCTAACCCAGAAACGCTTCCAAAACAGAGATGGCTAGCGACCAAATTAAATGTTTAATTCAATACAATTTGGGGAACACATTCAAAGGACACATTCCAATGAATCCCCTTTCTCGGGTTGGTTGGAATTTCAAACGGTCGCTGAGCAACCTGTCGTAAATTGAGGATTACCTGCAGCGGTCTCTACAATTGTGCATGGATAGATATTGAGGAAGGAGGGTTTCCTATCTCCCATCATGACAGAATGAAACTAAAGTAAAAGGAATTAAAACCAATGGAACATAGAAGGATTTTTTTTCCTTAACATGGTTTTTAGTTAAACTATGGAATTTTCTGCTGCAGGAGTGTCCAAAAAATTAAGATGGTGGCCACTGCAGTACAACTGAAGCCACTCCTCATTTTTATATACTACTAATAGTGGTATTGGAGCAATGGTGGGTTCCTGCAGGTACGGTCCAGTACGGCTGTACCAGTAGTAGCTGGGAGCAACTGACAGTGTACTGGTACGGTGGCTCATTTGGCCCACCCACCCGCCTGCGTTCTATACCTGTTTTTAAAGCAACCGGAAAATTGCGCACCTGCGCACAGCGTGTGGCACCTGCGCAAGCTCCAACAAGCAGCTGGGCGTCACAGGGCCGGTGGATTTGCACATGCGTTCGCAGCCGCATGCACAAATAGCACACGCAGCCCTGTGAGCAGCATACAGGTAGCGATGGTAAGAGCAATCCACCGTTGTATTGGACCCTAATCTGGGTTTTTTTTTTAAAGACTACCCGACAGGCCCTGCTTTTGTTCCTCTCTGGGACTTTGAAACCACTTTAAAAATAGCAGAATAAAGTTCTGGAAAAACAGATTGAGGGCTGTGAAAGGCAAGCTGGCTTTAAAAGATGCTCAGGCTCCATAATAAAAAAAATGTGGAAAACTGCCTCTCCAATAATTTTTTTGAAGATTACATTATACAGATAAAAACCAATAGATCTCTATAGCAGTGTTTCTCAACCTTAGCAACTTGAAGATGTCTGGATTTCAACTCCCAGAATTCCCCAGCCAGCGGATGCGTAACCAAAGTCAAGCTCCACCCGCCCACACACACACTCACCTCATGGAAGCGGCGCTGATGCACCACATGGCCTCCTACCCCGCCATGAACGAACAAAAGAAGTGGGCCTACCGTACATGGAAAAAAATTAGACACTCCCCAAAAAGAAGCCCTACTGCTTATTTTGGGGCCCAAAAGAAATTAAGACCGGGTCTTAATTTGCGGGAAACACAGTATCTTGAAAATTTGCCAACTGGGAAACTGCCTAGACCAGCATTTGTTTAGCTTTCTTTTATGGCTTTATGAGGTCAGGAAGGACAAATCTCTTGCATGGTCTACTGAGGGAGCATTCTCACTGAATAATTATGCAAGAACTTTGCAGGGACAGCCGCAGGAAAATTCAGCAAGTGAGTCACATCTTTGGCAGCAGAGAGGAAGAAGAAATCTCAGATTTTGCCAGATTTTGTCTCCCTGCATATCAACATACATGCACACAGGACACACGCTAATGCAGCTACAGGAGGCGCTTGTGAGTACACAGCAGATATTGTGCACACAGAAAGAGGAAGAAAAACTGATGCCATGCGCATACACAAACACATACAGACAGGGTCCCTAATTAAGGGATTTCTTCTTCCTTCTTTTCATTAAACTGGGTATGTCTACTTTAATGAAAAGAAGGACTGGGGGTGATGACATCTCAGGGGTTGCCAGAAGAAGAAGAAGGAGAAGGAGAAGGAGAAGGAGAAGGAGAAGGAGAAGAGGGAGTCAAGCTATTCTCTAAAGCACCTGAGGGTAGAACAAGAAGCAATGGGTGGAAACTAATCAAGGAGAGAAGCAACTTAGAACTGAGGAGAAATTTCCTGACAGTTAGAACAATTAATCAGTGGAACAGAAGTTGCCTCCAGAAGTTGTGAATGCTCCAACACTGTTTTAAGAAAATGTTGGACAACCATTTGTCTGAAGTGGTGTAGGCTTTCCTGCCTAAGCAGGGGGTTGGACTAGAAGACCTTCAAGGTCCCTTCCAATTCTGTTATTCTATTCTATTCTATTCTACTCTACTCTACTCTACTCTACTCTACTCTACTCTACTCTACTCTACTCTAGGCATCATTTGACCTTCACTCTGATATTTAATGGTATAGATTAATAGTAGCACCTAATTGGAGCAAGACTACTTAGGAACTATTTGGAAATTAATTCTACTTTTTACATGATGAAGTTGATTGCAAAATGTTTTTTCTTGTTCAGTGTTCCCCAACCTTGACAACTTTAAGAGGTGTGGTGTTCCACTCCCAGAATTTATACTGGCTGGGGAATTCTGGGAGCTGACGCCCACACCAGTTAAAAGTTGCCGTGAAATAATGTTTTAGATGCCTACTTGATCACTGATTGTCCTAAACAAAAATTTGGCTCTAGATCCACAGGCAAAAATACAATGGGAGTGAAATTCTGGGAATCAACTCTCTCGCCTCCACACAAAACTCCTCTGGAATTTAGAGGAATAATTTAAAGATAGAAATGTTTTTCTGCTGCTCTTCTTTTTTAAGGGCCTTTTTTAAAAAGAGAAATTGAAAAATTAGCAGGGTAAGTAAAAACACCACCTAGTGAAATATTTTCTTTCAGAATAATGAATATAATATAAAAAGTCAAGATTCTCATGAATTGCTCCCTTATACTTGCTGCCCCATGTTTCTAATAATTGATTTATGGCCAAAATTTGGGATCAGAATTTCTGCCCCTATGGAAGATAGCTGTTAAGTCAATCATGCCCAATTTTACAACCTTTTCTGCCATGTTTGTTAAGCAAATCACTGCAGTTTTTCAGCAAATCATGTGGTCATGAAGCAAATTTGGCTTCTTGCATTGGCTTTCCTTACCAGAGGCCACCTGCCAAATATTGTAAATGGAAATAATGCAATCCCAAGAAACTGCAACTATTGTAAATACACAACATTGCCAAGCACCTAAATTTTGATCAAGTGATTTTCGGGATGCTGCAACATATGTTAAGCGCAGGGGCTAGTCATAAGTCTCTTGTTTTAGTACTATTGTAACTTCAAACAGTCACCAACTAAATGATCCTAAGTTGAGGACCACCTGTCCTAACTTATGGAATGCAAATGTTTTTTTATCTAAAAAAGTCAAATCCTCAACAGTTGCTGTGTAACCAAAGTGGCGCAGCTCAATTTTGCAGTGCGAATGTATTTCTGTCCCTAATGAAAATGACAATTTCTGCCAAAACGAAGCCAGATCTGCTGTAGGGGGACATCTGTTGGCAGATCTGCCCTTGATTCAGCTTCAAAGTACGAAAAAGCACAGAGAATGGCAAAAGAAACTTTTTAAAAACATTTTAAAATAAATTCAAACAGTAGGCATCATTATTGTCAGATTAAATTCCACATTTGCATTGAATAAATATACCATTCATGATAACTGCACCAATAAACCATGTTTTTAAAACAACAGAATAGATTCAAAGCAGGGAGGAGGTTGCTACGTGGATGGGAATTGAATATATTTTACTTACTTCCCCCAAATCCCCAACAAATCAGAAAATGTCATTCCCCCACCACCACCACGTAGCTTCAAAGGTTCTTCACTGTTTATATCTCTACCATCCCAACCCTCCACTGTAATTTCACTACAAGGGTTGTAAACCATGCAATTTCTAGTCCATGTTTTAAAATCTAATTACTCTGATTGATAAAACTCAGTAGGACAGATTGTTTTCTCCCAGTGTGGCTGAACTACAAGACCCAGCCTTTCCCAAGACTGGCTTAGTTGGCAGGAACTTTTAGAGGTTAAAGCTCATCCACAGCTAGATCCCACCCAATGGTGGGTTGCAAATATTTTTACTACTGGTTTGGGTTCAGAACTGCACGTGCTCCTGCGCATGCGCACAATGCTGCTGCATATGCACAGAAGCAACTGGATGGGTGGGCGGGGCCTCCCACCGCCATTACTACTGGTTCAGCCGAACCGGCAGCAAACCAGCATAAAAAATTCCAGGTCCAGCTGTGGTCATCTATATTTTAAAACAGCTGCATCAGAGGTGGTATTCAGCAGGTTCTGACCAGTTCTGGAGAACCGTTAGCGGAAATTTTGAGTAGTTCAGAGAACCGGTAAATACCGCCTCTGTCTGGTCCCCGCCCGCATCTATTTTCTGCCTCCCGAGTTCCTTGATGAGGAGGGAATGGGGATTTTGCAGTATCCTTCCCCTGCCATGCTCACCAAGCCACACTCACCCAGTCATGCCCCCCCATACCACGTCACACCCCAAGCCACGCCCACAGAACCAGTAGTAAAACATTTTGAATCCCACCACTGTGCTACATCCATGGTAAGGCGAGGAGGACTTAACGATAAAAGCAATGTTGCATCGACAGAATGCAAGCTTCGTGTCTTTTGTATACCCCTGTGATCTGCCACATGCTATCATAATAATTATTTATACTATAATTGTTTGTTATAATACATATTTACTATAATTGTACTTATTAGATATGTTGAGTTGTTTATAAAGATAATACAGGCAGGAAATAATAAATAAATAAATAAATAAATAAATAAATAAATAAATAAATAAATAAATAAATAAATAAATAAATAAATAAATGTGAAGCCTTTTACTTGCAACAGCCCAAGCACTGCTTTTATTATTTTGATGACCTACTGCATCCTGCAGATGGTAGCAATCCTATTATTAACATTATCCAACCAAAATCCATGGAAGATTTGCTTTTCAAACTCTGGTCTGAAGATCCTCCTAAGATTCTTTCCCAGTGTCAATTTTCCCCATTGGTTAAACCCAAAATATCCCATTAAATGGTTCTAACCACCTTAATTAAGTACCTTACTATCCAGTGAATGATGCTCCATTTGGTGAAGCAGGCATTCTGAAGGCATTTACTTCATTTCCCATTATTAACACCACTGTTAACAGGCATCCACTGGACAAAACTGGAATCAATTACCAGGCTGTCTCTGGAATTTCTCTGATGAGTCACCCAAATGCAGGTGAGTCACTCTCCTATCCTATTCTTGCCCTTCATGCAGCAAAATTCACTCATTTTTTAGCTGGAACGCTGTGGCCTTTTCCCAACGCAGTAGCCAAGCTTGATGTAGTGAATAAGCCCACTCTGAATCAGGGGTGAAATACAGCAGGTTCTGGAGAACCGGCAGCAGAAATTTTGAGTAGTTCGGAGAACCAGTAGCAGAAATTTTGAGTAGTTCGGAGAACCAGTAGCAGAAATTTTGAGTAGTTCGGAGAACCAGTAGCAGAAATTTTGAGTAGTTCGGAGAACCAGTAGCAGAAATTTTGAGTAGTTCGGAGAACCAGTAGCAGAAATTTTGAGTAGTTCGGAGAACCAGTAGCAGAAATTTTGAGTAGTTCGGAGAAATGGCAAATGCCACCAGAGTGGGGTGGGAATGAAGATTTTGCAATACCCTTTCCCTGCCACACCCACCAAGCCACGCCCACCAAGCCACACCCACAGAACTGGTAGTAAAAAAATGAATTTCACCACTGTTCTGAATGCTTTGTTCCCTGGTGCATTGGTGAATAAACTACATTTCAAATGACTGCATGAGGCACAAACTCCTCTAACCATCTGTTAAACCAATATAGAAAGAAACTGTGCTTGAATAACATATTTAATTTTGTTAGCCACCATCTTGTCATCATTCTTCAGTTAGGAATCTGGACACACACATTTATGCTGGTTAGGGCAGTGCTTGATATCCGTCTGGTAAACTTGCAAGATTCGTTTTTCTCACTGAACTGGACTGTTGTTTCTCCGTGTAGTATAATATATTTGGGTATATGCATAACTTTGTATTTATTTATTTATTTAGTCATGTTTATGTAGTGTATAGGGACACGGTGGCTCAGTAGCTAAAACACTGAGCTTGTCGATCAGAAAGGTCGGCAGTTCAGCTGTTCGAATCCCTAGCGCCGCGTAACCGAGTGAGCTCCCGTTACTTGTCCCAGCTTCTGCCAACCTAGCAGTTCGAAAGTACATAAAAATGCAAGTAGAAAAATAGGAACAAACTTTGGTGGGAAGGTAAGAATGTTCCCCCGTGCCTTTGGCATTTAGTCATGCCACCAGGTTGCCTGGAGTGTGTGTGTCTGTGTGTGAACCGGCCCAGATCAGAGACGGAGAAGATCACTATGATGCAATTTTGCTGTACAATTCCTGATCAAAAGAAGCAAGACAAAAACCAGACTTTTGACACCACTCAATTGTCTGTATAGTGAACCCAAAATAAGGAAACACTCTTGGGAGCATGGAGTTCCCAAAAGTAAAACATTATTGGATACACCATTTTGGTACTGAAGAAACAAAAAAAAACCCCAATTCTGGTTTTCCCACACAAATGCTTGCCCAGTTAAAAAATACCTTCCCTCCCCCCACCACCCGAGTGATCATATCGCCCAATTAGGAGACGTCATTTTGTTATGGGAACAGTCTATCTCTTTCTCCAGCACCTGCAGTGGTGACCTTGATGATTTTCATACGCTCACCATCTCTCAGCATTCCATTTCCCTCTTCTCTCCCCCGCAGTTCATTGGCACTTTGAGAAGCATTAAGGTTTGAAAGAAGCAAAGCAGTTCCATGTTGACAAGAGCATTTATAAGACTCCCAAGAGATTTGAGAGAAGAATGTTAATATTTTTCCCTTCTGCAGCTTCTATCAATGAATTTTATTTCACATTTTAACGAATGAAACCCAGTGATTTGTCCAATACACCGAGCCAAACAATTCCTGCTCAACCATCCCGCCTTTTAAAAATACTAAGTCCACAAAATTACAGGGTACCAGAAGAAACACTATCAACTTCCTTCCCCAAGTATGACTCTTGAGGGAACGAGACTCCAAAATCACAAAATAATATACAGATCAGTTGACTTCACAATGATGTGAAGATTGAGCAGTATACAATATGCAATTCCAAGGGACCAATGTTGAATATTTTCCTTTTTCATCTCCCAGACCAATTCAAATAGTGAAGCCAGAGGTAAAGGGAAGGTTTTTCCTACTTATTGGAGTCCCTTTCCAAATATGTATTTTATAAATACATATTTATGAATCAAGATCACGTGAAGTGTTAATACCACTTTATAAGGCCTTGGTAAGGCCACACTTGGAATACTGCATTCAGTTTTGGTTGCCACGATGTAGAAAAGATGTGGAGACTCTAGAAAGAGTGCAGAGAAGAGCAACAAAGATGATTAGGGGACTGGAGACTAAAACATATGAAGAACGGTTGCAGGAACTGGGTATGTCTAGTTTAATGAAAAGAAGGACTAGGGGAAACATGATAGCAGTGTTCCAATATCTCAGGGGCTGCCACAAAGAAGAGAGAGCAAAGCTATTCCAAAGTACCTGAGGGCAGGACAAGAAGCAATGGGTGGAAACTATTCAAGGAGAGAGGCAATTTAGGAGAAATTTCCTGACAAAACAATTAATCAGTGGAAAACTTGCCTCCAGAAGTTGTGAATACCCCAACACTGGAAGTCTTTAAGAAGATGTTGGATAGCCATTTGTCTGGAACGGTATAGGGTTTCCGGCCTAGGCAGGGGGTTGGACTAGAAGACCTCCAAGGTCCCTTCCAACTCTGCTATTGTATTGAATTGTATTGGAAATCTAAATCTTGGGTTTCCTACAATTTTACCCTGATCAGAAGAAGGAGAGAGACATTTTTTTTAAAAAAAGGCAAAATGGTATGTAATGGTAGGTAAGAATGATCTTAGGAGACAAAAGGAAGTTTCCTGCCTGAGCCAGGGGTTGGACTAGAAGACCTCCAAGGTCCCTTCCAACTCTTATTCTCTTAGACTGGGCAACAGTCAGACAAGCAGCATCTGAGATGGCAAATGCCTCTTGAATTATTTTTATACATTCCAAAGCTTTCAAACGTTCTGTCCATCGACATCTGTATTTACAGGACCATAATTCAGCGTAACGTTTGGCAGAAATTAAGCCACATCTTTCATTTAGCGCCTCCAATTTTCACAAATAAAAAAACTTTATTACATAAGGAGTTCTTTAAAAAGGACAACGCCAAAATGAGCTCTACCTTTAGCTGTTTCTCATTTGGACTAGATCAGTTATGGCTAACCTTTTTGCCCTTGTGTGCTGAAAGATCACACGTGCATGCTCACACCCATAATGCAGTGTGTGCGTGACCCCCCCCCCTTCCCGGCTCTCCCCCCCCCGCTCCTCCCGTTCATGCATATGTGACCTCCCCCCCCCCCCGTGCCCAATCTTGGGCCTATCAGGCCTCCCTGAAGCCTCCTGGGACTAAAAAAATGGGGTGTGGGGAGGACACCGCCCCCCCCCTGTGCATACGTGGCAGAGACCCAAAAATCAGGCACGCGCATATGTTCAGTGCAGCTGAGCTGGGCCGGAGGCTTGCGTGCCACCTGTGGCATGTGTGCCATAGATTCGCCATCACAGGACTAGATATTTGTGAAAAGAATGAAAGCAAGAATAATGAAAAGCCATTTGATGCAGTGGTTAAAGCATCAGGCTAAAAACCAGGAAACAATGAGTTCTAGTTCATGAAAGTCAAATAAGTTATTTTTGGCCAATCAATAGCATTTAGACTTATATACTGCTTCACAATGCTTTACAGCAGTTTACAGAGTCAGCCTTTTGCCCCCAACAACCTGGGTCCTCATTTTACGCACCTCGGAAGGATGGGAGGCTGAGTCAACCTTGAGCCCATCAGGATCGAACTCCTGGCTGTGGGCAGAGTCAGCTTGCAATACGGCATTCTAACCACTGCACCACCATGGCTCAGTTCCATTCCTGCCTTGGCTCAGCCTCTCTTTCTCAGCCCAGCCCACCTCACAGGGTTGTTGTGTTGAAAATAGGAGGAAGAAGGCATATTAGATATGTTTGTTGCCTTGAGTTATTTAAAAATAATAATAAAGGTAAGATTTTTATTTTAAAAAAAATCTAAAACGAAAAGCCTTCTTGAAAACTGTGCATTCCTACTCCTTGCTCAACTCTGCATCTTTCTAATTCTCAACGCTCTGGTTAAAATAAGGAAAGGAAATTTTTTACTGGTGACAAAATACTTTGCTTGCTGACTGAGATGTTGCAATTTTATTCTAGCCCCCATCAGTAGCCCTGCTGAAGGGAACAGCTATTGACTAATTTATTGCACAATCAGGCAACATTTGCAAACAGCCTGCCATCTGGCTTCAAACTCTTTTATCTTTTTTTATTTATGTCTCTCGGGATCTCCACCACAGAATAAACAGGGCAGACTTTCAGCGCATACTCTGAAAAGGTTTGGCTTGCTCTGTTCCACCTGAAGACACTCAACCTCTGCACAGATTTGAGATGCCCCATCTCCCACAAGGGGTCTTTCTAAGCAACTTGATGTTGTTGTTTTTCCACTTCACTTCCTTTATTTTTATTTTTAGCACCACAAACTCTGAACCTCTGGCACGGCCCCCCCCCCACATCACATAAACCCATGGTTTGCTTGACTGTTATTTCCTAGGTGAAGTTCAGGCGATTGGATTCTCAAAACACGGGTGGCAAATTGAGGGACCTGAGTTGCTAACAGCCTGTTCATAACACCTTCAAACAAACAGCTTGGTTTAGCAGATAATAAGAGAGAGAGGACATCGGTTAAATCTGAGCTTACATTATGGGCATCAATTTATTTGCAAAATTATATTAGAGATATAAATGGTGCTGTTTGCAGTAAAATCTCAGTTTGCAAGTATTCCTCAATTTACAACCCTAATTTAGTCTGGAAAATATAACAATGACAATTTTTAAAAAGAGACTGGACAGCCGTTTGTCTGAAACGGTACAAGGTTTCCTGCTTGAGCAGGGGGTTGGACTAGAGGACCTCCAAGGTCCCTTCCAACACTATTATTCCGTTATTAAAAGCAGTAGTTGTAAAATGAATGCCGTGATCATTAAACAAACACCCTCAGTTGTTAAGTGAACCCATTGTTCACCATGGAATGGTTTTGCTGAAAGTCAGAAGTAATTTCAAGTTTATGGCAAAACCATAAACAATTTTAAGAAGATCCATTTTTTTTTTGCAGCAGTTGTTAAGCAAACGTTGTGCTTATAGGGTGGACACCGCAATTGTAAAGCAGTTGTAAGTGGAGGACTACCTACATTAGAAACTCTAAGTGTATTAAATAGAGCCGTGATGGCAAACCTATGGCACTCTCTCTGTGGGCACATGAGCCGTTGCTTAACTCAGCTCCACCATCAAGCGCCTCCCACCACCCAACTGATTTTCGGGTCTCTGCTGCGCACATGGGAGATGTGCATGCATGCGCAGAGGGCCAGGGTGTTGCATGTGCATGGAGATGGGGGTTGCGCGGTCATGCGTGGAGCGGAGGGAGTGTGGCGAGCGCCCCGTGCTCCATTTTGGACCCAGGAGGCTTCAAGGAGGTTTGCTGGGCCCAAAATGGGGCCCAGGGAGTCGCACGTATCAACGGGGTGGCAGAGGAGCCCGGGGGTGGTGGTGGTGTCATGCACGCATGAGCAGGGCGCAGTGCATTATGGGTGTGGGCACATCCGTGCATGCTATTGTGTTCGTGCGCACAATTTCAGCATTCGAGTACAAATCCACTAGATCTAGATTCTGACTACATTTGAATTAAACCTGCCTACAGTTTAGCAACCCATGCCTAGTTAGCTGTCGTGAGCAATGTTTTCCACTTAGTGATGTGGGTCAGCCCAGGCAATTGTTATTTATTTGACAAACCATATTTTAAGAAACTATGGCAATAGATGCACTCAATCATGGAAGATAATTTATTTTTTCTAACCATAGAAGGAAAGAAAGAGGAAAGCAGCTGAATCTATCAACCTCGGGCTGCTCCTAGCAAGACAGAAATATATATATAACTCCTAAGTCCCCAATATCTCTTCTTTGTATGCAGCTCCTGCATCTTTATTTGCAACACCCATCGCCGAATTAGTAAACTTGAGGCAAAGGGGATTTTACCAAAAAGTCCCTACTCCACAAACAAGCTTGCACCCGATGTGCAAAAAAGAGAATGCCGCACTCACACAACACTTCCCCTTTTCCACGAAATCTGTTGCTATTCTTCAGTTACAGGAAGCACGTGGACCGTCCAAGGGCCATATATCACTCTCAGCTCTACCACAATTACTACTCCAACTTGCCAGGGGGCTTTTTTAAAAGAAATCCTCTATTTATAAACGAGGCAACGTGCTACTAAGCAGAATATAAACCCCGCAACCTAATTCAAGCCAATCTTAAAAGCGTTTCATCAAAAACAAGAAACATTTTTAGTAGGCCTCCTGGATCTGTGTGTTGTTTTTAAAAACTTGGCAACTTCCAAACCATGCTGGGGAATTGTGGAAGTTGAAGTCCATCCATCTTAAAGTCGCTAAGTTTGAAAAATTGATCTAAACCGTGGGCTGGAATTCAGACCATGGGGTGCTTAAGATCTGGCCCATGGGGCTGACCTGGAAACAGTGAAGGACCGGCACACAGTGCCTCTGCAAGCAAAAATGGAGCTCGGGAGAGCTGTGTGTGGCCCTCCAGAGCTACATTTTCGCTGGCAGAGGGTTGCAGGAGGCGGTTGCAGCCTAAAATGGAGCTCGGGAACCTATTTTCGTGGCCTAGCACTTAGGCCACCATAGGTGCCCCCAATACAAGTGCCGTTGAGCTGGTCATGCCCACCCTGGCCACACCCACCAGCCCCCCCCCCCCCGAGATCTAACACAACCCTGATGCGGCCCTCAGTGAAATCGAGTTTGACACCCCTGATTTAAACCTATCAGTAGATCCTGATCTGGAGGTACATTCTACTGTGTACCAAGGATGTAGTTTTAGGTACAGATACTCCTCCATTTACGACCATTCATTTAACAACCATTTGAAAGTTACAATGACACTGAAAAAGTTGACCAACTGCAAGTCCCCACACTTACGACTGTCACAGCATCCCCAAGGCTATGTGATTCAAAGTTGAGAGCTTGGCAACCGGTATATATTTAGATGATCGTAGCATCTCAGGGTCATATGATCATGATATGTGACCTTCAGACAAGCAAAGACAATGGGCGAAGTCAGATTCCCCTGACGATGATTTACCCAACGACTGCAGTGATTTGCTTAACGACTGTGGCACAAAAGATCATAACATCAAGTGTGTCTCACTTAACTACTGCTTTGCTTAGAAACAAATTCTACTCCTGGTCATAAGCTTAGGACCATCTGTTATGCAATGTACCAAATTTTTGAAGTATAAGACGCACCCTTTTCCCTTAAAAAAGAGGGTGAAAATCTAGGTGCATCTTATACACTGAATACAGCATTTTTGGCCTACCGAAACCCCGCCTCCTTTGCAAAAATGGACGTGGAGGCATGCAAAGTGCTCCTTGGGGCTTGAGAGGGCAAAAACGAGGAAAAAATGGGCCATTTCCCCCCCAGCCCCCAGGAGCACGCTAAAAGCCTCCCAAATCTCTTCATGCCCCTTTTTGTGCAAAAAACGAGGCGTGCAGAGAGTTTGGGAGGCCTGCAGAGTGCAAAACTTTTTTTTTTTAATTTACCTTTTCAAAATCAGGGTGCGTCTTATACTTCGGTGTGTCTTATAGTCCAAAAAACATGGTATATAGATTACATTCAAAGTACTATAATTTCTAGTAAACAGGGATAAGATGTAAGGCTTTGCTCGCGTTGACACTGAATAGTTCATTTTAAAAGCGTCTTCCAGACCGTGAGCTGCTTAACGTTCCCCAATCAATGCTTTCCAGAATAATAAATCATTTTCCATCACAGCCAGAAATCATGTTCACTCGGACATGAGTTGTATGGCTCCTTATTCCGGTGTGATACAGAGAAAACGTTTTGCCTTCAAGACCATTTCTCAAATTGCAACTAGGACGAATAAAAAATTATGAAGGATGTTTTTAGCCCTCCTTTTCCACTTTCAAAGCCTATTTGCATTCTGCAGGGTTTATAATCTGAGTGAATAACCACACTGATTGATCAATAACCCAAGTCAACAAATGGATGGATACAGAATCAAAGTATATAAACCAAGCTCGTCTAACGTTGGCAACTTTTAAGACTTGTAAGGCTGGTGGGGAATTTGGGGAGTTGAAATCTTAAAGTTGCAAAGAACATCATAATCAGAGTTGGAAGGGACCTTGGAGGCCTTCTCGTGTTCTTGCTCAGGGGTGTTAAACTCATGGCCTGGGGGCGGGATGCATCACATGCTGGCCACGCGAAGGGGAAAAAAGTTGCAATATGTCATGTTACGGCAATGTATTGTCATGAGTTTGACATCCCTGTTCTAGTCCCACTCCCTGCTCTAGCAGAATACCTTATCCCATTCCAGAGAAGTTGCCATCCAGTCTCTTCTTAAAAGTCTCCAGTATTGGAGTAACCACAATTTCTGAAGGCAAGTTGTTCCGCTGATTAATTGTTCTAACTGTCAGGGAATTTCTCTGTAGTTCTAGGTTGCTTCTCTCCTTAATTAGTTTCCACCCATTGCTTCTTTGTCCTGCCTTCAGGTGCTTTGGAGAATAGTTTGACTTCCTCTTCTTTGGGGCAGCCCCTCAAATATTGGAAGACTGCTATCATGTCACTTCTGGGCCTTCTTTTTAAGGTTCACCGACAAAAGGGCGAACGACAAAAGCACGCCCGACTAAACCGCGGTGACAAAACCGCAAGTTCTAAAGCGCGCCGATGAATGAGCACTGAAGCGCGGCGACAACAGCGCGGCAACAGAAGCAGGCTGTAAACCTAAACCTAGCCCTAACCCTAACCCTAAATCTAACCCTAAACCTAACCCTAAACCTAACTCTAACCTTAACCCTAACCCTAACCCTAACCCTTACCTTAAATTGCGCTTCTGTCACCGCACTGTTGTCGCATTGATGACGTTGCATTTTTACCGCCGCGGTTTTGTCGGCGCGCTTTTATTGTGCGCACATTTGTCGGGTCACGCTTTTTAATAGACTTGTCGGACACCTGATATAAACTTTCAAGCCTGCATGACAGGTTCACAACTTGTCAACATTCACTTTTGCCAATGGATATAATAGCTTTCACTTCCCCAACAACATTATGTAACAGCATACCAGGAGTACACGTTAATCTCCACTGCCATGATGTTCATAGTTTCTGCCAATGCTTTCCTCATTAAATCATGTTGCAATACCAAGAGAGGCGAATTCTTCCCAACACATGCACAGAAGCATCCCCAACCCACTGTTTGTGCCCTCCAGGTATCTGGAAAGATTACAGCAAGTGCAAGGGATAAATTTCCTCTATGGAAAGTGGGCCTATAATCCTATCCTGCCGGTATTTAAACATAGGGGGATGTTGATCTCTTATGATAGCTACAACTGAATTCTGCATTGCAGATTTAGCCCCGAGTGGAGGGTCGGTGTAGATAATCTTCAAGCTCCCTTTCACTATCATTTCCTCCCTTCTATGCAGGATATGGAAATGGTCCCACACTCCCCTTACGTTGTATCTTGAACCCTGAAAATGGCTATTTTAACCCTGACCACAAGGGGTCACTCTTATAGTCTCCATCACTGAGCCACTGAAGGTTCAGATGTTGGATTGAGATGGGTAAAATAAATTCAGATTCAAATCTCCAAATGGCTGAATGGAACCCATCTGTTTCAAAACCAAAATGGCCTCAGGCCCCATATTTGGGGATAAAATGAAGACAAACCCAGGTAAGCCCCCTTGGGCCCCTAAAGGAAAAAAGTTGCCTAAACTAGGTGTCTCCAACCTTGGCAACTTTAAGCCTGGCGGACTTCAACTCCTAGAATTCCCCAGCCAGCTTAAAGTTGCCAAGGTTGGAGACACCTGATCTAAACTGAATCAGGGATAACAAAGATGAGGACAATAAATTGTCTTTTGACTACAAGCCTGGAACACAGGTGGTCCTCAACTCACAACCACAACAGGGACCAAAATTTCTGTTGCTAAGCAAGGTGTTTGTTATATGAGTAACATCCAATTTTACCTTTCTGGCGACAGTTGTTAAATGAATCCCTGTGGTTGGTAAGTGGATCATGTGGCTGGGAAGCAAATCCAGCTTCCCCTATTGACTTAGCTTGACGGAAGCTGGCTGGGAAGGTCACAAATGGCAGATCACATTAATAAAAGGTAAAGGTTCCCCTCGCACATATGTGCTAGTCGTTCCTGACTCTAGGGGGGGCGGTGCTCCTCTCTGTTTCAAAGCCGAAGAGCCAACACTGTCCGAAGACGTCTCCATGGTCATGTGGCCAGCATGACTAAATGGCGAAGGCGCAAAGAACACTGCTACCTTCCTACCAAAAGTGGTCCCCATTTTTCTACTTGCATTTTTACTTGCATTCGAACTGCTCGGTTGGCAGAAGCTGGGACAGGTAACGGGAGCTCACTCTGTTACGCAGCGCTAGGGATTCGGACCGCCGAACTATTTATTTTATTTATTTATTTGTCTTGTATGCTGCCCACTCCCGGAGGACTCCGGGCGGCTCACAAAAGACAAGGGAAAGGGGGGAACGAGACAAAGACAACATATTAAAAACAAAACCAACATTCACAATTTCCGTGGAGGTAGATGCTTCTCAGCTCCCCCCCCCCCCCAGCCTGCTGGAACAGCCAGGACTTGGTGGCTTTGCGGAAGGCCGGGAGGGTAGTAAGGGTCCGGATCTCAACAGGGAGCTCTTTCCAGAGGGCCGGAGCTGCAACAGAGAAGGCCCTCCCCCGGGGAGTCGCCAGCCGACACTGGCTGGCAGATGGAATCCGGAGGAGACCTAACCTGTGCGATCTAATTGGTCTGAGAGAGGTAATCGGCAGGAGGCAGTCTCTCAGGTACCCAGGTCCGAACTGCCAACTTTTCTGATTCATAAGCTCAGCGACTTAGCCACCGAGCCACCATGTCCCGTAAATACATACCTGTTGTCAAGTGCCTGAATTTTCACCACGTGATGCTAAGGATGCCGTTCATGGTGTTTGTTATTTCAAACAGTCATTAAACAAATGGTTGTAAGTTGAGGTTTACCCCTAAAAGAAGGCCTACCACCCATTTTTCCTACTTATCTTCAGATCTACCAACAAAAACAATTCAGACTGGGGAGAGCTCTGCAATCTGAAACGTCCATTATCTTCAATCCATGTGCTGTCACTTCTTCCGTTAGGCCAGGAGTGGGGCAGCTATGGCAAATTTATGACCTATGGATTTCAACTCCCAGAATTCCCAGGATGTGATGGCTCAGCTCCCATGTTGGCACAGACTCTGGTAGTTGAAGTCCACAGGTCGTTGCCATAATTACCCACTCCTGCCTTAGAATCTTCCTAGGATTAGAGATCCTAGAGCAGGGGTCGGTAATCGGTGGCTCTGGAGCCACATGTGGCTCTTTCATCCCTCTGCTGCGGCTCCCCGTCGCTCAAAATATGTGTCACAACCGCCAACGTGCGACACTCAACAGCAGACGATTTATTGAGCTTTTCAATCCCCAGTAGATTTTGTGGCTCCCGCTGTTTTCTTTTCTCTGGGAAACGGATCCAAATGGCTCTTTGAGCATTTAAGGTTGCCGACCCCTGTCCTAGATGGACCTATTATTATGGTCCAGCTGTCTTTCAACCACCTATGCAATCCAGGGATTGGGATCCATGTCAGCATGTTTTGATCTGATCCTCAAGATTTGATGCTCCATGGAAGATACAGCAAACTACAGGATATCTGACCCTAGGCTCCTTCAGGGGCTGGCCTGCTTATCACCTTCAGATCTCTTTACCAAACAACTCTTCTGAAGGCTTAAATCTTTAAAGGCCCCGCCGTACCAGGAAATGAAAAAGTAGACTTTGCAAAAATCCCAATGTTCCCGAAGGGCACCCTACTTTGCAAACAGGGTGGCAGGGCAGGCACCTTCAAGATATAAATGTTGCTAATTCCTATCTTCCTATCCAAAACTAAGAATGTGTTTTTAAAGAGTTTTTTTCCCCCCTTGTCTTGCAGGTACAGGTGCTTCCCTCTTCCTGCCCATTTTAAAACTATTTCTGAATCCCTCTTCCTGGGGTTGTATGAATGTTAAAGCGCTCTCCAGGGTAAACAGCGGTAAGAAAAAACAGCATTTTAATGTTTAATTCAACAGAGTGAGGTCATCATTAGAAGTGTCTAATCCAGTGTTTCTCAACCTTGGCAACTTGAAGATGTCCGGACTTCAACTCCCAGAATTCCCCAGCCAGCGAATGCTGGCTGGGGAATTCTGGGAGTTGAAGTCTGGACATCTTCAAGTTGCCAAGGTTGAGAAACACTGGTCTAATCAGATTAAAAAATGGTTTAAATATGTATGGAACTCTGTGTCTACATGTCCATGCGTGTGCATGCTTGTGTGTATGTGTCATACCATGTTTTCCCAAAAATAAGACAGGGTCTTATTTTCTTTTGACCCTCCCCCCCAAAAATAAGCGCTTGGCCTTATTTTCAGGGAGGTCTTATTATTTTTGAGGTGCAGGACAGTGGTGAAATTTAATTTTTTTTTACTACGGATTCTGTGGGCGTGGCTTGGTGGGCGTGGCAGGGGAAGGATACTGCAAAATCCCCATTCCCTAAAATTTATGCTGCTAAGAAAGACGGCTAAGTGAGTTTTGCCCCCATTTTACAGCCTTTATTGCCAGAATTATTAACTGAATAACTGCAGTTGTTACAGTTAAGTGAATCATGCAGTCATTGATCTCGCTTCCCCCATTGACCTTGCTTGTCAGAAAGTCGCAAAAGGTGATCCCATGACCCCGGGACACTGCAACCGTCATAAATATGAGTCAGTTGCCAATTTTGTTTGAGTGACCCTGGGGATGTTGCAACAAGTTATTAAGTGTGAAAACGGGTCATAAGTCACTTTTGTTTTAATGCCGTTGCAACTTTAAATGGTCACTAAAGGAACTGTTGTAAGTCGAGGACAAAGAGAAGCAAAACAATTAGAAGGCTTCTTCCAAAACATGCCCGTTTTGTGGATCCTTTGCCTTGCTCTCACACCCTTTCCCTACCCCCCCCCCCCCGCCACAACATCCCTCCCCAATGGCGCTGTTAAGTGACAGGCTTGTGCACATTCCATTCTGCCCCACCCCCAACCTGTTGCTGCTACTGCCAAAAAATAAATAAATCAGATTTCACGCGGCACTCTGCGCAGGAGACCTCGTGGAGCATTCAAAAGAACAACTTCCAACTTCTCGCCCGTGGGCCAGGGCTGCGTTCCCACGACTGACCAGCAACTAGCCAATCAGATTTAGCATGCGGTCTGCGCAGAGCCCCTTTGCGGATCTGGACACCGTGAGAACGGAGCAGCAAACGAACCCTGCCCGGCGAAGACTTACCGGGATGTGAACGCGCAGCGTGCGTTTCTTCTGGCCAGCGTCCTTCTTCTTACCAGACGAGGCATCCTTCTTCTTGGCGTCCATGGCCTTACTTCCCATCGCAGGGATGCGAACAGAGGCTGCCCACCAGCTTCCTACGGACAATTCCACCCGCTTGCAAAAGCTCGGGTCCCCGAGTTGGAGCGCCGTGGGGAGGTGAGCAGAGAGCTATCCAAAGACGGAGGAAGTTTACTTGGCCGCTGCTCGGGCTTCCGAGGCCAAGAGATGGGTCAACGGAGATGCCAACGGACGGAGCCTCGGCTCATCACCCGCCAGCTCGAGCCCCGGATGCCCCTGCGGGGTCAACCCGATCCCACTGGCGGGACACCGAGGTTGCTGTAGAGTCAGAATCCGCCCCAATTCCCCGGACTAAAGTTTCCAAGCAGGCATCCTCCTGGAGACCCCGCGCGCTCGGGGAAAGAGCCAGAAAGAGCCCTGTGCAAAAGGGGGGTGCAAAGAGGGCGTGCAAACGCAGCCCGAGCCCCCCGCAGGGCTGGGCTGCAGATCACGTCCCCCCCCTTCTTGTTCTTCTTCTTCTTTGGCGGGCGTGGGGCAAGCAAGGGCGTTGCAACCCTCCTTGAGAGGTCGGCGGATTCCCGGGCTAGAGGCTGCAGCTGGTAGGCAGAGGCGAGAGGGAGCGCGGAGACGCTCGGCGACTGCACCAGCCTCTTTCGGGCGTGCAAGAGGCGAATCTGACAGCGGCCGCGGCACAAACAAGAGGAAAAGAAGCGAGGGGGAAAGCGAGGAAACCCTGCCCAGAGAGGGAGGTGCAAACCTGTGTGTGTAAATATATTTCTAGCCGCCGAGGAGGCGGAGAGGCAGCTAACAGGAAGTGCACGCTCATAAAAGGCAACTTTCTCCCGGCCAGCCCTGGCACAATGCGCGCACACGCCCCTCGGCGCCTTCCGCGCCTCTCCCCTTGGCCAAGGCCGCCGGAGACCTCCGCCGAGCAGCCTCTTGAAGGACGCCCTTCGGCCGCTGTGGTGCCCGGTCTCCCGGGTACTCCTCGGCGGTGGCTTGGCCAGATCTGAAAGGAATCCACCGGAGGTGCTGGGCAGGCGGGGTACCAGCGCTCTCCCCAATTCCTCTGGGGCCCTCTGGACTGGGCAAAGGTGTGTGACCTGCGAGGACGAAGCCACGCGTGTCCCCCCCCCCCGGGTGGCTGGTTTGGAGCGGGGGAGGGCGCGTCGCCGCCAGACACGCCTGCCCGCTGCGCAGCTGGCACAAAGTCTGCGGGAGGCGCCAGCGGCCAAAGGTGTCGACACTGCAGCGGCCTGAATGCTCCCGCGCGTGTTTCCTCCCCACGGGTGGATTTTGCGGTTTCTGTGGCTCCCTTGAAAAGAGAGCGCCGCTTTTCCTTTAAACAGATGCTGACAGACCGGCGGCCTTTACCACTTCATTATTGGAGGGAGGTACTGTTTCTTTTGGGCCACTCAAAAACGCTCTTGGTCATTTCAGCCTTGGGACCGCTGCAAGGGGGTTACCCTATTTAAGAGTATTCATAAGGTAACAGCTAGCACAAAATGCAGCAGAGCAGAAAGTTTTAGGAGACTCTAGGGTGGGCCAGAGGGACTTGGTGGCTCAGTGGCCAAGATGCTGAGCTTGTCAATCAGAAAGGTCGCGAGCTCCATTCATTGTCCCAGCTTCTGCCAACCTAGCAGTTCCAAAGCACATAAAAAATGCAAGTAGAAAAATAGGAACCATCTTTGGTGGGAAAGTAACAGCGTTCCATGCGCCTTCAGCATTTAGTCATGCCAGCCCCATGACCACAGAGTCTTCGGACAGTGCTGGCTCTTTGGCTTTGAAACGGAGATGAGCACCGCCCCCTAGAGTCAGGAATGACTAGCATGTGTTTAAGAGGAACTTTTACCTAGGGTGGCCCAGGAAAGGCACTTGTCTGAACTGCATTGTCACCAATTTGCTTCTGAGTCCCAATTTCAGATGTCTGCTCTTACAAGATCGCTCCACCCCATTCATTCTGGCAGAAAGGGAATGCTGTGGCCACCTCCCACAGTCAAGAATTCTGGCTAGCAGGATCTCTAGAAGAAGAGACTTTTCTGCCACAACTCCCACCCTCTCTCTGGAACATCATCCCCCTGCCCTCCCAAGATTTGCCCCACCCTCTTGGCCTTCTGAAAGGCTGAAACATATCTGCCAATTAGCCTGGGACCCCAGGGGCCATTTCCACGGGAGGTGATTTAGTGGACTAGGAAGAAGATTCCAACTCCACCTCGTCTCATTCCGGTTGTTAACTTCTTTAATTTCTGTTTTTTTTTTTTTTTACTTTTTAATCTTTTGTATGTTTGATTTTACGATGATTTAAGCTGCCCAGAATTTCTTGACCAGATGGGCAGCATAGCAACTTAATAAATTTATAAACAAACAAACAAACATCCAGCTAATGCACTGCCACACCAATATTCAATAGTTTGCCTTTTTGGCTCTTTGGCTTTTGGCCTTCAGCAGTGTGAACACAACTGGGCTTACTATTGAAGAAGAAGAGGTTAATTTCAGTGGTTAAACGCAGCACTGCAGGCTACTTCAGCTGACTGAAGTTCGGCTGTTCAAATCTCACCGGGCTCAGGGTTGACTCAGCCTTCCATCCTTCCGAGGTGGGTAAAATGAGGACCCGGATTGTTGTTGGGGGCAATATGCTGACTCTGTAAACCGCTTAGAGAGGGCTGAAAGCCCTATGAAGCGGTATATAAGTCTAACTGCTATTGCTATTGCTAATTTCAGGCAGAAGCAAATAAAGAGAAGCACAAGATAAGATAAGATAAGATAAGATAAGATACTTTATTTGTATGCCGCCCTTTTCCCTGGGGGGACTCAGGGCGGCTCACAGTTCAGGGGGAGGGGAGGACAAACCAAGTTACATATAAGACAATACATCATTAAAAGCACAACATTCATACTATTCGGGCAGGGTTAAGGTCTTTAGCCCCAGGCCTGTCGGGACAGCCAGGTTTTAAGGGCTATGCAGAAGGTCTGGAGGGTGGTGAGGGTACGAATCTCCACGGGGAGTTCGTTCCATAGGGTTCGTTCCATAGGGTTCAAGCCGTGAAATTTGCAAGAAGTTTCCCGCCCCCTCCTATGCAGATTTAGTGTGAGCTAAATTAAAACTCACTTATCAAATGCCTCACTTAACAACATAAATTTTGGGCTCAATTGTGATTGTTTAAGTTGAGGACTACCTGTATAGAGTACCTCTCAAATCTTGACCCTTGCTATTTCTTTCTGCCTCCTTGCTAGCAAAGGGGAATTATTTTTTTACGTGGATTGATTTTACGTGGGCAAGTTGGTTGAGTTTTGACGTGACCCGTCAAAACCGCGGTCTACAAAAGCGCGCTCGACGAAAGCGCGTACGTGACGTCATCACAGCGCGACGAAAAAAATTAAAAATTGAAATAAATATAAAATTAAAGCAAGCCGATTCACATAAAGGTAAGGGTTAGGTTTAGGGTTAGGGTTAGGTTAAGGGTTAGGGTTAGATTTAGAGCGTTAGGGTTACGTTTAGCGTTAGGTTAAGGGTTAGCGTTAGGTTTAGCGTTAGGTTAAGGGTTAGGTTTAGGTTTAGGGTTAGGTTAAGGGTTAGGGTTAGGTTTGGGGGGGTTAGGGTAAGGTTTTCGCTTTAATTTTACATTTATCGATCACAGCGCGATGTTTTCGTCGCGCTGTGATGACGTCACGTACGCGCTTTCGTCGAGCGCGCTTTTGTCTACCGCGGTTTTGTGGTGGAACCGAGTTTTGAATCCTTACAGTGCAGTTTCTGCCCACCCCTTTCCAGTTGTTCAGCTTCCCTTATCTGGGCACAACTGCTGGGAAGCAAATACTGCAACATGTACATGCATCAAACATTACAGACGAAGGACATAAGGACAGGATTCGCCTGATGACGACAATATACACATGTCGTTATTTTGTCTTGGCGACCCAACTGCAGGGTGGTCTCTGGCACCGAAGCAGCTGCACTTGGAAGCAGATGGGAGAACAGGAATAGGAATCTGATATTAGATTTCTCCTTCCAAATTTGCAGCCCTTTCTGTGCCTTGGAATGATGTGTGAATAGATACATGCAGGCACACACTGTTCTTAGAGAAGCAGAATGAAAAGTTGAGAATATGCTAATCCCTACCGCCACGTGCTGACCCCTTTTAGTTTTGAAGCTCAGCACTTAGATTTTAAATTTCAGTCTAATTGAAGCCATTTAAATTCTTAGATTTCAGCACTGAGAGCCAGATTTTGTCTCCTGTAAATCTACCAGGCCTATTGAAATCCACATGATTTTTTTAAAAATTGAAGACTTGTTAGCTGTCCTGGGGGAAAGCATTTTTTATAGGGCGGCCTTCAAACAGGTGAAATAATTAAAACAATGTTTAGGTTGGTTGAGTTTAGCTGGGACTGTACTTTAGGAACCTGTTTTCTCATAAAATGATTTTGTTCCCATCTTTATCCGAACGTAAGTTAAAGATATGACACTGTCTTGGAAAATCACGTCCTGTTTCAGGTTTGGATATCTGGGGAAAAAATCACATCAGGACTTTCTAACATGCTGAGATCATGTTTGGAGGTTCTCTGAATTGGGGTGTGTCAATGGGAGGCATAACTTTCTCAGAAGTGATTCTGTGGGAAGTTTTCCCCACAAAGTCTCACCTGGCCCTTTTTCTGATATTTTATTTTCCCAGATGTTTAAGTAACTTTAAATGCACGTTATCCATACCCTGCCTGACTATTCCCACTCTCCAGGTTTTATGACTTTTTCGGTAAGGAATATAGTGTTCTTCATTTCTCTCCGTGATCTTATGTTTAGGGAAGAAAGTTGTGTAAGCTGTTTTGAATAAACAAATACATCTGTGGAACTGTGCAAGTGTTTAGCCATGCAATTAGAAAATAATATAAGGAGGCTATGGTGAAAATTCTAGGATATGTTATTTTTAAAAATCGATTTGCTTTGCTTCACGTGGCGTGTTTGTTTTGGCTGAACATTTGCACAATGTGGAAAGTCACACAAGATTAGAATATGTTGTCCTAAAGATGTTCCCATTTATCACGAACACATCACCTCTAGGGCAACTGAAACTGGCATTCCCACCAGATAAATCTAGCATGGCTTTAATTCAATGTCCCCAAAACATTTTCTTACACATTTACATTAAACTGGCCTGATGAAAGTTTAAACAAATTTAGAGTTTTGTCCCTTGTAATTTTGGTCATTGAACTGATCATTATTATGGTTCATTGCACAGTCATCAAGATGTTGGACTTGGCATTTTTATCCACTGTCCAAGGACTACTATTATCAAATTTATTTGCTACCCATCTCATGATTTAAGGCAGTGTTTCTCAACCTTGGCAACTTTAAGTCCTGTGGACTTCAACTCGCAGAGCTGGCTGGGGAATTCTGGGAGTTGAAGTCCACAGGACTTAAAGTCGCCAAGGTTGAGAAACACAGGTTTAAGGCGACTGAGCAGATGTTGGGTAACTTTCTGAGCCAGAATGGTTTTCCCCCCAATATAGCTTGATAATGATACTTGAAACTGTTGGAAGAAATGTCCATCTGGGTTCAGTTCCAAATAGGGAGAAAGACACTGGAAACATGGAAGCTGTTTGGAAAGATGATTTAATGGTGGACAGGATCACATGCATCCTGGGTGAAAAGGGAAGAGATACTAAGAGTCCCCGGGTTTTGTGCCCTCTCTGGGCTTTCAACTTCCTGGGGCACAGGAAGTGTATCCTGATTGGTTACTGTCAGAGGTCATAGCAAGCTATGTAGGTTGTGTCCTAAGTTTGGTTGAAACTTGGTGGGTGGTGCAATGAAGACCAATGAAATGGCTCTGCCCCTTCAGGGTAGATCTTTGTTATGTAGAATAGACTGGCTCAGGCCTTAATGGCCCATTGACAAAGGTGAGGGGGGGCTATTAGTGAGCCTGTTTCCTGCCTAAAAACATATTTCTCCATTTCTCATCCAGGGAAATATAATATTCTGCCTTTTTAATATTTCCTAAGATATTTCATTTTTCTAGGAGAGGGATGGGTGCTAACTTCCTTCAAAACCAATCTTTGTAATTAATAAATCACAGCTCATGTCTTAAAACTGTACCAGACCATGATGGCTTACTTAATCCACAATGTAAGGAAACCATGGTTCAACAAATTGCATAAACCCAGCCGCTGACATCATTAGAATTTTTAAAAGATGAACAAGCCGCCTGGAAGGCATGGTGAAGCCATTGCTTTAGGGAGTGCCAGACAAATGATCAAAGTTGGTGTTTGAAAAATGCAAGAAGCATTTTTGGAAACACCTTTAGCAAAAAAAGGTCCTCAGGCATTTGGGATTGGATGGGATGGCTAGGAATTACCGAACCGCAATCAGAATTCAGGTGCTTGGCAACCAATACATGTTTACAGTGGCTGTGGCGTAGGAAGTTAGCACCCACCCCTCCCTCTCTTAGAAAAATGAAATATTTTAGGAAATATTAAATTATATTTCCCTGGATCAGAAATGGAGAAGCATATTTTTAGGTAGGAAACAGACTCACTCTTAATAGCCCCCACCTTTGTCAATGGGCCATTAAAATGCCTGAGCCAATCTATTCTACATAACAAAGATCTCTCCCATTCAGCTCCAGGGTGATGGGATTAAGGCATGATAGTGTTAGCCCTTTACCCATCTCACCACAAGGACACATGGGAAGAAGCAATGCTCAACCAAACTTGGACTCAAAGCACGGCCTAGAGAGTTGCCCCTGCATTATCCCATGGGAGTCTGGCAACCAATCAGAGTACAAGATCAAGATCAAAGGCCAGAGAGGGCATAAAACCAGGGACTTTCAGCATCTCTGCCTCTTTTTCTTCATCCAACATCTGGAAGCATCTGATCCTCCTTTTCTTTTCAGGAGCTCCAAAGCATGTAATCCTGTCCACCATTAAACCATCTTTCCAAGCAGCCTCCATGTTTCCAGTGTCTTTTTCCCCACTTGAAACTTAACCCAGGAGGACTTTTCTTCCAACAAGTGTTTTAAAGACAAAGCAGCTCCTTGCAGCTTCCTTCCCCCTCCCCCTGCTGCACATCTATGTCAATGGACCATTAAGGCTTGAGTCCGTCTATTCTACATAGCAAAGATCTACCTCCTTCAGGCAGAGCCATAATAGGAATCCCAAAGCCCTTTCATTACATCATCACCCAGCAACAGCTCAGCCAAGCTTGGGGCTCAAAAGACAGGCAGCCTACAAAGTTAGATAAGACCCCCGTCCCCTGGGAGTATGACAGCCAATGGGATATGTTTCTTATACAGGAACAGAAAACAAAGGCAGGGCCTAGAGAGGGCATAAAACTTAGGCTCTCTCAGCATCCCATATGCAAATTCATCATATGCAACCTCCCCACCTGACTTCTGACAACCAAAATCAAAGGGGGGGGGGGACTGGGTTCATTTAGCAACTTCATGATTCGCTTAACGACCGCAGTGTTGTTTGGAATGTTTATTCAACTTGTATGCTGCCCTATTCCCGAGAGACTCAGGGCGGCTAACAAACCAAAGGGAAGGGGAATACAAACAGAAGACAAGACAAGCAAGTTAAAACAAAACAACAGTCACAACAGTTTAAGAGGGGCAAACAAACCTGCTTTCTCAAATAAGGAGAATGGAAGAAAATTCACACCCTTCAATCACACATTCATCCTTACAGAAACAGGACAGAAGAGGCCAAGATAAGAATAGCCCACTCTCTCATGTGTACTTTGAAAACCTTTCAAGGTCCTCGAATGTGCAGAGATGGACAAAATTACCATGGAGTTAAAAGAAAGAGAAGAATTGGATTATTATAAAATACGGAATAGAATGTATAAGTGGCTAGAAAACTGAAGCCAAAACAGGAAATTTTTTTCTTTGCTTTTTCTAAACTAGTATTGAATAAAAATTAACTAAAGTTACTAATTACTATCAAACTTAAAGTATTGACCATAATGTAAATATAATGGTGATATGAACAAATTGTTATTGTTGCAACTGTGAATACAACTGTTATTACACTATTACAGATGTTAAGACTGATAGGAAGGAAGGCAATGTAGAATAGAGAACTATAAAACCTAATATGTAAGCCAATCAGTGATGTGCGGTGAGGTTCATGGCTGGTGAGGCATGCCTGCCACCCTATGTCTGCCAGCGCCGGGGCTTCGGCGAGGCTTTCAGAAAGCCACATCAAAGCCCCGGCGCGGCTTTCCGAAAGCCCTGCTGAAGCCCCGGTGCCGTGTCCCCCATACAGCGGGACGCATCCCGCTCTATGGCGGACACGATGCCGGGACTTTAAAGGCCTGCCGCCATGTCCGCCATGCAGCGAGACGCGTCCCGGCCTATGGTGGATACGGTGCCGGGACTTTAAAGCCCTGTCGCCATGTCTGCCATACAGCGGGACACGTCCCATTCTATGGCAGACATGAGCCAGGGCTTCGGCGGGGCTTCAGGGGCCACCTGAGCGGGCATGATCCCCCCTCCCCAGCCAGCCAGCCCACCCATTCCCCGCCCGACCTATTCCCCGCCTGGCCGGCCAACCGGCACAAGGCCTCACCGCTCTTCTTCTCTTCCTTCTCCTCCTCCCCGCTCAAGCGGTGGCGGGCTCCGCGGGACAACGGGGTGTCATTCCTCCCCCAGCGCGGCAAGCTCCAGTGGGCTGGATGTGGGTGCGAGGGGCCTGGCCCCGCAGTGCCTCCTCACTCAGTTGCAGCCAGCGAAGAAAGGGGAGAGGAGGAGGAGGAGGAGGAGGAAAGGGGGAGGGGAGCAGGATGGGGCTCCCGGTGGGGGGAAAGGAGTAAAGGAAGGGGGGCACAGCGGCAAAAGAAATAAAGTGCCAGCCCGCCAACAGAAGCAGGTAAAAGACCCGCCTCTGCTGGCGGGCTGCCCCTCTCTTCTCAAACAAACACTCTCTCAAATTGACACACACACAAATTACTTACAATAAAAAATTACTTACAAATTACAATAATTTTGAATTCCTCCCCCCTTCCTCCGACCCATACCTTTTCCAGCTGTGTCACAGAGGATTTCAACTCTGCTCTTGTCTGCCATGATGAAAATGTAAAAAGAAAAAGGCAAGAGCTGCTGAAGCCAGGCTGGGTTAGCTGCTGCCAGAGTCCCCAATGGATGACTCTGCTTAACTGTTTTAAAAAAGCCTCTTTAAAAAGCGCCCTCTACAGGAGGAGGCGAGAGAACCATGTGCCTCATCTATGTCAGGAATTTTTCGGCTTTTAACCCTTGCTTAACTCTGCTCGAGTGATCATAAAGATAGACTAAAGGAGGCACGCGGTTCTCCCACCTTCTCTTGCGAAGGGCACTTTTTTAAAGAGGCTTTTTTAAACAGTTAAGCACTAAGCAGAGTCATCCACTGTGACTCTGGCAGCAACTAGCTCAGACTTTTTCCTTTTAATTATTTTTTCTTTTCATGAGGACAGTAGTGAGGCCCTGCCTCCCCTGACTGCACGTCACTGAAGCCAATGCAGAAGGTTGTAAAACTATTTTATATTGTTATGTGTGTCTTGTTTTTTCGGTATTTGTTTCTCCCCCCCACCCTGTTTTTAAAGGTTAAAATGTTTAATAAAAACTATATTTTTTAAAAAAAGAAGACCTTTCAAGGTTTATGGGACAATATTTTCTTGCTTGCTTTACCTACCAATTAAAGCAATTTGGATGCAAAGATATGTACAGTTCTTATCAATAATCACCCCAAAAAGAAATCTGATTCAAACTCACTTCCTGGTTTCAACAAGTAAAAATATAAAACATACACATTTCTGACATATACTGAGAGCAGTGAGTGTTCAGTGATCAGATACACACGAGAGCTGCATTTTTATGTCTGTTCCTGCTTCTACAAATAATGGAGTTCTGATGGTGCAGCATTTAATTAGTTTTACTTCCTTTTTGATGATCATCACAGGAGTCTCTTGGATGTTTTCAAATAATAAACTCTATTTGTAAATATCGAATACCGTTACAGAAACAACTTAAACTTTTCCAATAGCTAGGTCAAACCTGCTGCTTGCAAGCCAGAATGCTAGAAACTGGGAGTTTGTGAGTTCTAGTCTGGCCTTAGGCATGAAAGCCAACTGAATGACTTTGGGCTAATCACTAGGAGATTGTGAGCTCTAGTCCTGCTCTAGGCATGAAGGCAGGCTGGGTGATTTGAGGCCAGTAACTTTCTCAGCCCAAACTTCTTGTGGGGAAAATAGGAAGTGAAAATAGCATAAGGTATGTTTTCCACCTTGAGTTATTTATAAAACAATAAAGTTGGGAGATAGATAGATAGATAGATAGATAGATAGATAGATAGATAGATAGATAGATAGATAGATAGATAGATAGATAGATAGATGATAGACAGACAGACAGATAGATTAGACAGACAGACAGACAGACACACACAAATTAAATGAAGAATGCAAACATTTTTCATTCATTGAGTACAATTTATCTTGGCAGGTAGACATCTAAAGGACATTACCTGTATGTGGGTGAAGGTATACATCTCTTACCTCTGTGAGGTTTAAGCCGATTTAGAGTGCCAAAGATGGATAAATATAGGGGTGGGCTGCTATGGGTTTGCCCTTGTTCAAGAGAACCTATAGCTAACGTTATGGCTTGTTCAGGGAACCTCCAAATCCCACCCCTATCTAGTTTGATATCCATTGCAACTTCTCATTTTGATTAGCAGTCAAATATTACATACAAGAAAGCATGTACATCCTGCTAGCTTGCAAAATCTGGAAATCAGAAAAAGACAAAGAAACTGTGCACACCACTTTTTTGTGTTTTCATGCTGTCTCATTATTTGTCCACAACTCTGTTTTAAGTTTGGCTTCTGTAAGTTATTTCTGGCTTTATAGAATGATCATCCAATCTTTGTCTTGTCCTGGGCTTGTAATCAGACATAGTTGCACCACAGCTCTAAAGGAAAACAAAGCAGCTTTATATTTTAGTGTTGACATATTACACACTGGAAGATGGTGTTCTTGACGAATATATTTTTCAGAAAAGAGGAGCCTTTGTTTAAATTGCTATTAAAAAAAGGGAGTTGCTAAATGGAAGCAAATTGGCTTTGGATCACTAGGAAATGTTCCCAAAGATAGCAACTTTCTTAAGACCTCCAAACATTTCCCTGATGTTTATTGTCAAGATTTCTGAAAGTGGTGTGAACACATCATTTCATAGTTATTTTATTTAGGGGGCCCAAACCTGCCTAGGAAAACAATATTGGGATACCCAAAACCTTTTTTTTTCTTTTTTTAAACTCATTTTTTTTTTCCTCAGTTAATTTTGGGATCTTTTTTTTAATTGAAATCACTCTGAAAGTAAATATCAGGGAAAATGAATACAGAATTAAAGATGATTTGGCATAAAATCTGGCAGATGTCAGAATGACAAGATGTACCCCCATGATGTAGTTGTGAGAAATGTCCATTTGGGTTCAGTTCCAAGTGGGGGAAAGATTATTTTAATGGTGGACAGGACCACATAGTTTGAGGTCCTGGGGAAAAAGGTGATCACATGCTTCCAGATGTTGAGTGAAGAAGAAAAGAGAGAGAGAAAAAAACTTGTTGGGGGTTTTTTATATTCTGTTTAGCTCCACCTCTCTGTTTCCTGTTCCTGTGTAAGAAATGCATTCTGATTGGTTGTCAGACTGCCATGGGTCCATGCGGGGCAACTCTCTAGGCTGCGTTTTGAGTCCACGTTTGACTGAGTTCCCAGATGCCCTGTGGTGAGCTGGGTAAAGGGCTAATACTATCATGCCTTAATCCCATCACCCTGGAGCTGAAGGGGGAACTCTTTGTTATGTAGAGTACACCACCTCAGGCATCTTAATGGCCCATTGAGAAAGGTGGGGACTATTAAGAGTGAGTCTGTTTCCTGCCTAAAAACATGTTTCTCTATTTCTGATCCAGGGAAATATAATATTCTGCCTTTTCAATATTTCTCGGGATATTTCATTTTTTTCTAAGAGAGGGATTGACATCTTGTGATCACATAAATAGATTTTTTTTCAATGATGATTTATCCCAAATTTATTCTCCCAAGTTTTCCAATGGTGCCACCACCACCACCACTCTAACTGAATCCATCCATCTGGTAGCCATCTTCTTCTCTTTACCTTCTGATTTTCCCAGCAATAGAACCTTCTCCGAATTCACATTATCACGGGGATGTTGCAACAGTTTATAACTGTGAAAAACAGTTACGTCACTTTTTTCAGGGCTGTTGTAATTTGAATGGTCACAACATGAATGGTTGCAATTCAAGGGCTACTTGTACAGCGTAGAACCCAATTTGCACACTTCCCACGCATAGAAATGCAACGTGAGGCGAAAGCAAAATTGCACATCCACAAATACAACATACTGGCAGCCCCATGCTCTCTGTTGGAAAAATGGCTAGAAAGAATCCAAGAAACCTCTTCTGCCTTTTTCCTTTCCCATACTATTCATAGGGTTCCCCCTGAATTCTGAACCAGGGCTAACCCTCTGTGCTATGCATAGCTATTAAACTGTAGGAAGTTAGCACCCACCCCTCTCCTAGGAAAATGAGATATTTGGGGAAATATTAAAAGGGAAGAATATTTTCCCTAAAAGGGAGGAAGAAACTCAGCCACCTCTGTCAGTGGGCCATTAAGGCCTGGATCAGTCTATTCTACATAACAAAGACCTACCTCCTTCAGGCAGAGCCATAGTAAGTATTGCCCAAAGCCCCTTCATTATATCATCACCCAGCAAGATCAACCAAGCTTGGGACTCAGGACACCTTACAGAGTTGCCCCTGCATGGCCCCAGGGGAGTCTGACAACCAATCAGAATACAAGCTCAAATTCATAGCCCAACAGAGGGTATAAATCTCTCTCTCTCTCACACACACACACACACACACACGTTCCTTTTTGCCCAGGACCTCAAGCCATGTGGTTCTGTCCACCATTAAAAAAAACCTTTCCAAACAGCCACTATTGTTTCCAGTGCCTTTCTCCCCACTTGGAACTGAACCCAGACGGATATTTCTTCCAACGAAACTATGTTTAATAATAGTTTATAGAAAACACATCTGGCTGTGATGGCAACACCCAGCAATCGGCCAGGGCCTGGGATTTGCCTCATGCCAAAAACAGGCCAACCACATTGGCATAGTATAATCAATGAACTCAGAATTGGATTTAAACAACAACTTTTTAAAGAAAGATATGATTTTTTTTTTTAATCTCCAAATATTTTCTTTGCTGTTTTACAATCTGCTCTGGAATTAAAGAACAAACACACACAGGGATGTGCAGATATTCCATTCAAAGCTGACTGAAACAGCAGCCACCTCTACATAAAATAAAAATGAAAATCCACAGTTAAACCATGCAGTACTGATTAAGATCAGTTATGAAAGAGGTTGCAGTGCCAGGCAAATAAAATTTTAGTCTGCCACTTCAAGCATGATTCATGGATGCATCTCCAGGCAGCGTTTTTTTTTAAAGAGATATTACAAAAGAAAAAAAAAGTCCCCTCCCCCTCCCACTTCCCCTTGCATGTTTCCTTCCATTCAGTCAATCTCCCTGTCTCTGTCTCCTTCCCTCCCTCCCCTCTCTCTTTCTCTCCGTTCTTCCCTCCAGCAATTTGTCTGCATTAACTTCTATGGCCCAGGGAGCTGTTGATATTTGCATTTGTTCATTCTTGGTAATTAGGAAGTTATTTGGAACAAGGGCCCTTTCTGGCGTTTGATCTTGAGCTTGTATTCTGATTGGTTGTCAGACTCCCAAGGAGCCATGCAGGGGCAACTCTGTAGGCTGTGTTTTGAATCCAAGTTTGGTTGAGCCTTGCTTCTTCCCAGGTGCCCTGTGGTGAGATCCGTGGAGGGTTAGTCTTACCTTTGGTATGTAGAGTAGACTGGCTCAGGTCTTAATGGCTCATTGACAAAGGTTGGGGGAGCTGAGTTTCTTCCTCCCTTTTAGGGGGAAATATTCTGCCTTTTTAATGTTTCCCAAAATATTTCATCTTCTAGTACAGTGTTTCTCAACCTTGGCAACTTGAAGATGTCCGGACTTCAACTCACAGAATTCCCCAGCCAGCGAATGCTGGCTGGGGAATTCTGGGAGTTGAAGTCTGGACATCTTCAAGTTGCCAAGGTTGAGAAACACTGTTCTAGTAGACGCTGTACACTTCTACACCCTGAATTAAAACATTGATCAGGCTGATCCCAACTACTGCAGAGTCAACAAGCAGATGCCAAGAAGCATTTAATGCAGACTCACTGGGAAGAAAGCAGGCACGCCAAGGAGATGCAGAAGTAAATAAACTATCCCCTAGTCCCAAATGGAGCAAATGCTAATCACTAAATCAAAAAGCTCAGCAAAATCGAAGAGTTCTGGGAAATTGTTGCATCTCCTTATGTAAGAGCCCTCCTTGGAATTGTAAAGTCAGAGTGACAACTCACATACCCTGTTCAGCCAGACGGCAGCTGCTTCCAATAACAAGTGCGCTTTATCATCCATAGTGCTTGAGCACACTGGCAAGCAGAAGACCTAGAATCTAGGGAAGAGGACTTGAAAACAGCAATCATAACGAAATCATGTAAATCAACAGCTACTCAAACCATCCCGACTGGCGAACCCAACCGAGCAAGCAGGCTTGAAACATTCCGGTCTCTTTATGCTATGATTTATTGATTTATTATGATTTATTATTTATGGTTGATTATGATTTATTGAGTATATCATATCAGCACCGGTTGAAGCAAAACCAACTCTGGATATTTCTCATGCTCTTTTTTTTTTTAAATAGTTAAAGAATAAAATCTCCAGAGACGTTGGTGCAGGTCACATTGTCCAATTAGAAGTTGGAGCGTTGTTTTGGCAACTGTCTGGGTCTTGGTAACGCACCTGGTCAAATGACCTTGGTTCCCAGGGGAGGATGTCCTGTCGTCTGGATCTGGGATTCCACAGGTGGCCATCCTCCCCTTGTCTCTGTGCCAGCGGAGAAGCAGCAACAGCTGCAATCAGCAAAATGTCGCTTTGAAGTTGACACCAATATTGCCACACCAGATCTAGCTAGTGTTTTGGTTTCACAGTTGAGGCACCATGCTAGAATACTAGGAAGTTGTGAGTTTTAGTCCTGCCTTAGGCATGGAAGAAGACTGGGTGAATTTGGGGCAATCGCAAGGAAGTAATGAGTTCTAGTCCTGCCTTAAGCACGAAAGCTGGGTGAATTTGGGCCAAACACCAGGATGTGTGAGTTCTAGACCCACCTCAGATATGAAAGTAGGCTGATCAGAGGAGGGTTGCTTCTGATTTGGCCCAGATCGGGCGAACCAGTAGTGGCGGCGCCAGGAGGCTCTGCCCACCCACCCAGATACTTCTGCGCTTACGCAAAAGCATAGCAAGCATGAGCATCAGAGGATCAGTAGCCCCGGGATTTGCAACCCACCTCTGAGCTGGATGACTTTGGGTCAACCACCAGGAGATGGTGAGTTCTAGTCCAACATTAAGCATGAACCTCAGCTGGGTGAGTTTGGGCCAAACACCAGGATATGTGAGTTTTAGTCCTGCCTTAGGCACTAAAGTAGTCTTGATGGTTTTGGGCCAGTCACTCTCTCTCAGAGGGTTATTGTGGGGAAATTAGGGGGAGGAAGGAATAGGGTAAGTTTGCCACTTTGAGCTGTTTATAAAAATTACAAACTTAGGATAAAAATATTAAAATCTACCATATTTGCCACCCCTTAATCTGCTTTCCTTTTACAGTCTCTTTATTTTGCAGAGATAGTTTGTTTTATTTTTTAAAAATTCACTTTCTGCATGCATTCTTCTTCTTCTTTTTCATCTTTTTCTGTCTCTCTTTTTTCTTTTAATACCTAGGGAGGACCAAATGCAAAGGAATTTTATATCAGCAACATTACCTTTTCATGACATTGGATCACAAACTGCATTCCAGTTAATTGTCATGGATTCCCTTAGAATCTTAATTTGACAAGATAGGCAAATGCTAGCTGTTCACGCAAGCTTTGGGGATGATTCATATTAAGCTGTCTTCTGATAGATCCACAAGCCCAAATTAAAAAATAAATAAATTACTCTATTAATTTGAAAGATTAGAGCTAGATCTATATTCTCACACACAACTGATTTTAATGTTTTTCTTTAAGCATTATTAAACCTGAATGCAACATGAAAATATTCTTAGAACTATTTTTCATGTGTGCTTTAATGCTAGGAGAGAGAGAAAGAGGGAGGGAGGGAGGGAGGGGGAGAGGGAGAGGGAGAGAGAGAGGAGAGAGGGGGAGGGGGAGGGAGAGGGAGGGAGGGAGAGGGAGAGGGAGAGAGAGAGGGAGAGAGAGAGAGAGAGAGAGAGAGAGAGAGAGAGGGAGAGAGAGAGATTTATACCGTCCATTGGGCTTTGAATTTGAGCTTGTATTCTCATTGGTTGTCAGATTCCCATGAGGCCATGCAGGGGCAACTCTGTAGGCTGTCCTGAGTCCCAAGCTTGGTTGACTCTTGCTGGGTGATGATGTAATGAAAGGGTTTTGGGATTCCTTTTATGGGTCTGCCTGAAGGAAGAGGATCTTTGTTATGTAGAATAGATTGGCCCAGGCCTTAATGGCCCATTGACAAAGGTGGTGGGAGGCTGAGTTTCTGCCACCCTTTTAGGGAAAATATTCTGCCCTTTTAATATTTCCTAAGATATTTCATTTTCCTAGGAGAGGGATGGGTGCTAACTTCCTACTGGAGAATGTTGAAAATAAAACATGGTGTAGGCTTAATGATTGAATCCTGATTGTAAATATTTTTTAGTGACAACTTTACTTTCCAGAAGACTTCTGAGTCTCCACACACTTGACCTACCTCTTGTCTTGATGTAATTGCAGGGTGGTGGTTACTGCTTCCACCTTTGTATTCCAAAAATCACCTCACCTGGCACCTTCTACCTATGACCCCCATCATGTGTGTGAGACACAGGACTTCCACAGCTTATGAAAACCACCTGCAAAACAAAAAGGCCAAAAGAAAAAGGCTGTAAAAGTGAAATCCAAAGCACCATCTCCTGCAGGAGGCATGTAGCTCTTTTGGTCCATCAATTTCACAAGACCTACAGTAAGTAGAATCAAACTTTTAAAAAGAAGGAAAGAAGGAAAGGTTAACATTCCACTTGGATTCCAAATGTCACAGGGAGAACATTTAATTTAATGATGGAGGAAATAGGAAGACTGCTAAAATCACAGACAGCCACTTAGTCACCAATTCTTTGATGTAACGAAGTGGCAAGCTGCACAAAGGGACTCCAGTATTCAGAAACAGAGAAAATGTGTATCCGTGACCATCAAGGGGCATTTGCCTGATCTCCGAGCTGGCTTGTTTTCTAGCAGGCCTTTCATTGCCCAAGCTAAGTAACATTATCAATGCTAGTAAGGAGTGTGGTTTGCTCTCCTTTTATATTTTAGTGCAGTGATGGTTAACCTCGCATGCTGAAATTGTGCACACACATCACTTGTGTATGCCTACACTTATAATGCAATGCGCCCTGCCCCCCTGCGTATGTGTTCATGACCCCCCCTTGACCCCCGCCACCCTGTGCATGCACGCAACCCCCCAGCGCTCCCCCTGTGCATGCGTGTGATTCCCCCCCCCACGCCCCCATTTGGTCCTAGCAGGCCTCCCTGAAGCCTCTTGGGTCCAGAAATGGGGCACAGGGGGCGCTCTCTCTACTCCCTCCACCCCACCCATGTGCATGCAACCCCCTCCCCCTCCGCATGCATGTGCATCCTCCGCATGCAGAGCAGAGACCCGAAAATCAACTGGCGGTGGAAGGCGCATGCGTGTTGGTGAGGGTCATCTTAGATAATCTTTCATTGGTCTGTTTGCTGTTGCCTTCTTTGGCAGCAGCCATATCAGCAATAGATCAACTCCAACAATCCAGTAAATAATACCCCAATCAAGAAACTGTTAACCAACATTGGCAGGAAAGCTGCTAGAATATAAACTGACAGCAAGGATCACACTCCTTACTAGCACTGCTGCTGCTGTTAACCTAGTTTGGGTAATGAAACATCTGCAAGAAAACAAGCCAGCTCAGAGTGCATCAAGGGCCTCTCAGTTCAACCCTGAGCTGCAAATATTTTCCTTTATTAATGACAATAAATACGATTAACTAGCAGAAGCAAAAAATAAATAAACTGAAATTAGCGCAATTATTAGCAAACTTTTTCCTAGCCCTTTAAAAAAAATAGAAACCCCTGGAATAGATGTTGCCTCTGGAGAATTTGTTTTTTTGTTAGCTGGAGAATCCTTTTTTTCTGAAAATGCTAACTTTAACCAGATATTAGGGGAGAATCTTAGCCTCCCTTCCCCCTCCCTCCCACTCTCCCAAACTCCCACCCTTCTTGTTCCTTTCCTTCTTCTTTGCTTTTCAAAAGGACCCACATTTTAAAGATGGAGGAGTTAAGACAATCTAATTATTTTGCATATATTTTAAAGATTATGCCCGAAAGTCATCGGGTCGATCCAGAAGTCTATCTGACAGGCAGCCTGTAAGAATTAAAACTGGGATGGGCACTGGCCTACCCATTTTCTTCAGATTTTCATCACAAGGAGAACAATTCTGCCTTGAAGTTTTAGTTGACACACACACACACAGGGAGATAAAACATACCTGCCTCCTTCATCCCTGTATTACCTACAAGTCTCTGGTTATCCAAGAGACAATCTCTCTGGTTTCAGGGCTATCAGGTAGATAAGATATGCACCAGACATTCTTTTGAAGATGCCCCCATGCTGTGAAAGTCTTTCCTTAGGGCAGGGGTGTGAAACTCAATTTCATTGAGGCCGCAACAGGGTTGTGTTTGACTTCAGAGGGCCGGGGTGGGCATAGCTAAGGTGGGCGTGGCCAGCTTGACGAGACACTCGTGTCGGGCAGGCATGAAATCCTCTTATCTTTGCTCCTGGTTTGGAACTGGGAGCGCTCCCTTCTGCGCATGCGTAGAGCATCTGTGATGATGTCTGGGTGGGTGGGCGGAGCCTCCCACTGCTGCCGCTACTGGTTTGCCCGAACCGGAGCGAACTGGCAGAATAACACCTCTGATCAGGGGGCAGATGTGGTGATCCGAGCGCTCTGCCAGTGACAATGGGCTCCCAAGATCTGTTTTCGATTGTGACAGCATCCTGCAACCCTCTGCCACAAGGTTTTTTGCCAGTTGGCACTACTGCTGGTTTGCTCGTGTGCATGCTTCGCTGTGCGCACAACTGAAAAATAAGATGGCGTTGCCGACGGTGACGATCAGGGAACCAGTTCGGGAGCGTGGCAGGCCTGGGTTGCTACCGGTTCCAGTGACCCAGCTACCAAACCACTACCAGTTCGGCCGAATTGGTCTGAACTGGTAGGAACCCCCGCACTGCTCTGCCAGCGACAACGGGCTCCCAAGATCTATTTCAGCTGCAATGGCCTCCTGCAACCCTTTGCCAGCAAAAACGCATGTGGCCCTTCGTTTTTGCTGGCAGAGGCACTGCGGGATGGTCCTTCACTGTTTCCAGGACACAGCCCTGTGGGCCAGATCTAAGCACCCCGCAGGCCACATCCAGCCCCCAGGCCTTGAGTTTGATACACCTGCCTTAGGGCATCCAGGTTGGGATTTCTCCTTTCCATGAGGATTACAGAAGCACAGATTCCTTGGGAACTGCATTTATTCTCCATTCCACTTAAACTTTTTTTTTTTATTCCACCTTTATTATTTGAACAAATAACTCAAGGAGGTGAACATCCATAATACTCCTTTCCCTCCCTATTTCCCCACAGATGAGTTGGGATAGGTGACTGGCCTAAGACACCTAACCAGCTTTCATGCCTAAGGTAGAATTAGAACTCACCGTCTCCTGGTTCCTAGCCAGGCACCTTAACCACTAGTTTAGGAAATCATCAAGATACCGTATTTTTTGGAGTATAAATCTTTTTCAACCAAAAAAGTGGCTGAAAATCTGGGTGCGTCTTATACACTGAATACAGCATTTTTAGCCTCCCGAAACCCCGGCCCTTTGCAAAAATGGCCATGCATAGCCTTTAGGAGGCTTTCAGAGTGCTCCTGGGGGTTGGGGAGGGCAAAAATGAGGAAAAAAAACAGGCCGTCTCTTTTCTCATTTTTGCCCCCACCCAGCCCTTAGGAATACTCTATAAGCTTCCTAAGGGCTATGCATGCCCTTTTTTGGGGGCAAAAAACGGGCCCGTTTTTGTGAAAAACAGGACATTTTTTTGAGGCCTGCGGAGTGCAAAAACTTTTTTAAAAAATTTGCCTCTTCAAAATCTCGGTACATCTTATACTCCGGTGCATCTTATACTCCGAAAAATACGGGACATCTGTTTTACCACTATTTGAAAATTTTAGGTGATTTTGATATCATTGTCCACTTATTGTTTCTTTTATTCTGTTCTTGCTTTCAATTCTGTTAGCTACCTTGAAGTCTCAATGAATCCTACCAGACAATCAATAAATGAAAATGTTAATACCCAGGGGATGACTTTATTCATCAAGGAAGGAGAAGTGTAATGAAACAGAAATTATCTATCTCTTTAAGACAGATGGCACCACAAAGGCAAACTTCACTGGAACAGTGAAAGGAATAAAGAAAACTTCCTTATTATTGATTTGAATCCATGAAACTGACACAAAAATAGCAAGGCCATTATTATCCTACCAATTACATCCAAAATAAAAACAATACAGAGCACAAAATAATTGGCAAGATATTTTTTCCCCAGTAGAATTAGATAGGTCCTAATTAGATCGTATTTAGATGATGTCTCTTACTATTTTGAATCAATAACTTTCAACCCCAAAACTAAATTCCAGTCTGAAACAAAACATAATTTCAGCAGACTGAAATTATGAATTTCAGGGTTTTGTTTTGTTTTTTCCTTTAAATCAAGCAAAAATTATTCTGGCCAAGAGAATGCTACACATTCAGTTGCTACACTGTAATTTCAGTATCATAGTAACATGTAAATAGATCATTAAGCTTGTAGCCTAAAAGCAAAAGCATCACAACTTTTGATAAAGTAATTTCTTCTTAGAAACATATCAGATATTTTCAGATGTACCTTTAGCCTTGCCTTAAAGGGAGAAAAGGAGCCGAAGCATTAACAAAGATTAGCAGAGATTTGGGAACATTTTAACAGGGTGAAAGCTAACAAACAGAAGTGGCTGCTGAGTTTGAACAATCTCTATGAAATGAAAAAGCAGTGCTTGTTAAGAAAATTGGCATGCCAAAAGCGTTTCAGGCCATATTTAGAGCTAGAGATTTCTGATCCCTGATCAAAGTTGTAAACACTACAAAGCAAATACTGGTGGTTTTTATCCATCCATCTCTGATGCTTTAGGAGCCACTAACATCTCTAAGCTTCTTTCCATCCTGCTCTATTGAATCAATAAAGCAAATCTCTGGACAATTCAAACAGCTTCGCTGATACTGGTAACTTGAGATTCTCTCAACAGAACGGTTTCTTTAGTCTCTAGAAATATATACGCGGTTTCTAAATAACTTTGTCCGTTCGTTTGTTAAAAGACTGGCTGGGCTCCCTGCTTGCTTCCTTCATCTCCCATTGTTTTTAAGGACTTTTTAAAAGTCAGTGTGCAAAAACTAAAAAGAAAAAAAAGCCCAACAAATAAACACAAGTACTCCTTGAGTTACAAATGTAATGGAGCCTCCCAATTACATTCGTAACCTGAGGATTCGTTGGAGTGAATCACGTAAAATGAACTTGAACACTCCCTGCTTTCAGCCAGGCATTTGCTAATCGAAAGGTGCAGGTCGTTAAATGCATATGAGGTATATCTCAGAGTGGGAAAGGCCACGGAGGGGTGGCTAGTGATGGAACAGGCAACCTGCTTAAGACCACCCAAGGCAGGGGTGTCAAACTCAAGGCCCGTGGGCCGTATGTCAAACTCAAGGCCCGTGGGCCGTACCTATCCTCCGCGAGCTGCACTGGCTACCTGTTGATCTCCGTGTGCACTTCAAGGTGCTTCTTACCACCTATAAAGCCCTCCATGGTAGTGGATCTGGGTACTTGGGAGACCGCCTCCTGCCGATTACCTCCTCGAGACCGATTAGATCTCATAGATTAGGCCTCCTCCGAGTGCCATCTGCCAGCCAGTGCCGGCTGGCTACTACGCGGAGGAGAGCCTTTTCAGTGGCAGCTCCGACCCTCTGGAACGATCTCCCCGTGGGGATTCGTACCCTCACCACCCTCCAGACCTTCCGCGCAGCCCTCAAGACCTGGCTATCCCGTCAGGCCTGGGGGTAGAGATTTGATCCGCCCCCACCCGAATGTTGGATGAATGTTGTTTACTTTTTTAATTATGTGTTATGTTATATGCTATTGTCTGTATCCCCCTCCCTATAAGTTGTTAGCCGCCCTGAGTCCCCTCAGGGAAAAGGGCGGCCTATAAATAAACCTATTCAAATTCAATATTCAAATTCACAGGTTGCTCAGATATGGCCCGTGGGGCTGCTCTGGAAACAGGGAAGGACCAGCCCGCAGTGCCTCTGCCAGCGAAAATGGTGTTTGGGAAGGCTGCGTGCAATCCTCCCAAGCTCCATTTTGGCTGGCAAGGGGTTGCAAGAGGCCACCGCAGCTGAAAATGGAGCTCACGAGGGTTGCGAGCAGCACTCCCAACTCCATTTTCACTGTCAAGAGAGTTGCAGGAGGCCGCCACACTCAGAAACTGAGCTTGTGAGGGCCACGGGCAGCACTCCCAAGCCCTGTTTTCACAGGCAGAGGGTTGCAGGCATGCCCACCACATCACCCCCGAAGTCAAACACAACCCTGACGCATCTCTCAATGAAACTGAATTTGACACCCCTGACCCAAGGCCTCCCCCAGCCCACTAATATGCCTCATGCTCCCCACAATTGCTTCCCCTTCCCACCCTGCCATGCCGGGTGAATTACCTTGTGGAAGATCCAATGAGCTGTCTCTTCTCCAGCCTCTCTGCCACGCAGGATCATGGCCCCAGGAAGCTTCCAGTCTTCACTCAAAACATTTGCAATGAGATGGGATGCATTGAGGCAGCTTGGTTTTGCTCCCTCAATGATCCTGTTGGCTTTCAAACACTTTTCGTGCACCAAGAGTGAAATGGTCTGGGCGCCGTGATCCCTCGCGACTACCGGCACCTGTCCGCTTTTGCAGAGAATGGTGGGCTGAAGTCACACGAAATCATGGCACCCAGAACATTTCACTCTTGGTGCACGAAAACTGATGGAATGCAGGAAGTGAAATCATCCCGCTCTCAAAGAAATCACAGCAGAGAGGAGAGTAGATCTTCGCAAGGTAAGTGAGTCCAGAGTGGCAGGATGGGAGGGGCGGAAGCAGGGGTGGGTTCCTGCCAGTTCTAACCTCTTCTATAGAAGAGGTTCCACAGATCTACCATGCCACTTAGAACCGGTTCCAGCTCCCTCCCCCCGCCCGTCCGCACATCATCAAGATGAAGAGCGAGAGGAGGAATTCTGGGAGTTGAAGTCCACAAGTCTTAAAGCTGTCAAGTTTGAACACCCCTGGGGTTTTTTTTTCTAAAGGGTTAGGGGTGCAAGGGTCTTGTAACTTGACAGATTTAAAACTTGCATGCTTCAAATGCCAGAGTTTCTGAGACAACGTTTTGGTTGCTAAGGAAGAGCATTGTTAAGTGAGTTTCACCACATTTTACAAGTTGGCCACACCCACCCAGTCACATGGCTGGCAAGCCACTCCCACCCAGTCACATAGCCAACAAGCCACTCCCACAAAGCAGGCCACACCTACAGAAGAGGTTCTAAAAATTTTTGAAACCCACCACTGGGAGGAAGCAATAGTGGGAGAAATAGAAGGGAGGAATGTTGCAATGCCTCTGCAGACATTTGTAAAGATGAACACCACCACGGTGCTGCAACATTAGTAATTTGGGGACTGTGTCATAAATACTCGGGGTTATTGCGTTAACTTCGAACAGTCAAATAAGTGAATTGTCGTAACTCGAGGTTTACCTGTGACAGCTATGAATTTTTAGAAGTTGTCTGCTGCAATTTTTATGCCTTTATCAAGGTTATTTCTTTGGATATCAAACAGAAGGAAACAAGCAGTTTCAAAACAATCCTGATTTGCTAGTGTCAATGGGTCCATTTTGTGGCGTCTGGCTTTATCAAAATGCAATTTCCCTTTAGTTATGTCATCTGACTGCTAATCTTTGGCTGCTAATAAAAAGAAAATGAACTATTTAATTCAGTTATTAAGAAAAATTAAGACATTGTTGCATTGGCAACTTTGCAAGAAACTACAAAAAAAAAGTCAATTCAGAACTGGGGTGGAATTATGTGATTGTGTTGCAGCAGATTGAGGCTTTCGTATCAGAAGACAGAAAGTAAACTCATAATTGAGCTGAGTTTGACTTAGCAGCATTCAAATACAGGTGCCTCACAACTTAACAACAGTTCATTTAGTGAGCGTTCAAAGTTACAGAGATACTGGAAAAAAGTGACTTAAGACCATTTTTCACATCTACGATCATCGCAGCATCCCTATGGCCAAATGATCAAAATTCAGACACTTGGCAACTGGTTCATATTTATGATGGTTGCGATGTCCCGGGGTCATGTGATCACCTTTTGCAACCTTCTGACAAGCAAAGTCAATGGGGAAGCAAGAATCGCTTAACAACTGAGTTACTAACTTATCAGCTGCAGTGATTCACTGCAGGAAAGGTTGTAAAATGGAGCAAAATTCACTTAGCAAATGTCTCACTTAACAACAGAAATTCTGGGCTCAATTGAGGCCGTAAGTTGCCTCCAGCAGTGTGCAGCACCTGCCAAAGAAGCCAATACAGTTCTAGGCTACATAAACGGGGGGATAGAATCAAAGATCATGTGAAGTGTTAATACCACTTTATAAGGCCTTGGTAAGGCCACACTTGGAATACTGCATTCAGTTTTGGTCACTGTGATGTAAAAAGATGCAGAGACTCTAGAAAGAGTACAGAGAAGAGCAACGAAGATGATTAGGGGACTGGAGACTAAAACATATGAAGAATGGTTGCAGGAACTGGGTATGTCTAGTTTAATAGAAAGAAGGACTAGGGGAGACATGATAGCAGTCTTCCAATATCTCAGGAGTTGCCACAAAGAAGAGGGAGTCCAACTATTTTCCAAAGCACCTGAGGGTAGAACAAGAAGCAATGGGTGGAAACTAACTAAGAGCCGAGGTGGCGCAGTGGTTAGGGTGCAGTACTGCAGGCAATAGCAATAGCAATAGCAGTAGACTTATATACCGCTTCATAGGCCTTTCAGGCCTCTCTAAGCGGTTTACAGAGAGTCAGCATATTGCCCCCAACAATCTGGGTCCTCATTTTACCCACCTCGGAAGGATGGAAGGCTGAGTCAACCCTGAGCCGGTGAGATTTGAACCGCTGACCTGCTGATCTAGCAGTAGCCTGCAGTGCTGCATTTAACCACTGCGCCACCTTGGCTCTTAACACTTCAGCTGACTGTTATCTGCAGTTCAGTGGTTCTAATCTCACCGGCTCAAGGTTGACTCAGCCTTCCATCCTTCCGAGGTGGGTGAAATGAGAACCCAGACTGTGGGGGCGATATACTGACTCTGTAAACCGCTTAGAGAGGGCTGAAAGCCCTATGAAGCGGTATATAAGTCTAACTGCTATTGCTATTGCTATTGCCAATCAAGGAGAGAAGCAACTTAGAACTGAGGAGAAATTTCCTGACAGTTAGAACAATTAATCAGTGGAACAATTTGTCTCCAGAAGTTGTGGCTGCTCCAACACTGGAAGTCTTTAAGAAGATGTTGGATAGCCATTTGTCTGAAATGATGTAGGGGTTCCTGCCTAAGCAGGGGGTTGGACTAGAAGACCTCCAAGGTCCCTTCCAACTCTGCTATTTTATTCTATTCTACCTGTAGTCAGGATGGCAACAGTGACCATAGGATCAAAGCAATAGCCAATTTGTATGTGTGCCAACATAACCCACATGCACCAAAGGTTACCAGTTTTTCCAGGACCTGAACTTACGATTCTAAAATCAACTTCCTCTTTCCATTCACTTCTGTGAAAGTTGATTGGCCTTTAAACTGGGATTGAAATAATTATTAGTTTTGCAAGTTACTAAAGAGCCCAGTTATTCTACCCAACACCTGTTCTATTTTCATTGTGGACATCTGCCTTCTTAATTGTACTAGAGGAATTATTTCATTAAGTATAACTGTTGCCTTGGATTGATCTCATTTGTTGATACTACCTTACTAAGTTACCTGTTAAGCCGTGGACTAAATTTTATCTGAAGCAATTCTGTGTTTATGATATTTTTCTGCTTTTTATTATGTCTTGATAAAGGTGTGTAATAAACTATCACACAAATAAGCATTTCCCACTGTGGGAAATGCTGTCAGCTTCTAAATATTACCCAGGCTTAATCCTGGTTAGCTATCTAGACTAGTGTTTCTCCAAAGAAGGACCAAAAAGATTTGGAATTTCTTTTGCTATCTGTATTCTAGTCACTCCGGCTTTTCTGGCAAAACAAGAAACTCCATTCACGGAATTTGCTGGTTTAGTCCATGTTGCCAAGAGCATTTTACACACAACTTTGGGTCTTTTTGTCTTTTCGTTTGTGGGTTGCCCTTAATTCGAGAATCATTCAAGACTCAGAGGATTATTTTGGGTTCTTTAGGAACAATGCAAGCTGATACAGCCGCCACTGGGTTTTCAAAGGAAGACACTTTGGGCTAAAGGTTGGCAGTGCTACCAGCACTTTCAGTAGTCCTACCAAAAGGAATTCTTGACATGGGCAGAGACACGGAGGGGCAAAACAGCTCAGTTGGAACAATTCTATGTCTTAATTCCATGGAAGGCAGATTCTGTGGTCTTTTGCTTATCAAGAAGTAGAAGAAGAGCTGAAATTCCCCAATGTCATGGAATACATAGCGTGAAGGAGGTGAGAATGTTAATTAGTATTTTTAATATCTTGCATTAATAGGTTAAGGGATGCGGTGGCTCAGTGGCTAAGATGCTGAGCTTGTCGATTAGAAAGATTGGCAATTCGGGGTTCAAATCCCTAGCATCGTGTAATGGAGTGAGCTCCCATGACCTGTCCCAGCTTCTGCCAACCTAGCAGTTCGAAAGCATGTAAAAATGCAAGTAGAAAAATAGGAACCACCTTTGGTGGGAAGGTAACAGCGTTCATGCCCTTTTGGCGTTGAGTCATTCTGGCCACATGACCATGGAGACGTCTTCAGATAGCACTGGCTCTTCAGCTTTGAAATGGAGATGAGCATTGCCCCCTAGAGTAGGGAACGACTAACATATATGTGCGAGGGGAACCTTTACCCTTTATTAATAGGTTAAAAAAATCACATGAATGCTGAGGAGAAAAATAATACCTGATTGCAGGTACAAATATATATCTGATTTAGTACCTTACCTTCGATCTGCCCTTAACATTCTTTCTCATTCCTTTGCCACTTAATCATATATTAATGGCCATCCTTGTAAGGTAGAGTCTGACCTGAAATTGCAGAAAAGCTAATAATTGACCAGCTTGTGCTATCATAATATTTGATCTATTCTCTCACACTTTTTATATAAAAGAAACTCCTAGGAACACTCCCTATTATGAGGGCTGTCATGAAAATGTTGCTAAATATTAAAGTGAAACATTTAATCACTGACCCATTGATGGGGTTCCCCTGATCTACTCCCAATGCAGGGGGGAATTCTTGGGGAAAAGTGTGAAGGAGAGGGAGGTAGAAATATTGTTATCCAGAAGCCTAAAAGTTTACAATAAAGTTAGGCAAGATAGGAAAAACACAGGTCACCGAATATATAGGTTAATACAGGCCAAACAGATTCAATCTGATAAGCTGTCAGAAAGCTAGATGAGGAACTGGTAAATAAAGTATCAGAGGAAACTGTATGGTTTAAACATTTTAAATACTTTTAATTTTAGGCATTTAATTTTAGTAAGGTGAAAGGCGGAGGAGACATATCCAGTTCATCAGAAACAGAATTGGCAAACAGTAAAAGGTGCCATGCCTGAAAAATAGAGTGTGTATCATTATTTATCCATCCATCCATCCATCCATCCATCCATCCATCCATCCATCCATCCATCCATCCATCCATTTTATGATATTTTATAGGGTTTTAAGAGCCATTTGGTGCAGTGATTAAAGTGCTGGCATATAATAACTAGGAGACTGTGAGTTCTAGTCTTGTTTTAGGCTTGAAAGTGCCTTGACTCTATCCCTCTGTTAATTTCAATTTCAATTTAATAAAATTTGTACGCCGCCCACTCCCTTGGGACTCTGGGCGGCTTACAGACAAGATAAAAAGCATTTAAAAATTTAAAGATGAAAAGTACAATTGTTAAAATTACACACCATCCATTCTGTCTAAGTGGGGCTGGACATGGATCAACAGCCCCAGGCCTGCCGGAAGAGCCAGGTCTTAGTGGCTTTACGGAAGGCCGGGAGGGTGGTAAGGGTCCGAATCTCTACGGGTAGATTGTTCCATAAGGCCAGCGCAGCTACAGAGAAGGCCGTCCCCGGGGGGGCCGCCAGCCGGCATTGTCCAGTCGACAGCACCCAGAGGAGGCCCAACCTGTGAGATCTTGTTGATCGTTGGGAGGTATGTGGCAGGAGGCGGTCTCTCAGGTAGCCAGGTCCTAAACCATATAGGGTTAATGCAGCCTAGGATGATTATTTTTGGCTCTGTAGGAACGATGAAAGCAGGAACAGCCTCCATTGGATTTGTAAGGAAGACACTTTTGACTAAAATATGGCAGTGCTATCAGCACATTCTGCAGCTGCGGCTAAAACAAATTCCTGACATGGGCAGAGGCACCAAGAAAGGAAACAGGTCAGTTGGGACATGTTTTGCATTCTAATCGCGCTTTATGAATGAAAGGTAGTTGAGGGATTTTCGCCGGTTACTTTCTCTTAGTGCAACTCAACTCGCAGATCTGTTGTTATGGAAAAAATAGGAGGAGAGGAACAAATAATATACAGATTCATTACCTTGAGTTACTTATAAAATTATAAAGCTGGGATAAAAATATAATAAAGTAAATAAATACTGGTAAACATTTCAGTAATTTGGATATTTGCTTGCAGCATGGAATCAATATAATCAAGTAATATCCTGAAAATAATTTGCACGTGAGCCCCCCTGAACTGTAGAAAGTTAGCACCCACGCCTCTCCTAGAAAAATGAAATATCCTGGGAAATATTGAAAAGGAAGAATATTAAATTTCCCTGGATCAGAAATGGAGAAACATGTTTTTGGGCGGGAGACAGACCCTCTCTTAATAGCCCCCATCTTTCTCAATGGGCCATTAGGGGCCCTGAGCTAGTTTACTCTACATAACAAAGATAGGATTCGCCTTCTGCAGAAACTCAACACATGGCATCTGGGAACTCAACCAAACTTGGACTCAAAACACAGCCTAGAGAGTTGCCCCTGCATGGCCCCATGGGAATCTAACAACCAATCAGAATACATTTCTTACACAGGAACAGGAAATAGAGAGGTGGGGCCGAACAGAGAGTATAAAGCCAGGAACTTTCAGCGTCTCGCTCTTTTTTCTTGTTCACCCAACATCTGGAAGCATGTGATTTCCCCTTTTCTGTTCAGTTCAAGCCATGTGATCCTGTCCACCATTATCTTTCCATGCAGCATCCATGTTTCCAGTGTCTTTTTCCCCACTTGGAGCTGAACGCATTTCAGGACGTTTCTTCCAACAGAACAACACAGATGAGGGGTTATTATCCCCAGTTGTTGTAAAGTGCCTTGCAATGCACCCAATTTTCCAACAACTATCAATAAGTTCTATCTTAGGAACTTTAGGGGAAAATTCCTTTGGCAATTTGTGGAAGGTTTACCGTTCATCTCAATGGTTTTTCTAGGATGTTTTTTGATCACGAATTAGAGATTTTGTTTCCCTATTTCAGGGGTTTCCAAACTTGGCAACTATAAGTCTTGTGGACTTCAACTCCCAGAATTGGCTGACTGAGGAATTCTAGGAGTTAAAATCTCCCAAGACTGCCAATTTTGTAGGCACCTGCCCTATTAGGACATTCTGAAGCAATAAACGAGGAGCTTTGGCTTGGATTTTTTTTTTCCTGTTTCGAGACTTCTTTTTGCAGTCCAAATGCAAGAAAACTGATTTGAGAAAGTGGGTTAAAAAAACAATAGGAGGATTCCTCTACAATCTCTCTTCCTACCATAACTAGGCATGGAAAAAATGAAGACGGGGATTTTATGATTGTAATTTTTATTACACTTTTGTAAAGCTTCTGAGAGATTTGCCAAGCATGTTTTTTTTTAAAAAAGAACCTTGTGACTCCTCCCTCTCTCTTGCAAGCAGAATCGACTGTTCTTTTCCACAGGATTTCTTTTTCCCATAATAAATGTTGCAATAATCAAAGGTTTTTTTACAGTTTCATCTAATGCGTCTAATATGGCAGAATCACAATGAAGCTAAATCAAGCGGATGCTATTTGGAGTTGCTATGCATCAGGTGACAAATTCAGACTTGCAATTTAAGTGGTATTGTTAAGTGATTTATTCATTTTTTAGATTTTGCAATTTGCACTTCTTCCAGATGCTCACGATACAATAGCCTTGCTTCTCATTTTCTGCACAACAGCAACTACTTTGTAAAGTAATAGGCTGGAAGTCAATCAGGAAGCTTCTTTGTGGGAAATCCTGGGTCTCTCATTGGCTTGGCTGACACCTTAATCCCTGCCTACCCCCACCCAGCAAATCACTAGTAATTATTTGGTCAGAATTGTTATAAATACAGTATATTCTGATTACCAAATTCTGGAAACTTGGAAGATCCATTTCAGAATTAGAAGGGACATTGCTATCAAAGTGGAATGCCTCTGTATGGCACTGCTCTTTATTCCCTATGCCCGTGATGGTGAACCCATGGCTCGCGTGCCATAGGTGGCACACAGAGCTTCTGCTGGACACCCGAGTAGCCGCCCCAGCTCAGTTCCACCATGTATGAGTGTGCGCCTCCCTCTGGCCAGCTGATTTTCGGGTCTCTGTCGCGTATGTGGGAAGAGCGGGACACATGTGGAAGACGCATGCGCAGAGGTCACATGTCCATGCATGGGGGGGTGGGAGGCGCATGGGGGAGTGCAGTGCGCCACACCTGCGGTCCATTTTTTGTTCCAGGAGGCTGCAGGGAGGCCTACTAGGCCCAAAACAAGTCGCGAGGGGGGGTGTCACACGTGCGTGGGGGGGGGCATGGGGAGTGGGGGGGTCGCGGCACGCACACATACGTAGGGGTGGTGGGGCGTGGGGATCACTTGTGCATTCATTATGGGTGCAGGCACGTGCGCATGCTGTCGGCACACAACGACAAAAAAGTTAGCGGCCCTCCCTATCCCATCCTCTAGTAAACTTAGAATATTTGTTTCTCCTGCCATTTACATGTATGTATTCAAACCAGACTGTGTTGTTTCTCCAGTCTTATAAAATATATGGGCACATGCATTATTTATTTATTTACCTTGGCATGTTTATGTTTATATTAGAGATGGAAACCCTTTGAGTACTGTATGAAATATAATTTCATTTTAACGTATGCCTATTAGTGTACATTCAAAAGTGACAATAAAGTAAGTCTCTTTCTAAACTACCTCGCGTGATGGCCTTAACAGCACCTGTCCGTCATCGCGACAAGTCATGATGGTCATAGAACCACATCACGTGACCAACCTGATTTTATAACTGTTTTTCAGGAGTTAAAACAAATTACTGTGATCATCCAGATCCATGGTTGTTAAGTGAAAACGGCAGCTGTTAAGCAAACCATTTATTTGCTATGGGTGTAGTTTTGCATTGTTATAAATGTCACATGACTGCGGGATGCTGCAAACAGCAGATGAAGCCTGGCTTCCAAGCACTCAAGGTACGGCCGTGTGGCTGTGGTGGTGGTGTAAATGTTTGAATGTGGGTTGCAAGTATCCCTTAGGTAGTGTTAGAAGAAATGTCCTTCTGGGTTCGGCTCCAAATGTGGAAAAAGACACTGGAGACATGGAGGCTGCTTGGAAAGATGGTTTTAATGCTGGACAGGATCACATGGCTTGAGCTCTTGAGCAGAAATAGTGATCACAATGCTTCAATGTTGGTGGAGAAGAGAAGGAAAGACTGAGATGCTGAAAGTCCCTGGTTTTATGCCCTCTCTGGCCTTTGATCTTGATCTTGTATTCTGATTGGTTGTCAGACTCCCATGGGGTAATGCAGGGGCAACTCTCTAGGCTGTGTTTTGAATCCAAGTTTGGTTGAGCATTGCTTCTTCCCATGTGTCCTTGTGATGAGATGGGTAAAGGGCCAATATTATCATGCCTTAATCCCATCACTCTGGAGCTGAAGGGGAAAACTCTTTATTATGTAAAGTGGACTAGCTTGGCCTTCTTAATGGCCCATTGACAAAGTGGGGATGGGTAGGAAGCTGCAGGCAGCTATTCTGTCTTTTAAAACATGTTTCTTTCTTTTCACATCCAGAGAAATATTCTGCCTTTTCAATATTTCCTAGGATATTTCATTTTTCTGGGAGAGGGCTGGGTGATAACTTCCTACAATAGGTTGGTCAGAACTTCAAGTGGTTGCTAGGTGAGCATAAGTCCTGTACTCCATTACCACATGGTTTCTATTTCCCCTCTCCAAGCCTTTTCCACAAATTTTCCTCATTAGTGTCTTTGTTGGTTTTAATTCCCAAAACCCTACATCTGCAGAGCTGGCTGGAGAATTCTGGGAGTTGAAGTCCACAAGTTTTAAAGTTGCCAAGTTTGGGAACCACTGCCCTACATGATGTGTTTGAAGTTTGAAGTTTGAAGTTTTATTTCATTTGTATGCCACCCTTTTCCCTGTAAGGGACTCAGGGCGGCTCACAACTCAAACAAGGGAAGGGGGATACAGACCATTGACAACAACACAGAACAATACATAATTAAAAACACAACAGTCATACCAATTCGAGACGGGGGCAACAGTTCTTTAGCCCCAGGCCTGTCGGAACAGCCAGGTTTTAAGGGCTATGCGGAAGGCCTGGAGGGTGGAGAGGGTCCGAATCTCCACGGGGAGTTCGTTCCAGAGAATCGGAGCAGCAACAGAGAAGGCTCTCCTCCAGGTAGTCGCCAGTCGACACTGGCCGGCAGATGGAATTCGGAGGAGGCCTAGTCTGTGCGATCTAATCGGTCTGGTGGAGGTAATTGGCAGCAGGCGGTCTCTCAAGTACCCAGGTCCAATACCATGAAGGGTGTTCCTTGAGTAACCCTGCTGGTGACCTCGTCTACATGGATTTCCCAGAACAGTCACTGAGAGAAGAGATGTGTTAGGAAATTTCTCCCTTGAGAGTTTCTACTATCTCCCCGGTGAGTCTTGTGCTTTGAAGCACCTGGCTCCCAGAAGTGCACTTGGCAAAGATGATCTTGTTTAGGTAGGGTTTTAAATCTTAGTAATGATGTCAGGAAAGTGTGTGTGGTGAAGGGTTTAAAAACACTCGGCCAGGAACAGGAAAATGTGGGTTCTAGTCCTCCCTTAATCAGGAAGCCAGCTGGATGACGCTGAATTCTCAGCCTAAGAAAGGAGGTGCCAGCAATCACTTCTGAAAATGTTGCCAAGAAAATGTTATGGGCCATGTAGTTACTGGGATTCAAGATTGATTCAAGGATCGTAAGAAATAATGGTAGCCAGCCTTTTTAGTTGGAACCGGATATTATCTGTTAAAAGTTTGTGGATTTTTGTAAAGGTGTTTTATTTATTTTTGTTTATTTATTAAACAGAGTTATACAGCAGCCCAACTCGCACACAGTAAATCTGTTTTACTGGATGTTATAACCCGTTCGTTGGTTTAGGCACACAAATTGCCTGGAAACATGGGAGGGGAGTAGTATGTCTAGCCAGACAGACAGACAGACATTTACAGTAATAAGTAAGCATCGTATTTTCATTTGTGTGACTTTACCTATTGGCTGACATCATGGAACTCTAAAAATGGAGCAAAGAATAAGAACCAAAACAATAAAGCAAAAATGACATTAGTAGAAAATCACTCCTTTTGTAACTCCATTTTCAATACATTGATGATGCTAATTGGCTATATTTTAAGTTTCACAGAGCTATGGAGAAACTCTGGGTATTAATGGAGTTACATAAATTGCCATTCCTATTTTTTCTTCTTCTTCTGAGGAGGCTCTCCATTCAATCATGTCCAAATATCAACAATTCTACATGCTAGTTATCTCCTCCTATTCCAATCTTATATGGCTTCTTTCTGTTGTTTTAATGCTCTGGCTGGTGCTGGTTTTGATGTTGTCTAGCTACTATATTTTTCTGGTGACCTCATTTCCTTTTACCACTGACCATTGAGCCATTCTTAGCACTGAGCAACGATGTGGTGGCTCAGTGGCTAAGATGCCGAGCTTGTCAATCAGAAAGGTTGGTAGTTCAAATCTCTAGTTTCATGTAATGGAGTGAGTTCCTGTTACTTGACCCAGCTTCTGCCAGCCTAGCAGTTCGAAAGCATGTAAAAATGCAAATAGAAAAATAGGAACCACCTTTGGTGGGAAGGAAACAGCATCCTGTGCGCCTTTGGCATTTAGTCATGCCGGCTACATGACCATGGAGAAATCTTCAGACAGCACATGCTCTTTGGCTTTGAAAGAGAAATGAGTACGCCCCCCCCTAGAGTCAGGAACAACTAGCACATATGTGCGAGAGGAACTTTTAACTTATTCCGAGCAAATTATTTTCCAACAAGTTTGATTGCATGACATGGAGGAAATAAGTAAGTTGTAGAATGGAGAATGTTGTAACCTTGCCTTCCATATCACTGGTTTTATACACTCCAGGATCGATTGTTTGTTAGTTTTGCTATCCGAGGAATGTGCAGGAGCCTTCTCCAGCACCACAGGTTAAACAAGTCAATTTTCTTTCTGTCTAGTTTTTTTTCATGGTCCAGAAGTTTAATCTGCATTTAATTGCCAGGTTGATGATTTTGCTTTTCCATACTCGATGTATGTCCATGCAATTCGATGCTTTATTTCTGGACTATATTGACTGCTTTCATCAATCTGTCATCCTAGTTAAGTGAATTCTTGTATGATTCAATCTCTTCACAATTGTTATTTTGACATTTTTGTTCCTTACAAAGGTCAGGAGTTTGTTGTTTTGTATGTTCAGGAAGAGGCCAAATTTTTTCGCTTCCTTCTTTAATCCTTTTGATCAGATGTTTCCAGACTTCTTTGGTTTTTGAAAGGCGACGTATCAGCATTTTGGAAATTGTTGATGTTGTTTCCTTCAATCTTTTCTCTGATTTTTGATTCTTCAAGATCCTGCTACTTTGTCAGTTGAGCACAGAACATCTATCAGATGGTTTTGGAGATCCATCTAGTGAAGGCATAGGGAATTACATCTGGCCAAAGAAAAATGAGAGATTTTGTGTATGTTTGTGTGTTTGAGAAAATCCAACAATATCAGTGTCAGCAAAGAGATCCAGGTTCCTCTTTTCGTGAACTTCATTCCTTCTAAACTTCATTTCTCGTGTAGCTGTTTTTAAATTTTATTTTAGCTATCTTCTATTTTAGTCCAGCAAGTTTGAAAGATGTGTGCAAGGCTGTGTTTAAAGAAAGTATTGGAAACTAGGAGATTGTGAGTTCTAGTTCCACCTTAGCTGAGTGGGTGAGTTTGGACCAGTCATTCTCTCTCTCAGCCCAACCCACCTCATTGGGTGGTTGTGGTAGGGAAAAAGAGGAAGAATAAGGAATATTGTAGATGTTTGCCGTCTTGAGATATTTATAAAGGTGCAATAAAAATCAAATGTATAAATAAATGCCTTCTATATCAGTGTTTAATGGAGATTAGTTTTTAAATAAACTGAGCTTCACATGTCACATGACTGTGTTCAATCAATGAGTCAAAAGAAAACTCTGTGTACATACTGTGTATGTGTGTGTATATTGTATAAGCAGAAGTTATTATGGTAGTCTAAAAAGCAAAAGAAAAGACAATTCCATCTCATATTCTACTGCCTTCAATTGTCCAGTGCATTGTCCAGACTGAAATCTTATGTGTTTGCAGAATCTGAAGACTAAGCTATTTTTTGTCCTTGTTTTTTGGGGGGAGGGGGAGGGCAGGGGGTTGGCTGGAATTTGGCTGAGTTCCAATCCAAACTCAACAACTTACCTTGGACAATCGACAAATTTCAATCTATCATACCTCAAAAGGGTATCCTAAGACTAAACTATAAGGAAGTCTTCGTTATCTCATTGAAAGAAAGTTGAGCTTTAAATCAAATAAAACACAGAAAAATTAAAAGAATACATGGGCCCAGAAGGCCTAATTTTAATGGAATAAGGTTGGAAAACTCTATGTCAGCAATATTATTGGGCTGATGGTACAGGTAGTCATCCACTTATGACCACTTGGAAACTGTTCAAAATTATGACAGGCCTATAAGGGGCTATTTACAAAAGTTCTGTCCATCAACGTCCTCAACAACGAGGTTGAATTTATGCCAATTTGCAGTGCCCCAATGGCCACATTACCTCACTTTATGGCGATTTTGCTAAAACCTGACATTTACTTCCAATTTTTGACAAAACTACTATCCACAGTGAATATTGGTTCACTTAACAACCATGACATTCTTTTAATTCAGTGTTTCTCAACCTTGGCAACTTGAAGATGTCCGGACTTCAACTCCCAGAATTCCCCAGCCAGCGAATGCTGGCTGGGGAATTCTGGGAGTTGCAGTCCGGACATCTTCAAGTTGCCAAGGTTGAGAAACAGTTTTAATTACTACAATTTTTTTTTGTAAAACCGAATCAGTCACATGACAAATCTTTTTTACACCCATCATGACTTAACTTTATTATTGTTATAAGTCAAGGACTACCTGTAGTTGACAACACTATTTTTCAGGCTTGGCTCTGCTTTTAGATATGCAACATTTGCCTACATGAAGATGTGACCTTGAATCTCCCTTTTTGGACAAGTTCAACCATTAGAATTGTCACTTTTAGCAGATAAAATACGGTTGTTATTAAGGGCAATATGTTGCAACATGGCTTGCTTTTTCTTTTCAAATCATAATATCAGATGCCATTTGTGCTTCAGCAAATAAACGTTCACTATCATAGATCTCTCATTACATTTGCCAGGTTGATAAGGAACAATTGGTACTTTGAAATGTTTTCCTACCTAAAACTCTGCTAAAGGTTAAGTGGGAGTGATCATAGAGGGAAGGACAGCATTGGATGCTGAGAAATCGTTTTGACTTATATTAAAATCTCACTATATTTTGAATTTTGTGCGCTTTGGAACTGAGAACAAGAGTATTAAAAACCGCATTTCTTCTGAGGAATGGTGGCCTTTAAACAAGATCAAAGTTCTTGCCAAACTCAGTTAATGCATGAGGAAATGTGACCAAATGTGATTAAAATGGATCAGAAACAATTTTCAAAGATGGAACGATCACAAGATGTCCTCTATTTGACTTTTTGGCACTTTTCAAAAAAAATGACAAGGATATATATTAAACCAAAAGAACTTTAGACATGTATGCAGTGGAGATATTTGGAGGGAATATTCCAGACTCACAATGATGTCTGTGATAGCACAATCAAAACTCAACTCTCTTTTAATGTGTAAGCTGTGTACACTGCTAGTAAAAAGGGAATGGAGCTACCATTATGAAAATGTTGCTGTTATTTTGCTTGTGCACCCTCACCTCTCCCACAAAAGACATCTCTGCCACATTTCCTGCACACTTTTTACTGGTTACAATCGGAAGTATAGGTTGTCCTTGACTTGTGCCAATTAAGGCCAACGTTTTCACTGCTAAGCAAGGCAGTTTTTAATACTTTTTGTTCCATACAACCTTTCTTGCCAGAGTTGTTAACTGAATAACTGCAGTGGTTAAGTGAATCATGCAGTCATTAAGTGAATTGCTTGTTGGAAGCTAGGAAGGTTGCAAAAGATGATCATGGGACAACGCAACTGTCATAAAAACATATTCAGTTGCCAAATGATTACATTTTGATCATGTGACCATGGGAATGCTGCAACAGTCATAAGTATGAATCCCTTTTTCCAGTGCTGTTGTGATTTTGAACGATCACTAAACAAATGGTTGTAAGTCAAGGATCATTTGTATTTTGACACCAAAGAAGTCATTTGCTCTAGCAATACATCTTAGTGCAACTTCATTTTTAAAGAAAGATCCACTACTACCAACAATAAAATACAGTGAAAATGAACTAGCTAAAACATGAAAGATAGAGCAAGTGGTTGTGAATTATAGTTCAAAATTTGAGGGATTCTTTTTCTTGTTCCGAATTGAAACTATTGGTATAAGGTGGATTTTAGAGTGACATTTCATAAAGGTGTGGTGGGTGTCCAGTTGAGAAACCCTCCCATAATTTATTCTTGTGTTGATCTCAATGCAAAAAGTACCGTATTTTTTTTTAGTATAAGATGCACCGGAGTATAAGACTTACCAAGGTTTTAAACAGGCAAATAAAAAAAAAGTTTTTGCACTCTGCAAACCCCCCAAAATGGCCCGTTTTTTGCAAAATTGGGCATTTCCCCCCCCAAAAAGAGGCATGAATCGCCTTTAGGGGGCTTGCAGAGTGCTCCTGGGGGATGGGCCTCCCAAAAATGAGCAAAAAAAAGGGTATGGAAAGCCTTTAGGAGGCTTCCAGAGTGGTCCTGGGGGTGCAAAACTGAGCAAAAACTGGGCCGTTTTTCACTTATTTCTGCCCTCCCCAGCATCTAGAAGCACTCTGAAAGCTTCCTAGAGGCCATGCGCAGCCATTTTGGTGAAGGGAGCGGGGTTTTGGGAGGCAAAATTGCTGTATTCAGTATATAAGACACACCCAGATTTTCAGCCTCTTTTTTGAAGAGTCTTATACTCCGAAAAATACAGATGTGTCCAGGTATGAAAAAAGCTTCCTGTTCAACCCACCTCAGAGGGCTGTTGCTGTGGGGAAAATGGGAAGCAGGAGAATTAGGTATGTTCATTGCTTTGAGGTGGGATGAAAAAAAAAATCTAATAATATTGCATATTGACAAAATTTCCATCCATTAATTACAAAAGGCCACAATTCTTGCATCTATTGGTACTAAGTAGGCCAACAACCTCATAATGACATTCTGGACTGTTGTACATTATCTCATTCATTTATTATTTCATTCATTCATTTATTAAATTTCTATGCCGCCCAATCCTGGAGGACTCCGGGCAGCTTATAAAAATTAAAAAAAAATTAAAAAGAATTATTAAAAACAATGGGGCACAACAGTTATAAAGGGAACACAACAAACACCCAATCAAGGGGTCAACAGCCCCAAGCCTGCCGGAAAAGCCAGGTTTTAATGGCTTTGCAAAAGGCCATGAGAGTGGGTAGGGCCCGGATCTCAGGGGGCAGCTCATTCCACAGGGCCGGAGCGGCAACAGAGAAGGCCCTACTCCTAGGGGTCGCCAGCCGGTATTGTTCTAAGCCATGTAGGTCTTTAAAGGTGACAACCAGCACCTTGAATCGTGCTCGGAGACCAATGGGCAGCCAGTGCAGCTCGCGGAGGATAGGTGTGATATGGGTGTACCTTGGCACACCCAATATCGCTCGCGCGGCTGCATTCTGGACTAATTGCAGTCTCCGAACACTTTTCAGGGGCAGCCCCAAGTAGAGCTGCCATCTTCCATAAGAAGGGTAGAGGGTAGTCATATAAATTTGATTAACAAATCAATCCCAAGCCCTTGAGAAGAACTCAATGCCTATGAAAGTCAATGTCAGCTGAAAAACTGTGAGTTGCAATTTCACATTGTTGTATATATAATACCTACTAAGACTGTAATTACTATATTCTTCTCTTCCTTCCTAGTACCTATCTCTTTCCACTTATGACTATAACCATGCTGCTTGTATCTTTAAAATGTATATTGTTTTATTTGTTTCCTAGTATAATTTGATTGCTTATTAGTAACCTATGACTTTCACTGTGTTGTATCATGATTCTTGATTAATGTATTCTATTTTATTTTTCTTTCTGTACACTGAGAGCATATGCACCAAAGACAAATTCCTTGTGTGTCCAATCATACTTGGCCAATAAAGAATTCTATTCTAGTCCTATTCCATATTTCCTATTCTCTTTTCTTTTCTATTCTTCTATTCCTATTTCGCTTCTCTCCTGTCATAATTCTATTCTATTCCATTCATTTCTATTCTATTTCTATTCTATTTTAATATTTTGTTTTCAGCCCACTGGGCATTTCAAAGGCAATCGCCATAGGTTGCAATCCATAACTGGAAAATTCCCCCCCCCCCGGTTTTCTTTTCCACACACACACACACACAAAAGTCCATAATTAATTAATTAGCCACGCAGGATACAGTTCTCACGATCGGGTTGATTAGGTGGAGTCAGTGTTTGATCCAGCGTGTCCCCCTCCCTTCTTTCAAACTTGGACCTTGTTAGATGGGTAAACTTCAACCCCCAGAATTCCTCAAGCCTCCATTACAAGCCACGCCCTCTCGGATCGCCGGTTGCTTCGGCTCGCGCTCTCCCCTCCCCACACCAACCCCCCTCCCCGCCGTATCAGCGAGCGGTCGCCGCGGTGCCATCGAGAGGAGGAAGGTCAGGATGCTGCTTGAGGCGCCCCGCCGCTTCCCGTACCGTCACGGCCACACGGGTGAGTCCGAGGGAGAAGAGACGGAGAGGAACCACGGTGTTCGGTAGGGCGGCAGCGGCGGCGGGATGGACCAGCGGTGAGGGCTGCGGAACCCAGCTCGGGCCTGAGCGGCGGCCGAGGGAACCGAGGGGGGGGGGGGGAAGAGACAAAGAGAAAATGAGAGTTCCCGCAGCGCCCCTTACTGGCGGGAGGACGAAACAACCCTCGCGGGTCACTTGGCCCAACAGTAGAGCCGGGCTGCCTTCGGAGGAGCTGCTGGAGCCGGCGGCGAAGGGGAGGCGGCTTCCACTCTTCCTTGCCACGCCGCCTCTGCTCCTCCTCCTCCTCCTCCTCGGGAGGGAAGGCGCCGAGCCACCCGTCCTCCCCCCCCCCCCAGGTGAGCAGCTGATCTTCCCGGCGTTTGCCCCCGCCTGGCAGAGGGTCCCGGGGGTCTCGGAGGCGGATGGCTGCTGGGCTCACGGGGCGGCAGGCGGTCCAGATCTGGTAAGCCCAAAGAAGAAGGGAGGGGGAACGGGTGGGCCGAGGGAGGGGGGGGGCGAGAGGAGGCTGGGAAACTTAGCAAAGGAGAGCTGCACTCTTAAAAGCCCTGTTTGTTGTGTGTTGTGTATTGTGTATGCATGCAGGCAGGCATGTTTGTGTTTGCCTCTTCAACTCTGGAGTGTCCTTTGAGCCCCTACCTGGGCTTAATACCTGCGTCTTTTCCCATCATCTTGGAGTATACCAGTTGATCAATGAATGGTATACCATCTCAATTAATGTGTGTTGACTTTGAGAAACCACGTAGATAAAAGTCTATTGGAGAATCTCTACAGCCTCTTCGGGACAACCAACCACATAGATAGATTTTGACCAGAGAGATTTATCATTAACCTGCTGGGTCCTTCAGGTCTCCTAATACAAACTCAAGTTAAACCGCACCAAACTCGATTGCAGAAAATACGACTTCCAGCCACAGAGTGGTCAGTGCCTGGAATGCTCTACCTGAGTTACATCCTCAAACCCCCCACAGCTTCAACCTTAAACTGTCTACCGTGGACCTCACCCCATTCCTAAGAGATCCGTAAAGGGGGATAAGTGCATAAGCGCACCAGCATGCCTAACATCCCTGTCCTCCTGTCCCCATTTATTTGCCCCCTATTTCCTGTGTTCAGTGTTTATTCTTATTCCTGTTATCTTGTACATGAGTGACTAACTAACTAAATAATAAATAATAAGTGGTGCATCCATTGCTGCTGCAACTGGGGCCCTCCTGGCGGCCATTCTTTTCTGTTTGCTCCCACCTTTCCCAGCATCAGAGCCTTTTCCCAGGGAGCTGCCAGTCTTCTCGTGATGTGTCTGAAAGAGGGAGACAGATTGCAGGCGGAGGCAGTAAAGGTCCTGCTTGCATTTGTGCCAGTTACACCGAGTTGCACTTCTGTGCAAACTGGAAAGAAGACGCCTTAGTCCTGTTTAAATGGGAAAAAAATACCTGAAATGATTAGCCTTCCAAATGATTAGTTGACTAAACTTGTTTTGGAGGCAGGGCTTGTGAAAGGATCTAAGAGTCTTAGTGGATCATAGGCTGAACGTTACAAAAGAGTGATGCGGTGTGACTCAGAAAGCCAGTGCACTATTACAGGGCATTGGCAGAAGAATTGCATCCAGATCAGTGGAGGTAATTGTTTCATTATGCTCTGCTCGGTGCATATTGTTTGGGCATTGCCCAAATGAAAGGAACCATTTCAGAGCTCCCAGAGTGTTAAGGAGGCTGGAAGCCAGAATGTGTGAGGAATGGGCCAAGGAGCTGAGTATGTTTCTGTTGCAGAAAAAAAAAAAGGCTCAGGGGAGACGGATCTACAAAGATCTAAAAGGCTAAAAGCACACAGAGTGGCTTGAGTGAGGGTCTTCTCTGTTGAGACCGAAGAAAGGAGGAGAACTAGCTGAAATTAAAAGAAAGATTGACTGCTGAATAATTAGGAAGAAGTTGCTGTCGGTAAGAGCAGAACAGCCCTCTTTAAGCAGTGCTGTTCTTTTTGCTGAAGATTTTTAAATTGGGGGTGGGGGTGAATGGGATAATTTAGTGGGCTATGGAACATGATGGTTGTATTATAAAATGAATACAATCAGTCAGGGAACGAATTGCTTTGCAATTATATTGAACACATTGAAACTATTACCTGATTTCTTCCCATTTGATTCATAGTGGATTGATATTTAGAAATCATTTTCCTCAAACAGCTATAAAAATTTCAAGTTTGTAAAATTGGTCGAAGTTGCACGAACGTAATAACAAGTTTAAAACTGTGGTAATAAGTAATTTCTAGAATGGAAAATACAGCCTTGGTGTGCTTGTCAGAAATAGCTTTAAATTGGCACTTAAAAAACAACCTGGCCAGTTTTTATTCTCAGAAAATAAGCAGAGATATTTCCATTATGAAATAGTTGGTATACAAATATTTCACAGAGTTTTTTTCCTTAAGTGAATGGTATTGGTCTGGTTCCAGGAAAATAAGAAGTCAAATTAATAACATAATGGAAAAGTAAAAGCTGCATATCTTCATGGGAAAAGTAAAAGCTGCATATCTTCATGGGAATAATATAAACTTGAGACCCATGTTCTTAGGTATATATACTAAAGAATGTGTGGGTATTATCAATAAACCACTATTGGTGATTTTATCATGCAATAATTTATGTGCAGCCTCTACACAAGAATTAATGCATGTATGACCTTTGAGGAATAGCAAATCAACTCAAATTATTTCTGTTGTGGATATGGAATGGTTAGTTTCACAAAGGAAATGTGTGTAAAATAATACAAGTCATAATCATAAGTCATAAAGGGAAGTATGCAGTGGAGTACCCCAAGGCTTTGTTTTAGGCCCAGTACTCTTCAACATCTTCATCAATGATTTGGATGAGGGAATAAATGGGGAACTCATCAAATTTGCAGATGACATCAAGCTGGCAGGAATAGCCAACACTCCAGAAGACAGGCTTAAGATACAGAAGGATCTTGACAAACTTAAACATTGGGCACTATCTAATAAAATGAAATTCAATGGTGAAAAGAGCAAGGTTCTTCATTTAGGCAAGAAAAACGAAATGCACAGGTACAGTATAGGTGCTAACTTGCTCAACAGTAGTAACTGTGAAAGGGGTCTTGGAGTACTCAAATCCAAACTTTTGGCACAATTTCCAGTGAATGATCTTAGCAATGCGACCATGGCATTGTAAATAGTCCGTTTGTGAAATTTTGCTGCACCCACTGATCAAGTGGTCGACTGTCTCGTCTTTCTCATTACAGAGGTGACATTTGCTGTTGGTGGTAACATGTTGAATTTTTGCCTTCATGTAGTTTGTAGCTAAGGCTTGTTCTTGAGCTGCCAAAATAAAGCCTTCTGTTTCTTTTTTCAGTGCTCCTGATCTTAACCAGTTCCAAGTTAGCTTTTGGTCAGCTTTGCCTTCAATACTTTTCAAGTATTGGCTATGCATAGCTTTGTTTTTCCAATTTTCAGCTCGCTCCTCAATTACTTGTTTCTTATATTCAGCTTTTGACTTAGTTGTCTTTAAAAGGCCTCCTTTATTTACTTCCTTAATCATTGGTTCTTCCCTTTTCTGGATGTAATCATTCAAGCTGTGTTTTTCTTCTTCCACAGTCTGTTTTACTTGTAGGATTGCTGTTGTTGTTGTTCTTGTTGTTCTTGTCCCTTATTCTAATGGGATTAAAATTTGCTGATTGTGACCACTTGAGTGCTGCTGCTTTTAATGATCCCTGTTAGCTTCCCACAAGGAAAGTCACTGCTGGAAGTTACTCCTTGCTCCTTTTTTGTTTTTCCTGTCAAGAGTTATTCTGTTTTTCTTGTTTAAGTAAGGAAATTCCTCTGAAACAGTGACCCAGCAGGGACTAGTTAATAAATGTATGTATGAATGTAGTTTGAGTAGAGTAGGAACAGCTTAGCTATTTATTTGAGATTTTGATTACAAAGACTTAATGAGAAATGTTGGCAGCTAAAGTAAGAATCTACGGTGCTAAAGGGTCAGCTGCTTAAGTTGGGTTAACTTCTGGTGATTATAGGGCAGCAGATATCTGGTATTAGGCCCCAACTTCAAAACAAAATCTAACTCTTCTAATGGCATCTTCTAGTGATCTCCCTGATTCTATCCATCCATCCATCTTATCTGTTATCTTCCCCAGGTGTTGTTTCTTTCAAATGTGCCAAACAAAATTGGCAAACTATATCACATGCCCAACCTATGTGAGTTTCTTTATGCTGATTGTCACCTCAAAGATTAGAGGATGGCAGGGGTTCATTAAATATCCCACAGGCTATTTCTCCTACGGGCAGAAAACTTTGATGCCTCCTGTGGCTTCTGTGCTTTAGTAATTTTCACATTCTGTCTCATTTCCTATGTGAAGTTCGCTCAGAGAGTGGCAAAGCTGTGGATTGCATTGGATGACCTTGGTCTCCTTTTGTGGCATGAGATTAGAATAACATAAAATAACAAGAGTTGGAAGGGACCTTGGAGGTCCAATCTCCTGCTCGGACAGACCTTACCATTTCAGACAAATGGCTATCCAGTCTCTTCTTGAAAGCTTCCAGTGATGGAGCACCCACACCCTCTGAAGGCAAGCTGATTCCACTGGTTGATTGTTCTCACCTTTAGTAAATATTGGGTTAGTTCTAGGTTGCTTCTCTCCTTGATTAGTTTCCATCCATTGTTTCTTGTCTTGCCTTCTGGTGCTTTGGAAAATAGTTTGACCCTCCTCAGCAGTCCCTCAACACGACAAATATGGCAACATGACATTGAGGCAATATGCTGACTGATATGTTCCTCCAGCAGAGACTGGAGCTGATGGGAAACCCAGCAAATTTATTTTATTTATTTTTATTTTATTAGTATTTATAGGCCGCCCTTTTCCCTGAGGGGACTCAGGGCGGCTTACATAAAATAGGGAAGGGAGGGTACAAGACAATAAACGCAAAACAATACATAGAAGTAAAATAGTAAACAACATTCATTCATCATTCGGGTGGGGACAGATTATAATCTTTATCCCCAGGCCGGACGGGCTAGCCAGGTCTTAAGGGCTGTGTGGAAGGTCTGGACGGTGGTGAGGGTACGAATCTCCACGGGGAGCTCGTTCCTGAAAAGTGCAGCTGCACCCATATCTATCTACCTACCTACCCACCCACCTACCTAGGCAGAATAAAAAAAACCAAAAACTATTATTTGTGATTCCTAAATAGATTTTAGAAAAGAGAACAATGAGGCATCTTGCTTATAAAAGAGGGTAAGATTTAAGATATGCCAGAGAAGAAACCTAGCTGCATAGGATTTTGAAAATATGTGACCTCTTTGGGAATTTGGATTTGATCGTGCTCAAGAGTTATTTAATAAGGCAAATAATTCAGGTTCCTCTGTAACTAAGTATTTTGCCAAACATGTAAATAATCAAGGTTTCTTCTGCAAGAAGAAATAATATAAGTCTTTTAATGGATCAGTGTAGATGAGGGTTCTTATAATTTTGAGAAATTTCATGATCCTTAGTTGATTATTACTCTGCTGTAAATGACTTTTCTAGCTCTTTCCAAACAATATTAAAGTTTATGCCTTCTCACACGGAAATTGTTAATATAGTTGTGCTCATTTTAAAATTGATTTGGAAGAAATGCTCCAGGACATAAACGGGTAGTGACTGAAGAACTATTTATTTCGTGACCCGTCAAAAGCGCATTCCACAAAAGCGCGGTCGACGAAATCGCGTATGTGACGTCATCACAACGCGACGAAAAAGATCGAAAAATTGAAATAAAAATTACATTACAGCAAGCCGATTCACATAAAGGTAAGGGTTAGGTTAAGGGTTAGGTTAAGGGTTAGGGTTAGGGTTAGAGCGTTAGCGTTACATTTAGCGTTAGGTTAAGGGTTAGCCTTAGGTTTTTCGTTACGTTAAGGGTTAGGTTTAGGGTTAGGTTTAGGGTTAGGTTTGGGGGGGTTAGGGGAAGGTTTTAGCTTTATTTTTACATTTTTCGATCTTTTTCGATCTTTTTCGTCGCGCTGTGATGACGTCACATACGCGCTTTCGTCGACCGCGATTTTGTCGTCCACGGTTTTGTGGTAGAACCATTTATTTTTATTTATATGTTTATTTTATTTATATCTATCCTGCATTCTGATCTCAACTGGGGTTATAAGTTGAAGACTGCCTGCATTAAGAGTTGCAGGCCAATTGTGGTCAGTTAAGACTGCCTGTATACAGTTGTTTGCTCTGCTGCTAAATGACATGGTCATAAAGTGAACTGTCTTATGTCAGCACCAGATTACTTACTACATTAGTTCCAGCTGCACTCGTTAAGTGAAGCATCCATAGTTATTAGGCACAATATTATGTGAATTATGATTTCCCCATTGACTTTGATTTAGGAGTTGCATTAATTTTTGACTCTTTAAAGAGCTACCATATTTTTTGGAGTATAAGACACACCAAGGTTTTAGAGAGGCAAATTTAAAAAAAAAAAGGTTTTTGCACTCCTCCCAAAAACGGCACATTTTTTGCAAAAACGGCCTTGTTTTTTTTTTTTAAAAAAAAAAGAAGCATGAATATCCTTTAGGAGGCTTGGTGGGTGGGCAAAAACGAGCAAAAACTGCTCCATTTTTCATGGAAATGGGCCCATTGTCAAAAAAATGGCATGCATAGACTTTAGGAGGCTTATAGAGTGCTCCTGGGGGCTGCGGGGGGGGGCAAAATTGAGCAAAAACAGCCTGTTTTTTGCTCATTTCTGCCCTCCCTAGCCCCCAGGAGCACTCTGCTAGGCTCCTCAAAGCTATGCATGGCCATTTTGCTGAAGGAGGTGGGGTTTCAGGAGGCAAAAAATGCTATATTCAGTGTATAAGATGCACAAGGATTTTCAGTCTCTTTTTGAGGGAAAAAGGTGCATGTCATACTCCAAAAAATACGGTACATTTTTTAAAGACTAACATGGAAAGCTGAAAAAAAGATCGATGCTCCAATGGGTAGGAGTGAAGAGTATTGTGAAAGTATTGTAAACTTCAGAAGAATAATTCACATGTATATAATTGCTAGTGGAGTGATAAAGATCCGTAAACCAGTAATAAAGAGGACATTGAATATAATTTATGTCAAGAGTTTAGAAAATCTTGCTTGCAGTTTTAACCACTCTATAAATTATATAGATGTCACTTGTTTAATCTGATTCTCCTCTTTAATTCTCCTATTGTGTTTTGAGGATTTATTATTAGAAGCAGAAAACCTATCTGTGTCTCAGGTTTTCATTTAGAAAGAGATAGCTGAATTGAGATAGAACTAATGGCTGGTTTAAAGCTTTACTAAAAATTCTTTTCTGTTAAAAATTAGTTGTTACTTGACCTAAGTGACAAATACTCCAAGCAGTAAATCTTTAAACTTCCTAGTTATATTGGTTTTTAATATATTACAGATTAAACTTCAAGTAATCAATTAATTAAAAATACAGCAAGTTACAGTCCAGCTCAGTCTTGGAGTTGAAAAATGGGAAAAAATTAGATGAGAGCTTTTGATAAAATATGAGAATCCCTAATCTTTTAATTTACACCCTACTGTTTGCAGGGAAACATCATGAGTATACAAGACCAAATTGAAATATTTATATATCTGATAAATTGAAAATGTAATCTTTACAGAATTCTATGCAACTCTAAATCATATTAATTGCCTTCCTTAATGCCACATGAGTGTTATGGATTTTAAAGATATATAATTTAGAATGTTTGCTGCTGTTGCATTTATGCAAAATGAAAACCCAGGTAATTTTCAATGTAAAATTAATCTGGAATTGTCTCTCTTCAGAAAGGCCAACTGTTAATATGCAACAGTGAAGAATCTCTGTACTTACTTTTTTTTTCCCTTTTGATTTTCTTTTAGGGGATTGAAAATGTGCCAACAACAATGCTAGGTTTACAATGGGAAGTGTCACACTTCGCTATTTTTGCTATGGCTGTCTCTTTACCTCGGTAACCTGGACAGTTCTGCTGTTCATTTATTTTAATTTCAGTGAAGAGGCCCAATCTTTTAAAAATGTGCCCATCAAGGGGCTTGAACCTCAGAAGCCCTTCTCCAAAAGATTCTATCCCCAGCTTGTGAACGGACCAGGACGAATGCAGGAATCTAAGCCCAGATATGGCAAGATCAGGAATCCCTTGGGAAATGCTGTGCAGGATCTCCTCAGGAGTGATACAGAGTTTTCCCCTGAAATGGGTACGTTGGAGCCAGTGGTGGGATTCAAAATGTTTTACTGCTGGTTCTGTGGGCATAGCTTGGTGGGCATGGTATAGCTTGCTGGGTGTGGCAGGGGAAGGTTACTGCAAAATCCCCATTCCCTCCCAATCAGCTGGGACTCTGGGGGCGGTCAGAGGCGGTATTTTCCAGTTCTCTGAACTACTCAAAATTTCCACTACCGCTTCTCCAGAACTGGTGAGAACCTGCTGAATATCCACCTCTGGTTGGAGGGATAGAGCACTAAGGTAGTTATCTCCATATTGGGGAAGGCCAGGCACTGATCTTTGAATCAGTCTGAAAGTCTGATAAAGTTGGGCGGAGGCTGAGACCTTTGGAGAGATGTTGTCTGCCTAAGCCAATTAATGATCCATATGGATTCAGATATTGCAGGAGGAAGAATTTGGTTTAAAGCTAATTTGGTGAATTAGCTGCCATCCTAACATACTGGCACGAGGGCTAGTCTAGCACCAGGCTAGAAAGCAAGAGAAGAAGGTGAGCTCAAATTCTGCCACAGCCGTGAAAGCCAACTGGGTGACCTTCGGCCAGTCCCTCTTTCTCAGTCCAGCCCACCTCACAGGGTTGTTGTTGTGGGGACAAAAGGAGGAGGAAGATGTGTTTGATATGTTTGCGGCCATGAGTCACTTGTAAAAATAATGAAAGCGGGAAATCAATCTATCAAACCAATTCCATGATATATAAGCCACAGTGGCAGGGTTCACACTTTGCATTAAGCCAGACAGACAAATTATGGCTTTTAATGCAAAGAGTGAAAAATAGAGCTGCAATATCATTATGTTGTTAACAGATATTATAGTGTTATATTGCTCATGCTAGGAATTCATGATGGTCTCTGTTTAACTGCCAATTTTCTTGAGTTTCAAGATAGATTACCAAAACCATTGTAGGAAGAGTAGCTTGTTTTGGGAAGCCTCCTTAGTGGAAATTTTGAGATTAAGGGGATATTTTAGAAAATCATTATTAATATATTAACAGAATCAGTGGATTCTCCGTTTCAGGTATGATTTTCAATGAACAGGATCAGGAAGTGAGAGATTTGGGCTACCAGAAGCATGCTTTTAACGTGCTCATCAGTAACCGATTGGGATATCACAGAGATGTGCCAGATACGAGGGACAGAAAGTAAGCTATCATAAAATAAACATTTTCTTCCAAGAGCCAAATGACTTTATGGTGGCTAGGGAAAGTGAAGTGACATGATAATATAGGATAATATATTTTTCCTTCTCTAGGTGTAAAGAAAAAATATATCCTCATGATCTTCCTTCTGCCAGTGTTATAATTTGCTTCTATAATGAAGCTTTCTCGGCCTTGCTTCGGACTGTTCATAGCGTTCTGGATCGAACACCATCTCGTCTTCTCCATGAAATCATTTTGGTGGATGATAGAAGTGAATTAGGTAAGAGATTCTTAGATTTGTGTGTCGCTCTGGGGTAGGGGTGGGATATCTGTGGTCCATAGGCTCACTATCACATGACTGGTCCCCAAAAAATAATAATATTTTGACAACCCACAAAACAGAGGGCCAGCTCCTTAGATAGTCATTTTGATTATGCCTTCCCCATCCTTGGTTGTGGCGTGACCTCTGGCTTGTATGCACAGGAAGATTGCCAATTCAGTTCTAGGAAGAATTGGATTAAAATATGACTCTGCTGTAGGTTTTATTGTCTTAACCTCAGCTTCCTGGAATAAATAAGAACAATAGTATGGAGTGTACAAGTATTTCAGATTTTGAGCAGTTGTTTGGTATTTGAAACAGGTTGTTCCAGCATTATTGGAAATACTTTGACAGGGTTCCAGCTATTATGGAAGTATTTTGAGCCCAGTAAATCTCTTTGAAACAGGTGTATTGAACACACAAGAGACACATTTCAAGTTCAAAACACTTGTGGAATGTTCAGGGCAGCTGCTCCATTACTGAACTGAGCATTTCAAACTTGACACAGCTTTTCAAGTGCAAAATGTCCCAAATATTTTGCACGTCACCCTCTACTAGGGAATTTTTTTGCAGAGAGGGCCTTAAGGATACACATCATGGGCTACGCAAGTTGCTTCCAAAAATGGAATTCTGTTCATTAAATGGTAGTCTGATTGTTTCTCTGTTCTCTTGCATTTCTAATTGTGCCCTGCATTCTGACATACCTTTCTAAATTCCAGTCTTTATTAGAGAAGAGATGTGTCACTAGGATTAATCAGCTATCTCATTTCCTTCCACAAGGAAGAACACTTTAACAATTGTCACAGCTGTTGCGTTTCGTTTCAAGTTTGTTTTGCCAGCCTTTTAAAATAGAAGAAATGTGAGAAGTAGCTGGAAAGGTTTAGGATGGCTATAAAGCAATTTTTTTTCCATCTTTCCTTCTTCTCTTGTAGCTGATTTAAAAGAAGACCTGGACATATATTTAACAAAAAATCTTCCAAATAAAGTGAAACTAGTAAGAAATGAAAAGCGTGAAGGGCTAATTCGAGGGAGAATGGTTGGAGCTTCCCATGCTACAGGTAACATCCAGCACTAATGCAGGCAATACACAATACACCTTATGCCTTTTAAGTAGTAATATTATATCCTTGTCTTGTGCATTCCAGCACTTCCTAAATGGAATTATTGGGAATAGTGAGGTTTATCAATGCACTAAATTGACTAAGAGTTGTTTGCCATAAATCTGTAGAATATAGTACAGGTAGTCCTTGATTTACAACCACAATTGAGCCAAAACTTTCTGTGATTAAGTCACCTTTGCTGCATATGATGACCTTTCTTGCCACAGTTCTTAAAGTGAATCACTGCAGTGGTCAGCAACATTGTCGTTAAGTGAATCTGGTTTCCTCATTGACTTTGATTATCAGAAGGTGACAAAAAGTGATCCCTTGTCCCCGGGACACTGCAACTATTATTTAAATATGTTGAGATTACAGTAGTGATATCAGTTCACTTGGTACCTAACAATTTCCACCTAAAGTAAAATATATAGAAATACAGGCATACCTTGTTATATTGCACTTCATTTTATTGGACTCACTGATAATGCATTTTTTTATAAGACCCTCCACCAGCAATAGCACTTAGACTTATATACCGCTTCATAGTGCTTTTACAGTCCTCTCTAAGTGGTTTACAGAGTCAGCCTCTTGCCCCCAACAATCTGGCTCCACATTTTAGCCACCTCGGAAGGATGGGAGGCTGAGTCAACCTTGAGCCCGTGAGATTTGAACTGCCGAACTGCAGCTAGCAGTCAGCTGAAGTAGCCTGCAGTGCTGCGCTCTAACCACTGTGCCACCTTGGCTCTAAGCAAAAAGATTATAACTACTGGAGCTCAAGTCTAGCTTTTAGTACTAAGGTATTTTTAATTAAGCTATGTACCTTATTTTAGACATAATGATATTGCACACTTAATAGAACATAATATAACATAAATAAAACTTTTACACTCACTGGGACCCTCAAAGCTCGCTTTATTGCAGTATTTTGGAACCAAGCCCACAATATCTCTGGGTACAAAACAAGTTCACTCTGTACTTTCCAGTTAAACATAACTTTCCATTAATATTGAGGGATCCCCCCCTCCCCTTTGCTGTTTCTTTTCCTATCACTTAATCTCAGTATTAATTCCCAGTTTCTCTTACTCATGCTGAAAGGTGCAAGTTATAAATGTCATAATATTCTCGTGTAAATTAGATTCTTGAGACCATGGTGTTCTCAGGAGGGCTTTTGGGCAGTCTCTTGTCTTCTTGTCTCAAACAAGAAGCAACGGATGGAAACTCATCAAGGAGAGAACTAACCTAGAACTAAGGAGGAATTTCCTAACAGAAGAATGAATCAGTGGAACAGCTTGTCTCCAGAAGCTGTGGGTGCTCCAATACTGGATGCTTTCAAGAAGAGATTGGAGAACCATTTGACTGAAATGGCATTGGGTTTCCTGCCTGAACAGGGGATTAGACTAGAAGACCTCCAAGGTCCCTTCCAACTCTGTTATTTGGTTATTCTGTATCTCATATGCCTCTTCCGCTTTTACTTTCCCAGGAAAGGTGCTTGTGTTTCTGGACAGCCATTGTGAAGTGAATGAGATGTGGTTGCAGCCGTTGCTGACACCCATCCAGGAATCCCGCAGGGCAGTTGTTTGTCCTGTGATCGATATCATCAGTGCGGACACGCTGACCTACAGCTCTTCCCCTGTTGTCCGCGGAGGGTTCAACTGGGGCCTTCACTTTAAATGGGATCTCGTTCCTTTGTCAGAGTTGGAAGGACCCGAACAAGCCATCGCCCCCATCAGGTGAGACATCCCAATTTCAAATATTGTCCTCTAATACAGGCCGCCAACCTGTGGGCTTGCGTCCCACTACCGGGCCATGGCCTGTTGGCTACCAGGCTGCGTGAGTGGCTGGCCAATGCGTGCGTGCATATACGCACACCCCCCCTCGCAATAGTGGCTCCTTTTGCTTGTGCGCATACATGCATAAAGGCACCTGCCCCTCCCTCTGGGCTGCCAACCCAGAAAGGAACTGGGGAACTCTGCTCTAATGGGGTGAACAGTTTCACTTAAAACCAGAAAAGAGGTTTTACGAGTTCCTTCCACCAAGGGTGTGGGTTAAAAATGCAGTAACCGTATCATGCCAAACCACAGACATTTAATTTTATATGGAGGGAGGACAATATCAGTACCCTCAGCATTTGTTTGTTAATAAGTATTAATTGATATTCGCTTATAGTACATTCCCAGGAAAAATGCTTCGGTTTAACTAAAGATTTAAAGCCAGAACTTTGGAAGAATTCCATTTTTATTTTATTTTTTAAAAAGGTGTTAAGAATTGAGTCTTGTTCAGTAAATAATAAAATTTGTTCTCTCTTGTTTTTATTGCTTTTATTATGATCAACTGCTGCTTTTATTTTATCTATTAAATTTACAAGGCAGCTAAACCTTGCTCTCTGTTGCCATCCTATGAAACCATAGGAGTAGTATGTAGAGCATGGGTGGGCAGTATTCCCAAGGGGCCACATCAGAAACTGGGACTGTCTTAGAGGGCCAAATCAATAGCTCCATGTTTGACCAAGGCCGCACTGGTGGCCAAGCCCTGATCCATTCATGCACTGACCACTGCTTCCTCCTAAGGCTGCTCCAAGAAGGGGTTAGGTTTAAATATTCCCTTGATCTAGGAACTTCTTTGTGGATCTATGTTTCCCACTGCTTACTCCCACTTCTGCCAGGGCTCTGCTGAAGATTTCGTTTTCATCTTAGATCCCCCACAATGGCAGGAGGCTTGTTCGCAATGGACAGAGAATATTTCAATGCCCTTGGACAATATGACAGCGGCATGGACATCTGGGGAGGGGAAAATCTGGAAATATCATTCCGGGTATGTTTCTTTTTGGGATTTACTAGTGGGCATTCTTTTTTTGTTCTTGGATGATTGATGGAGGCTGCTTTCAGAATTAGGAGGGTGTTTGCACATTATTGATCACTTTCTGTAGCATCGAAGACAACAGTAGTATGAATTTTTCTGATTTTAAATAGCTAGAAAGATGAAGTTATCTTCAAAAAACAAAAACAAAAAACCCTTCCAAAAAGCTAAACATTAATTCTAGAATAATAGTTTCTCTGAGATTATTTCAGGTAAAGCATCCATTGCGACATACTAGAAAAATTATCTAGCACTAGGTGATAACCTGGCATTGCCCTGGTATTTATTTATAAGGGGAAAATATCCGGACCAAACATAATTTCTAATGTTGGATTTTCCCCCTTACCAGAGGAGCCCCTTTGTGGAGTACTGTGAAGCCCTTACCATGGCAACTCCACTGTGCTGTGCAGTAGAAGCCATTTTAAGGCACAACAGGCTGTATCTTAACAGAACACCCACACCGAGGGGTGTTAGGGTTGTGTTAACCCCCACCCCACCCCTCCAGTATTTGTTTCCAGAGAGTAAGCCATCTGTGTACCAAGTTTGGTTGAAATTGCTTGAGGCGTTCCAGAGTTATGCTAGAACACACACACACACACACACACACACACACACAGACACAAAACTTTTATATATAGAGATACATGAAATTATTGTCAGAGTAATTGAAATATTATTTATCTCAAAGCAGGAAGAACTGTTATAAGAGATACCTCTCTCTCTTGCTATCTAGCTATCTAGCTACCATCTGTTTTTTATATATACTGCATATAGGATAAGATATAAATATATGTTATATATAACGGTTATAAAGAACTGAGAGGCATATAGTTTGTGGGGCCATTGTTGGGAAGGGACAGGGCTTGAATTTAGGCAATTGAACATATTTCTGGAGTGAAGACAATTTGATGATGAATTTAGAAAACTGATTTGTTTGCAGAGTTTGGCACCCAAGACTGCTCCTCAAATATCTTGGACCTCAGATATCTTGCTTTAACAATAAAGGTAGTCCTCGACCTACGACCAAAATTGGACCCAAGATTTCTATTGTTAAGTGAGACATTTATTAAGTGACTTTTGCTCCGTTTTACAGCCTTTTTTTTTGTCTCAAGTGAACCACTACAGTTAACAAGTTAGTAACCCAGTTGTTAAGTGAATCCGGTTTCCCCATTGACTTTGTCGGAAGGTCGCAAACGGTGATCACATGACCCCGGGACACAGCAATGGTTGTAAATATGAACCAGTTGCCAAGTGTCCTAATTATGATGACGTCACCATGGGGATGCTGCAACTGTTGTATCAGTGACAAATGGTCATAAAGTCACTTTTTTCAGTGCCATTCTAACTTTGAACAGTCTCTCAATGAACTGTTACAAGCCAAGGACTTCTGTATAACGGTGGTCAAAAACTCCTTGCTTTCATTCTGTGTTTTTGGGAGAGCAGTACAGAGCTGAACATTAATCTTTGATGACAGTTGCCATCCTGAATGGGATCATTCGGCTATTAATAAGATCCAGACGTCACAGTTACGCAAATAGGCAAAACCTTTCCAGAAACTAGATTTTGTGTCTAAGATCACCTGCCTTCAGTACAAATATTTTACTAAGTCCTGCTATTTCCAAACAGATTTGGATGTGTGGAGGCAAACTTCTCATCATCCCTTGCTCCAGAGTAGGGCACATCTTCCGTAAAAGGCGTCCCTATGGGTCTCCAGGAGGGCAGGACACAATGGCACATAATTCTCTACGCCTCGCACATGTGTGGATGGATGAATATAAGGCAAGGCTGTGACAACTATATATTACTGGGTGAGGTGGGGTGGGTGGGACAAGAGTTATACCTCAGTGAACCTGTGAAGGGAGCAAAAGATGGATTTTTTCCCACCTTCCTGAAAAAAAATCTATTGATGTTATGGTTGTTGGAAGAAATAAGTATCGTTATATCTTCCGTTTCCAGGGCATTAGTAATTTTGATTATTAGAATGTTTCTGGAAATTTATATGGGAAGGGAACAGAGGCATAAATGTTGGAAACACATATAGAACCTTAATTTTTTTTCAGTGGTATTTTGTAATTTTTACCTAGGAAAGAATTTGAATGAATAGCTCAGAGAAATCAGCTTTCTCCCACCATAAAGGCCATTGTTACCAGTAGTCCTTGTTTAACAATCACTCATTCAGCAACCATTTGAAGTTACAACAAGGCTGAATTAGGAGACTTACAACTGATCCTCTTATTTGTGGCCACTGTAACCTCATGTAATTACCACTCGGGGGTTTGCTTGGCCGTCGTTTTGCAATTAAAGTATTTGCAGCGTCCTGCAGTCACACACAATCAGCGTTTGTGACCCTCAACGCTGGTCAACAAAAAGCCAGAGAAGATTGCAAAGAGTGATCAAGTAACACCCAAGACCATTCAGGATTCGCTCAACAGCCACAATCAGAACGGCTGCATAAGTTGCCGCGGTCCCATGACATCACACTTCCACACGTTGCTTATCAACAGAGTTATCAGTCGGCAGATGACCGTCGTTCATTGAGGACTAGCTGTTCTTAGACTTAGTTTCCCCTAACAGGAATAACAGTGACTCTCTTTGCTACCTTAATCTTTTCAAACAGGAACAGTATTTTGCCTTGCGTCCAGAGCTACGAACAAGGAACTATGGGAATATTACTGACCGTGTGGAATTAAGAAAAAAATTGAACTGCAAATCATTCAAATGGTATTTAGACAATGTGTATCCAGAGATGCAAATCTCTGGGCCCAATGCCAAGGTTCAGCCTCCGGTCTTTTTCAATAAAGGACAGAAAAGGCCAAAAATACTGCAACAAGGAAGGGTAAGAGGCTATTCTTCAGATTTGCTTAAATCCGAGCTCTTAAAAATCTAGGAGTGGAAATTTTCAAGTGGTATTTGAAGGGAAAGGAAGTATATTAGTACAATACAGAAATTTAGCTTTAAAATAAGTAATAACGCTGCAATAGTTGGGATGAAGATGTCTGACTGTTGTGTCATTTGGTTTCCTTTTGGGCAAATAGTATTTAATCTTTCTGAATGTTTTCTACAGCCTGCACTAAAAACTAAGGCAGAAGCCCCCCCATCATAGCTGAATGGTCAGTGGTGATCAGTATTTTTTTATAAGCACACTTGCAATGTGATTTCCTTTATCAGCAAGGGCTTCACAGCCTGCGAAGGCACATGGCTTGCCTAACATTTTCTGCCTTTTCGGATCAATCTGAAGATGATGTAACTGGAGCACTGCCCTACTTACCAGGTTAAAAGTACACATTCACCTTTTGTTCTGATAGCTTCCGCTCCTTGAGTCTGCAGCTTCTCTTAGCTATATAAACAGTACAAAGGAGCTATGTAGAAATCAGCAGAAATCAAAGAGATTTATTTTGGTGGCCGCACCTGTGATCTAAAAGGGATAACTTTTTAATCTAAATTCTAGGCAGAGTATATTATAAAGCCAAGGAGCCGTCATCTTTTTAAAAAATGCCCACTCTTAGTTATAGTGGTGTATTTCCAAAAATTACAGCCCTCCCTGTTTTCCTGTCTACTATCCATTCATATTTAAAAGCAGAGTTTCAAAATACAGTAGATTTACTTATATAGCTATTATAGCAGTCCTATGCCAGCCCTCCATAAACTTGCTAAATATCCATTTTAAGTCGATCAATCCAATAGCTGTCATAATCTTGTAGGGAATTCTATATTATTAACATGCCAAATCTTTCAGGTAAAAGAATCTAAATGCGTTTTCTAAATATCAGCTAAGAGCTGAGGTGGTACAGTGGTTAGAATGCAGTACTGCAGGCTACTTCAGCTGACTGCTAGCTGCAGTTCGGAAGTTCAAATCTCACCGGCTCAAGGTTGACCCATCCTTCCGAGGTGGGTAAAATGAGGAGCCAGATTGTTGGGGGCGATAGGCTGACTCTGTAAACCGCTTAGAGAGGGCTGTAAAACACTGTGAGGCGGTATATAAGTCTAAGTGCTGTTGCCAATAGAAATCAAGCAATCAAAAACTATGCATCCATCCCAGAATCAGGAGGCGTCCAGTAGCGCTTTTTCAGACTAATAAATGTTATTATAAGGCATAAACTCTTGTTCATCATTCAGTTCATCAGAGGCACAAAATGGTTAAGCTGAAGTAGCTGATTTAGATTGGGATGAAGCTATGGCAGATGGGGAGGTGGGATGGTTTTGCAGAAACAGGTTATATGTGTGAGAGATTACAAGTATCCCATCAGTTAGTGAGCTAACATGTTACAGTCTCCACAGTGTTGGTTAAGACTAGGGATGGCGAATCTTTTTGGCACCGAGTTGTTTTTGTGCGCGCTCATCTGGGGTGCATCCCGGAAGAAGAGCTGCTCGGGGGGGCATACAGCACTGGAAAATGAACGTCCGGTTTCCAGTGTGTGTTGATGTTGATGTTGATGTTGATGTTGATTTTATTTATATGCTGCCCTTTTCCCCCGAAGGGGACTCAGGGCGGCTCACAACTCAACCAGGGAAGGGGGATACAAACAAGAATTTAAACGACATAAAGAAACAATGCATAATTAAAACACAACAGTCATACCAATTCGAGGTGGGGGCAATAGTTCTTTAGCCCCAGGCCTGTCGGAACAGCCAGGTTTTAAGGGCTTTGCGGAAGGCCTGGAGGGTGGTGAGGGTTCGAATCTCCACGGGGAGTTCGTTCCAGAGGGTCGGGGCAGCCACAGAGAAGGCTCTCCTCTGAGCCACACTGGTTACGGGTGTGCATGCGCACCTGATAATTAGCTGGCCGGCGCTCATGCCAGAAAATGGAAGAACCACTCTTCCAATTTCCGGCACTGCTGCACGCACGAGAGCCCGCTGACGCATGCACGCCAGAAACTTGGAAGAGGATCGGGCGACGCTGCGCATGCGAGGCAACATGGCTCTGTATGTCACTTTGGGCACGCATGCTATAGTTTCGCCATCATGGGTTAAGACCTTTTCAGGTAGCCCAAAATCTTTGGTGCGTGTGAATTCTGCAGTTCTCAACCTCCACAGAGTAATTGTAACCATACCTGTAATTGAGAATCCTGGAAAAAAGTTTGACATCTGACTGAAGAAAGACAAAATTATAGGAGAACATTTTAACCACCGAATGCTTGATTATAAATAAAATCTGTTAGTGCTACCAGATTTCACTTTTTGGCTATCATGAACCGATAAGTCTGTCTTCTTATCCTGCATGCAGTGTTGAATCCCTGAGTCCTCCTCCTGCTGGATGAGTCAGAACACAAAGGGTTTATTTCCCTATTTGGGCTGAATTTCAATCAAAGTGGACTTTGATTTCTGGACAAGGGGGAAAAAAGGGAAGGAAAGCAAACTCCCTTTGATGGCTCATGTCTATCTCTAGTTGAGCCCCTTGTGTTTTTTTGGGAAAGCATGTTCGTCTTTCAAAGAAGTTTGTTTTTTTCTTAGTTTTGAATCTACTCTTCACAAATTAAATTGGGTGGCTAATTCATGCTTTAGCATAAAAATCAGATTCTTATGTATAACAATTCCTGTTTCATAGACTGTGTAAGACAATTTTCTGACCTCATAGCAAAGTCTTTAAAACGGCTTTGAGCTAAGTATACATCATTCAATCATTTTGTCTTGTTACATGGAGGTGGAAAAGATGCCATCAAGGAGGGAATCTCTAGGCATATACAAGTACTCCTTGATGTACGGCTACAATTGAGCCCTAAATTTCTGTTGTTAAGTGAGACAGTTGTGAAGTGAATCAATACGGTTTTGTCCCAATGTGCCATCTCTCTTGCCACATTTGCTAAGCGAATCATTGCATTTGTTAAGTCGATCTGGCTTCTCCGTTGACTTTGCTTGCCATGAGGTCAAAAAGGGTGATCACATGACCCCTGCAACAGTCATAAATAAAAGTCACTTGCCAGTCGTGCCCATGGGGGTTACTGCAATGGTTGCTAGGAGTATAAGTCACCTTTTTTCGGTGCCATCAAAATTTTGAATGGTCACTAGATAAATGGTTCTAAATCGAGGACTACCTATATTGAAATTTGAGATCAGATAAGGTTGTTCTTAAATTCAGTCTTTGAAACGGTGGAACAAAATGCTGAATGTGAGAGTTGGATAAATAATAAAAATGGAGTTTCAGTTTTACTTTTTTTGTAAACAGGTTGTACTGTATCAGAATCAGTTTTGAGTACTTTATCCTATAAAAATGATGTTTATATCAAGTCCCCAAATATGTTTGTACTTCTTTTGTGAACAAATAGTGTCTGTGTGTAGATGATTATCCATCCCAGCTGTCCAGACAGATATTCTGATTTTTGTAAAAAATTATCAGTCTGTTTGGTATGCTTATATACTGTCAGAAACAAAGCAGTCTTCCAGAATTCTGTAGCTTGCCTATAATTAACCATTTAATTCCCGTCTCCCTTCTTAATGCTGCTGATGATTTGTTACGTGGTTGTGTAAAATTAGATCCTGTCTGTACTGTACTGTGACCGTTCTACTTTCAATATAAAGTCCTTCTATAAAAAATTGGTTTCTAGCACTAAATTTTTTAAAAAGTGTAATAATTGTGCCAGTTAGTTTTTTATTTATATACCTTGTGTTTTAAAGCCGCCAAGTACTAATATTTCTCAAAAATTACACTGTCTCCACTTCTAGAAGTAAAGTTTTACACGACCTAAGTATTGCAGTTGTAGCCATACAAGGTGATCGGATGGTTTGTAAGAAGAGATCTACCTTATGCCTCTGCATATCGTGTATCTTTTTTTGCCAAGTTGATTCTTGGCCCAGCAGGATGGTGGCAAATATTAATAATAGGAAGAGACAGATATTTCATTTGTGAAATATCTCAGTGTAATAACGCTGAAAACGTTGATTGGTAATTTATATTTAATTTTTTTTTTTTGTTCCTCACACTTTTGTTCTTAGAGAATATAATAGGAATGTTGGACGGGAGGGTGATTGCGAATATGACCTCTGTTCACATCGGATGTTCTCTTCTCAGTGTGTTTGTTTCTTTTCCTTATAGTTGCATCACCTTCACACTAATAAATGTCTGGCGGCGCAAAGCCACCCGAGTCAAAAAGGAGGACTTGTGGTGGTCAGGGAATGTGACTACAGTAATAAAAATCAGGCAAGTTTCCTTAAACCCCTTATTGTTTTGCTGATTTTGCTAATTTTCACATGTCGTGTTCCTATTTTCCCAGAGGGCTGCCTTACTTTAATCCAGTGGTTCTCAACCTTCCCAATGCCGCGACCCTTTAATACAGTTCCCCATAAATCAAAGGCTCTACTTAATAAGAGCAGGTTCTCTGGCTTTGAGGTAGCCAATTTAGATCCTGAATATCAATGTTGTAGGATAAGCTTTATCCAAATTGGATGCCTTTAGACCTGTTGGGCTGTAAATTCCCCAATCCTCAGATAACAGAAACCTGTTGATCTAGGAGCTAATTGTGGTGTAATATGAGTTTTGTAGTTTTTCTGGAGGCATCAGATGGAGAAAAATCATTCTGGATACTTTAGGGTTTTTCTAGGCCACGTTCTTCTCAGGGCAGTTCAGATCCAGTTGCTATTTGGATCAGCAATATATAGGTATATGAAAATTATACCTTAAAATGAACAGCATCTCTTCCCAGGGGATGTGCAATAACTGACACTGCAGCTCAGCAGATTTCTGAAAAGTATCTGCAGCTGAAGCAGTTTTCATCCCTTTGTGCACTGAATGCAGGACATCTCACTCTCACTACCACCACCTCCCCCCTTCACAGAAACTCATGGATGAAAGTGGCCATCTAGAATACACGGCCTACGCTAAATACATATGTAAATCTAGAGTACCGTTCTCTGTGTTAAAAAAATCTGAATTTAGGTGCATTATGGAAAAGTGCCAGCTTAGTAAACTGTAGTAAACTATGGTTAAAAGTTTATACATTGTTTTTAAAAAGTGGATAGGAGTGCTTCTGACCTACTAGTGGTTTCTCCTTATTTCACTATGTAATTGGAAGCTAAGGCTGGTGGGGAATTTCTCTGTACTTTTTATGCTGATTAAAATGATCTGGTGGGAAAAAGAGGCGAGTCATATTCTAAAGAAGACCCATTAATTTTTTTTTCAAGTGTCGAAATTATGTTTTTAGGTCCTAATTCACTATTCGCCCGTGGACTGTTGGTTTATTGCTACAGCCAAACTTGCAAATTAGTTGTCCCAAAGATGCATTTTGAAAAGGAAACTGGAATTTGTTTTTCCATGAAGACGTTTTGCTTTTCATCCAAGAAGCTTCTTCAGCTTTGAGTGAATGGTGGAATATGGAAGGATTTCTATTCCTTGGTCGTTAGCACTCTTTCTGAGGGTCATTGAGGCCACTGGAGGTTTCTCTGTGCCCTCAGGGTCACCTAAATAGTGCAAATGGGTGTGAAATATTCTTGGAATGGCTGAAAGGACTGTGTTGTAAACAGGAGATAGGCGGTGTTGTATTCCCCCTCCCCCCACCGTTGAGAGAGGGCTGCTCAATCTTAACATAGATGGCCTCTTTGATCCCACTTTTAAACCAGTGGTCCCCTCTGTCCATAATGTGGACTTTGCTGTCTTCAAAAGAGTGGCCTTTGTCTTTTAAACGCAGATGGACTGCTGAATCTTGTCCTGATGGGCTTGTTCTCCTGTGAACCACGGTGGCGTAGTGGTTAGAGTGCAGTACTGCAGGCTACTTCTGCTGACTGCTGACTATCTGGAATTTGGCAGTTCAAATCTCACCAGGTTCAAGGTTGATTCAGCCTCCCATCCTTCCGAGATGGGTAAAATGAGGACCCAGATTGTTGGGGGCAAATTGGCTGAATCTGTAAACGGCTTAGAGAGGGCTGTAAAAGCACTGTTAAGTGGTATATAAGTCTAAGTGCTATTGCTAAGTGCTATGTTGTGCCATGCATTTATGAAATGATTGTTTATCTATCTCCTGTTTACAACATGGTCCTTTCAGCCATTCCAAGAAGGTTCCAACCCCATTTGCACTCTTCAGGTGACCCTGAGGGCACAGATAAACCTCTAAGTGGCTTCAGTGACTCTCAGAAAGAGGGCTAACGACTAGATGATCGCAAGGAATATAAATCCTTCCATCCTCCACCATTCAGTCAGAACTGAATAAGCTGCTTGGATGAGGAGCAAAATGTCTTCAAGGGGAAACAAAGTTCAGTTGCCTTTTGAAAAAGCACCTTTGGGACAACCATGACCTGTATGACTGAGAATCTCCATTGACTAGTTCGCACTAATGGATGACAAATTAAAAAAATACTAATCTATAGATAGGTTTACATTTATGCCTAAACTGAGCTACTCTATGGAAACGAGGGAATAAATCACTTTTAATTAATGTTTTCCCTGAAATCTTTTCAATATTTTCAGAAATCAATCACTGTATATTAAATATTAAGGGGTACCTTGGTTAAAATTGTGTTCCGCGTGGCAACTTGCTTCCAGCTTGTTTCATTAGCTGCCTTTCAAATGTATTGAATCAGTTTTCCAAATCCCTTGGACACTTTGGGTGGGATTATGGGACATATACCTGATACTGAAAATATCAAGTTGGGGAAATAAGTTCTGAATTTAAGCAAATATTACATGAAACAAATCTAATGAAGCTGGAAATATGCCTGTGAAACAGACAGATGGAAACAAATGGTAGGTGGGTGGGGTCTTTTGAGATCATCCAAACAGAAGCAAAATTAATAGGAAACTATTTGTTATTTGCTAGGTGTGTATTCAGCTGTAAGTGCCTTTTCATTCAGTGTTAGCATCTGTAAATTCAGCTAATGTTATTAATTAATGGCAGAATATGAGCAGACGTGATTTGGTTGATTTGTTAATTTTATAATTTACTTGGGTAAATCAACATCATGTCATCTTAAATAACATCCCCTGCAGTAAGAAATAGTTTTGCTCCAGGGTGGAAAACCAAAGCAGATGAAAATGTAGTGAAGATACTGACACAATGAAAGAGAAGCGTATGAAGTTTTCTCCCCTTCGTGATTAAACCACCCTCAATTCATTGGTTCCTAGAGATCCTAAAATATTTGTAATCATTTTCGTAGGTATGGATATATAACGAAGATCATGAATTAATCTTAAATAACCTCTTGTGTTTGGATGTATCTGAAACGCGCACGTCCGATCCACCACGCCTTATGAAATGTCATGGCTCCGGAGGATCTCAGCAGTGGCTACTTGGGGTAAGTGAATTTGGCCAGGATGAATTTCAGTCTAGTGCAGTTCTGGCTAAAAGTTGTTAAAAGTTTATATAAGCTTGAGAATTGGTTCGCTTTGTGCATGGATCATACAGATTATTGTGAAAGCTAGATATTCACGAGAATGTCTACCGTAACCTTATTGGCTGTGGATCCTTCACACAGCAATGCTTCCAATTAGGAATATGCCACATGGACAAAAAGATTTTGACCAGTTTGATGTTTTTGAAAGCTTAAATCCTTGCCTTTCAGCACGATTATTTGGTTTTTATCCCAGCTTTACTACTTTAGAAGTAGTTCATGGTGGTGAACATCCCTAATACTTCTTTCTCCTTCTCTTTTTCCCACACAAAAGCTCTATGTGGTGAGGTGTGAGGTGATTTGGGCTAAATCACCCAGCTGGTTTTCATGCCTAAAATGGGACTAGAACTCCCAGTCTCCTGCCTTCTAGCCCAATGCCCACTAATACCTGTTAGGAGTAGAACAGTGCCAAAATACTTAGTCTTAATTCATTGGTAGAAGTAGCCATGGTCTAAATTTGGAATTCTGAAGCAGCAATTATCATTAATTAAAATTATTTTAATTTTATTGGTGACTAATAAATTTATAGAAGCAAAAAACTAGTGGAAGAATGAAAGTACTGTTAATCAAAACTTGGCCTTTCAAGACCAGATGAGTAGGTTTACATGGGAAGCATGGAATATGTGAATCAATGTTTTTTTTTTGATGCTGACAGAATTATTCAGAAGTAATGTTTTGGTGAGTAAGTTGCAGTTTATGAAGACTAAAATGTAAAATCTATACAGTCTTGGTAGCGTAGTGGTTAGAATGTAGTATTGCAGGCGAACTCTGTCCACTGCCTGGTGTTGTATCCTGGCAGGCTCAAGTTTGATTCAACTTCCATCCTTCCGAGGTCGGTAAAATGAGGGCCCAGATTGTTGGGGCCAATATTCAAATAATGTGTACATTGTAAACTGCCCAGAGTGTGCTGTAAAGCACTATGGTACAGTATATAAGTCTAAAAGTTATTGCTGTTACTATTGCTAGTAAAGGCAGAGCTGGTACGGGAGCACCTAAGTACATAAGCCTGCTAAAAGGAATAACTTGGCTGCAAAAATAGGTTTGGAACTGTTCTATCTCACCTGCTATGTTTCTCTCTGCAGAAAAACAATAGGCTGTATCAAGTATCTGTTGGGCAGTGCATGAAGATGGTTGATCCACTTAATCTCAAAGGCTACGTCACCATGGCCATATGCGATGGCTCCTCCCTTCAGCAGTGGCGCTTGGAGAATTGAGTACCGCCTCAAGGAATGCCCACTTGTGCAGGGACTCTTAGCTTTCTGCATTATTTTCTGAGGCTGGCAATCCTTGCTGCTATTTCTATCCCTGAACACTTAAAGGAAACTATTTTAATGAAGGTCAGAAATCACAGTGCATGGCAATCTTCAAGTTGGAGCAGAAGTGGTTGCATTTCTTGCCCCTTCTTTCTGCAGGAGTAGAAGTGCGATGACATTCCTCGGAGTCCAACAGTGTAGAGAAATATTTTAAATGATAATTAGGACAATGTAATTTAATTAGTGAATGCATCTAATGAAGCCGGCCTAAATGGTCTGTCAGAAAACTACCGTGTTTTGCCAGTATTTTTTGCAGAAGTATTATGGTACTTTTTCCATTTGAATTTATGGCTGGGATTCTGGAGAAAATTACGTTTTAACTCTTGTCTTTTTTGTAAATAATTTTATTAATTTTAATCTAATAAAATGTCCATCTCAATGTCCTATAATATTTGAACCAGTTCAGGGTCCCATTTTGATGATTCCGAAGACCAAGTAGCACTTGCCTGCTTCAATGCAGCTCCAGTGCTGTACCCCCCCCATCCCCTCAGGCTCCCTTATGTGCCAGGAAGCCCATACGGGGTGACTATGGGATTTGCAGCATCGAAACAGTCTGGATTTTGATTCCCAGAATTCCTCACCTGGCATGTTGCCTGGGAAGTTCTGGGAGTTGAAATGCAGATATCTCAAACTTAAGGTTGAGAAATTCTGCATGAGAGAATGATTGACAAATGAGGGGCAAAGGGCAGGTGGCATAACTTTTCTGTTCTTCCAAAGCAATTTGAAATGCCACAGTACGCAACAGCATTTTAAAAAAGTTTACAGGTAAATATGTGACTATAATAGACACTGCCCATTACGGTTGCATGTCGTATACAACCTTTTGCAGCAATTGTTAGGCAAACCAATGGTTCTCTCTCTCGAGACACCTTTTGCTGAACATTGGATGTAAATGTCAGTTTTTGGCAAAACCATCGTAAAACACAGTCAATGATTGTGGGATGCTGCAGCTGGCCAGAAAATGGAGCTATTTTGAAAAGTGCCCAAATTTTGGTTAGGTGACTGTGGAGGGACAAGGCTCCATCATCAGAATTTTGAATCCAGATCATAAAAAAAATCCCCATTTGGATCAGTTATAACTTCAGATGGCAGCTAAGTGATGACCCTAAGTTGTTACTTGATTTTTATCATATTCAGTTCTACCCCATTTGTTCGTGAAGAGGTTAAAAAAAACCAGATCATTTTACAAGTTATTGATACACACAAATATTTGTGAGAAGCTTGAATTTGATAATGGATTGGAAACTTCCATTGGGAAACCTGGTCCTTAATTTATGCAGTGCAGTTTAAAGTCCACATTAAGGATTGCGAATGGGATTAGATTCTAGTTAAGGTTTTGATATTCCTTTTTAAAATCAGGCAGCACATAAAAAGTATGTCTAGAAAAATGTTTTATGATTTATCTTTGCAATATCATGGAGAGAAAAAAATATCCATTTTTATGTATTTTGTATTGCATTTTTTATTATTAACACTAGGTGTTTTTGACACTCATATTAGCAACTGTCCTTTTGGTTTCTATTGTACATTAAATGCTTGGTTACCTTATGCCATTTATGATTTTTTAACTTTTGTAACAGTACCTTTTATTTTAATTCAGTGAAACCAGCCAGTCTGTTAGTAGTAGAAAGCTCTTCCTAGTCCAGGAGGTTACCTAATTAAGTGTGCAGAATCAACTGTGCTCTGTTCATAAGATATAATCAAAAGCTTTGTGGGGGAGAAAGAGAAGGCTTACAATAGTTTTAAATAGGCTTTTTTAAAAAAATCCAAAAATAAAGCAGGTTCTATAACTGATAAGGATGTCCAAAATGGAAAAAAACTAGAACTACTAGCATGATCATTTATTAAATAATATAAGTTCTGCTATGCATAAAACATAATCTGCACAATTATGTTTTCTATACTTTTTATATTACATATGCATCTGTTTTTGTAGGATTGGGATTTGGGTACAGCATTGAGCTATCTAAGGTATCTTCTTGATGGCAAAAGCAGCCTCTTTGGTGTATCCCTGGAGATAATATATTCAGGATGTGCTGCATCCTGACATAAAGGAAAATATTAAAATATTTATAGATGTAAAATATTTTATTTGTAAATGCCAATTTTCTAAATTTGTTTCCACAAATTTCAAAGCCCGTAACACTCTGTATACTTCAAAAAATCATTTTTGCCAACATTAGATAACTATTATACAGAACAGAATAAAAACCTGTAAGACAAATACTGGTAGGATGTTGGAATATTGTACAAGAGAAGAAAAATATTCAAGAAACAAATTTCATACAGCTATTATCAAGAGAAAAATATATACAATGATTTATTCTGTAAGATAAAAATACATCATGCCATATACATTACAAGTTCAGACCTGTATCACTGAATATACTACCAGTTTTACAGTCCACTTTAGCTGTGCACACAAAAAAACTTCATTTTTTTAATATTTAGACTGTGAAGTGTCAGTACCAGAATTAAAAGTACAAAATAAAAAAGCTAACCTGGTTCAAAATGTTGATTAGGGTTCTACAAGCAAACACAAACAGTGTTTATTTTTTAAAAGAAATGTAAACAAAAACAATTCATACAAACACATTTTAAATTACTTTTTTTCCTCAAAATCCTATTGGCAGAGTCCTGCAGCTGAAAGCACAATTCCTATAATTTTTTTCCTTGATTTTACTTTTCAAGAAGGCAGCTATTGACTTACACTCTCACTACACATTCCTAGTTTCATTACATAATTTTAGTGTAAGCTGAACAGTTCATATAATCTCCACTATTTCTGTTGGAAAACAAAATCAATGTTCAGCATCTAGTTTGGGTGGTTTTAGCAGTTATTCACAGTTATCACATATTCTACACACACAAAAAAACCTGATTTAAGAAATAGGGATGTAACAATATAATACAAATAAAATAGATCAGCCTAAGTTTCCTCAAACATCTACAAAAACCACTGCTGTAATTTACATGCTGTCTAATCAATCTGAAGGGCTGCTTTAAAAAAAAGTCAATACAGCATAACTGAGCCTGCTTTAAAGATTAAAAAAATAAAGTAAAATCTCTCTTAAATTGAGATTTTGGTTACCCATGACAATTGTAATGACATGTTTAATACATGAAATCATATTGTAACATCCCTATTAAGTTTAATAAGCACCCGAACTGCTGCAAGATCTGGTAGCATTTGGTCAATTCCTATTTTTTATACTGAACTTTTATCCTCAAAATATTTACATTTTTGTACAAAGTAACAGGGTTTGTTAGTTCTGCAGGTAACAGCAGCAGCTTGGCTTCTAACTTTTCCTTTTAAAAATAGCTTCATTCACTTATTCAATAATAAATACAAAAAGTTTCTCTTATTTTACAGAAATCAAAACTACAATAAACTGACTCATGGAATCAAGTATTTTAAATGTATTTTAGTGCAAGTTATTTTTCCCTTAGCTCTATCCCTAAGGAAGTCATTTCAGTACATTCCTTGTTCAGTGGTGTCTACGTTTTTAATTTTTTTCCTGTTTTTAGAGGGCCTGCCCCTTTAGTAAGTAAGGCTGTGGCCAGCACTTTGGATATCTCCCTTACGCTGGTGATTTCAGTCTACATTCATTAGTGCCCCACTGCCCTTCAGCAGGTCAGCCACAGCTTCTCTGCCCGAGTCTGATTTCTCTTTAGTGAAAAGAAATTTATCTTTTAATGAAATCAAAAGTGCTGGACTGGTCTGGAGATCAGTTTCCATTCTGGGTGCCTGGAAGCCAGGCCTAACTCCATATTCTGCCAGCTGGCTTCTGGTGCTCACTTTACACTGGAGTAGAAGAGATAACTTGAGAGAAGTGATTGTTTTCATACACATAACACATCCCCACCCTGCAAATGAACAGCATCAAAAATCACTTCTTCCTTGGGACACGCAGCCCTCAGAGAGAGTAAGGAATGCATCTAGTTCATCCATTTTCGGCAGTTTACAGCCCCACAGTGACATGCAATCTTGTGCTGGTCATCTTCAAAATCAAATTTATAATCATAACACAGCTGAAATGAAAATAGCTTTAATTATTATTCCAGAATTAAAAGATAGATGCATTTTCAACATAAACTTCTCTATAAAAATGAGATTTATACACAATCTGTTTATGTTTATCCTACCTTTTTATAAATAACTCAAGGTAGCGAGCATGTTTAATAACCCTTCCTCTTATTTTTCCCACAATAGCAACCCTGTGAGGTGGGCTGGGCTGAGAAAGAGGGAAAGTCCCCTGGCTGGCTTTCATGCCTAAGGCAGGATTAGAACTCACCACCTCATTTGTAGCCTGGAGCCTTAACCACTAGACCAAGCTGGCCTATAAACAACCCAACCCTATAATAAGGGGCATGAAACAACTGTCTTAAAAGAGAAATAATCTCAAGATACCCCTAGAATATTGTTTTTAGTTCTGGAACTATTGGATATAATTCAGGTCCTTCCTTATTATTTCCTGGACAAGGTTTGCTTCTGAATTGTTTTTTTAAAAACATATTATTTCATTAACGTGTTAATTCAATCTCAGTTCATTGCCCTAAAGGGGACATAACTCCCCCTCCCAACCAATGCCTTTGGCCTGCATTTTAACAAAGGGCAAATTGCTCCAGCTGCTAAAGTCTCCTCTGCCAAAAAAAATTCCCTTCAGATCATAAACATGCCAGTCTTCAATAAATAAACAAAAATGCATTTCAGATGGGAAACTGCTTTCTGTAGAAACTCTTAAGGTTCCTACAGACTTTGCCTTCAGCCTAGAGAGCAAGATTCTGTCTACCAGCCATCGATACCAAGTATTTTGTTCGTTGCAAAAAAGAGCAGAATATTCAGTATATGAAAAAATGTATGGTACTAAAAGCCATATAAACCATACCTCTTCCCCTTTCTGGATTCTCCGGTTAGAGCTAATTATGATTTTATGTCCCCGTTCAAAGGTTACCACTTCAGCCACACAGTTGGGTGCACAGGAATGGTTAATGTACCTATAAGGTAGGGGAGAGAAAAGAAGGGTAGATATTTTATATATTGTACCATAATTTTACTATATGAGACTTTGAGCAACAAAAGATAAATTTATGTATTTAAAGTTAGGAAATGTGACAAGGTTGCAATATAAGAGGAAGGTACTTCTGGTGATAAAGTAAATACCAACTTAGGCTGCTGTGAAGGTTTTTTTCAAAAATAAACCGGTCGTGGATGTCTCGTGCCCTGTTTGTCAGGAACCCAGGGCGGCATATGCAGCGCACCTTCCTCCAATCTTTCCCACAATTATCCCGTGCAGATAATGGGCTGAGAGAGTCCTTGGCATAAAGGCACTTAGTGAGCTTCCAAGGCTGAATTTGACTCATTCTAATCCAACACTGGGGCACGATGGCTCAGCCATTAAAGACATTAAGTATGTCTGTGGGAGAACTTACAGCCCGAGTTCAAGACCTGAGTTCCACACAACAGGGTGAGCTCCTGTCCCAGCTCCTGCCTACATTTGAAAGCATGCAAATGTGGGTAGATTAATAGGTACCACTTTGATGGGAAGGGAACAGTGTCCCATGCGCCTTTGGCCTATAGCCACATGAACATGGAAACTCTCTTCGGACAAGGCTGGTTCCCTCAGCCAAGAAATGGGGATGAGCACCCACCCCACTAGAGTTGGTCATGGCTGGACAGGGGAAAACTTCCTTCTAGAACTACCCACCTTGCAGGACCTCCAGTCAATGTGGCATCAATAACATGATCATTATCAATGCGGAACATGTATACTCCACGATTCTGTGGAGAGAAAATCAGAAATGAGAGAAAAAAAGGACTAAGCCAGTATAACAAGTATTAATATTCAAAGATATGATATGTAGCCATCCTGAATTGCAATTACAATCCAAATGCTTATTAAAACATTGGAAACCTTAATGTCTTTTTCCCAAAAAGTAGCATTCTTGCTAGGATTTTGAGAATAGAAACACCAAAAATGAAAGTCCAAGGAAGGCTCAAGAATATCTTAATCACGTTTAGCCTCCATAAATGAAAGAATCAAACGTTGCTGTGGCTGGTTCACAACAAACTTCCTTTATCTGAACACTTAAAAGACATGCACGCACACACACACAAACACCTGGTGCTTCAAGATAGGTAAGGCAGATAGTGAGATAGCTAAAGATATAGACTGATAGATGATGGACGGACGGATGGATGGATGAAGAGAAAAAGAGATAACCAGTCAGTCAGACAGCTAGCCTTTCCCTTATTTAGGGCACTTAGGATGATGTTATCAATGAAAATACAAATATTATTAAAATCTACATGAAAAACTATATTTAAAAATTTCTAAAGTAGTAATTAGCACCAAGGGCCTTAATGAAACCCATGGAACTCTTATCCTCATTAGCTCCTCCATGTCCCACAAAGCTTGAAATACAAATGCTTCTTGTCTTAAGGAGTACCTGAGATTCATAAAGCTTCTCCTTCCTGTTGGCTACTTCATTGCGAATGATGGTTCCAATATATTCAATTACCATAGTGTGCTTTTCAATGTCTCTAGCAGCATATAAACCCAGGCCCTGAAAAGGCAGGAATGATTTGGTAATAGAGCACATCAGTGGCCTCTTCTGCTGATTTAAATAGATCTCAAAATCTCAGCATGTCCACTTAAGATATTTTAATAATCCTATAATTCTTTTCAACTAATGCTACAATGATTACAGGTAGTCCTTGACTTATGACAGTAATTGAACCTGAAATTATGGGGATAAAGTGTGGTCACTAATCAGGTCACCACATAATTGTGCCAATTTTACGACTTCAAAGAATGCCAAAGTCATAAAGTCAATGCCACAGCAAACCCATTATATCCAACGGATGGGGTTTTTTGTGCCAAAAACAAGAGGTAAATTGTGGTTTATTGTGTGTGTGTGTGTGTGTGTTTGAATTAAATCGTGGTCGTGTGACCAGGGATGATGCAAATGGCTGTAAATGCCAATATGATCATGTGATCACGGGGGAGGGGGAACACAGGTCATCAGAACTTTGAAACCAGGCCAAAAGTAGCTACGGAAAGGTTTTTCATAACTTCAAATGGTAGCTAAATGACCGGTCCTAAGTGGAGGACTATCTGTACTAAGAGAAAAGTCCCACTATGTTCAATGGAGATTAATCACTTGCAATTTAATGGAGTTGTTCAAGTAGGCAGTATACAGATGCTAGTAATAAATAAACAAACAAACAGTGAGTTCCAATGAAGGATAAATTAGCATGAATATGTAAATGAAACAAATAATAAATATAAAATATGCTTATTAAATAAATATTATTTTTAAATACATCTGGTATTTTCCACACAAAAATATAGTTAATACTTTCCTGGGCCAAACTGACCTGAATACGCGATCGTGCCAAGTAGACATTGGACTTCCATTCAGTCTTCATTTTCCGATACTGAGAAGACTTTGAATGAACAAACTGCTTACTGTAAGGTGCATTTAGTTCTCCTGTCACTGTGCTCTGAAATGACTTTGAAGTGCTGGTGCTATTCAAGGTATGAGGCCTGCAGCAAAGGGTCACAGAACAGAAGGAACAGAGAAGGAAAACTGAAGATCTCTCTGAAAGTTGCAATGTTCTGAATCATAAAACAGCTCCTAGATAAACAGACATTCAAAGCCACCTAGCAGAGACATTAAAGCAGCTGCCCCCCAACTCGGACGGGCCACATACACAGCCAAAGACAGCAGGGTTTGTAAGCAGCACACAGAAGCACAGGTATCCTACGGAAGCCTATAAACCCTGGGCTGCACTATGTGAATTTAAAAGAAAATACCTTAACACAAACCTCTTGACATGGCTGCTCATTTTGGGCTCAGAACGAGCGCAGCCAGTGGGGTTGATGGCGAGAGGCAGCTCCATGAGGGGGTTTCGGCCATAACGGAAGGTGTAACGCTCACAGGCCTCAACCCCAGGAAGCTGTAACACAAGAGAAATCCAGGTCAATGGAACTGCAGAAGAGCCAAAAGAACAGCCTTTGATACTTGAAACAAAACAATCTTCTTCACGGTGATGAAAAAGGTACAAAGAGCCCATTAAACCATTTCCCGTTTTTCTTCTTCTATTTTCTTTAAGAACATAGAGCCCCAAACAGGTAGCACAAAGACCCATTCTGATTTTTCTTCAGCAGTCTACAGGTTTCGACTACAATGCAGAAAGGAGGAGTTTACTTCAGGGTAAAATGTCCCCGAGATGAGAAATATTTTAGGGCCGGTACATTCTGTGCTGCTGGAGATTGTGGGAAGTATTATTTATTTATTAAATGAATATGCCATTACTGCTGAGCAACTCTGGCAGTTCGAAACTACACACCTGGATTTATTTTCCTTCTTTACATTCCTACTGCCACTATACCAGCAATCAAGGAAAGGCCTCTGACTTATTTCCACAGAACAGAAAGAGTTTCTGTGTATATGCCTGTGTATCTGTCTCTCTATGTTTATTTGTTCTAAGAATGAATTCCAGCTTTTGTTAAGTTCTGCTGTTTCAACTACAGCACTCTTCTCTAATGTATTCTATAAACAATTGCCACCAATGCCAAATTCTGACCATTACTAAGCAAGAATTGATGAAGATTCAGCCTGGCACCATTGCCCAAACACTCACTGATTCAGCTATTCTAGCCACTGCAGAGACAGTCAGGCCAAAAAGATCTTCGCCCTTGAGATACACAGGGAATAGCTGGAGCATTTCGGAGGTTTTCCGTATAGATGCAACAGGCTCAAGGATTTTATCCCAAACATCTGTACAGGGAAAAATACAATAAACAATACAGAAAGAGAACTGAATGCTTTGCTCTATTTATTATCAGGACATTATTTATGATTAGGATAGGAAATTTATTATAAGAATCAGACTAGATTTTATATCTGCTTTGGAAGTAATACTGGAATATAAAATATAGAGTACAAGGCTTAAGAAGTTATGGTTATATGCCTCCCCGAAACAGGTTTTAATAGTGGGTATTTCCTCAAGAAAGTCTATATTCATTGTATTATTTATTTTGGTCAGATGTTGCAAATTAAAATGCAATCACAAGTGACAGTGACAATGGTAATTAACATTTTCTAAAGATATTTATCATGGGAAATAGCCTTATGTATTATTGGGATGAATTCCTCAATAATTTTCCTTTCCAGGTCTAGATACATTCCTAAGCTACTATTAAATCAAGATCAGAATTTCTCAAACAATCTTCTCCTGGCTAGGAGTTTCCTTAAAGGCCTGAGGGGTGTAGCGGATTTTAAATGATGGAATGGGAACCTTCCAAAGCAAGATAATCAAATCCTGGTGATTTTAGGCTGGTTTTGCTATCAGCTTCCAGAAAATGAAGCATGACTATAAAGAAGGTATAGTAATATGAAAAAGAAAACACACTCCTTTTGAGTTTTATATATCAGGACATAGTAAAAACTATCTTGTCCTTAGCTGTTCTTAAAAGTGCACCCTCAGATTCATGGCATATTCCACCTTGACATCATTTATGGTTTCTCCATTTTGGCTTTCTTTTTGTAAAATAAAAAGTATTTGCTTTTTTCACATGAAGTGAAAGTAAATAAATGCAGTGCTTAGAAAAACTATCTCAGAAATAGGCAAGCTGCTTTCCTCTGGGTATTTAGACATCAACACCTCTCAATTCAATCAGATCTCCCTGGCCTAGCGTGACTAGGGTTCCCAGGTTTTCATTTACCTTCTGGAGTCAGGCCGGTCAGAATCATATCTTCGTGTCCTTGCTCAATCACCCTGATCACAAACAAGGGGAAGCCATCCTTCTCTTCAATGGAACACAGGTAGCGGGAACGGCGGTTAGTGTATCGTATGCTCCAATACAACCGGCTGGCCTCAAACCCTACTGGGTAGAGCACCTTTGAAGAGTGGAAGGCAACCATCTGGTGGGGCAGCAGCTGACCGATACTGTGGAAGATCAGGCTCCCCACCCGGAAGGTGTGCTCACGGTCCCCCCTCTGTACGATGCTAGCGATCTGTCGGACTTCATCCCGTTGGACGTAGACTCGCCTGAAGACCGCAAAATAACTGAGTTCTTGCTCATGAGTGCTCTTCGGTTTGTGCATTGGGCAAAGCATAGTTTTGTCTTTGAAAAACATGCATTGTGCTTTAATGGCACAGGTGAAGTGATAAACATTGGTACACCTTAACCTGTGGCAGCCGCTGGTAGCACCCATCTTGTGGCAGAACACGCATTTCATTTGCAAGCCCCTTCTCAGAGCAAGCTCAACATTGATTAAGGCACCAGCTTGTGTCTCATAGACCTCAGTAGACCAAAGAGCACAGTTCAAATGAACCCAGAGGTCTAAATCCAGATTCAGAAGCCTGGCTGGTCCATCAGTTAGCCCATCACCCTCTTCATGGCAGAAACAGCACTTTCGGTAGTCTTTCAGGGCAGGATCAGGTTTAAGGGTTGTGCCCAGTTTCTTGAGAAGCTCATCTATCTCCTCTTCACAAGTGGGTTTGAACGTTCCTTTAGGAATCACAATCTGTACATTCCATTTTTTCCATTTCATTCCTTTCCATTTCTTGTTCGCCGGTCGACAGTCATCAAGGCCATTGGGAACAGTTCTTAAGCGGGGTTTCAATTTCACGGTTACCTTAAGTTCTTCTGGTTTGGGCTCCACTTTGGCAGCTTCAAAGGCAGGAGGAAAAATAATGAGGGGTGATGAGGGGGGAGAATTCTTTTCCTGCAGTTGAGGGAGGCAGTGAACGTCAAACGTGGAGATGTTGGTACTATATTGGTGGAAACTTTTTGGAGGTTCTTTCATTGGAAATTGGATTTCAGGAGGGACAGATTCCTGAGAAATAATCAGAACAGCGGTTAAAAAGAGATTCATAGCAAAAGTTATGTGCATGCATTATTGGAATTAGATTACAGTTTTGTACTAATAACAGAAGTTTGCATGGTTTAATAATCACTTTGCAAGACTGGGCAGTTTCACAATTCAGAGCTGAGAATATTAGAATAATGTTTAAGGAAATATAATTGCAAATAGCTTAACCAAAAGGATCTCTGGTTTTTAAATGTATGTATAAGATCTTGATACAACGCATAAGTCTGTACTATCATTGGGATTTCAACTTATCTTGTACCAGGTTCAGAAAATGCAAAAGATATCTGAATAGATGGTTATGTATCCATATTATATTCTTTCTTTGTTATGTACAGTCCGATCTGCTGAAGATATGAACTATTATTAATGTCAGCAGCATCTATTTTGTTGACAAATCTGGGTGTTCTTATTAAACACTGTGTGAGTGGGAATGACAATCTGAAGTAATTTAATTTATTTATAACTTTTAACCCACTTTTATTTAATGAAATTCTAGTGTACCAGTTATATTTTTCCCATTAGTGTGAAAGATCCCAACATTAATTGCAAAATTTTGTAAAGTATGACTAAAGAGCTATGAGATGTACAGTAAATGTTTGAAGAGATTCACTTTACATAACATCTAGAATATAATTAAAATAATTATATCCTAAAGAGTCCAAATTTTCCCTTCAGAATAGATTCATATATATTTTGATTTTCACATTTTAAAACACTTTAAAACATATATACAGATCCTGTGTGAAAAATCTTCACTGCAGATGGATGCAACAAATGGAAAACAAATAAATATATCTGATGTTAAACAAAGTGAATTGCTCTTGATCTTCTAGATAATTTTTAATTAAAATGTTATATTAAAGCAGTGTCATGGTAAATATTTACCTTGCTTTCTGAACTTTTTGCTTGCATGGAGGCTGAATAAAGAACTAAGCAATTGTTACTACAGAAGACAATGTCTTTCTCTATTCTCTCAGACTTTTCCTTGGAATCCTAAAAATAAACAAACCGAAACAAAGCAATAAAATAAAGTCAGAAACATCTAGATCTTCCTTATCTGTAGGAAGCTTATATTAAAACATGATTTTGTTTGAAAAAAATATTTTATGTTGGACTGGAAAAATATTCAACAAATAAAAGTTGCTCTCCAACATACAGAATACTTAAATGTTATTAATAGAAAAAAAAATATTGTGTTATGATTACTTGCTTAGCTGGTTGTTAACTAGTAATAAATATAATCACAGGCCAAATAAAAATTAATAGATGGTAGAAAATTGAGGACATGCCAATTATCTTGGAATATTTTTGTATTTATAGTGGGAATACATTGACATATTTCTATTTTTATGCCACTTAAATGGAAGAAATATGATCCAGATTAAAGGAAAACAAATAACAGTGCTATATAAATCATTCCTGTACTGAGATCATTTACTGGTAAAAGAGCAAATTTTTACATTAAATAAAACAAAACAAGCAGCGCTAAGACAGTTTTCTCAACCTTGGCATTTTAAGATACTTGAACTTTTGACTTCCCGATTTCCCCAGCCACGATGTTTGAAGAAGAGTTCTAACACTTCAGGTATGTAAAACTTTCTGAACTCAAAATGGATATTCTCATCCTTCTGTACTTGATCAAAAGGACAGCACGGCCTTGAACAATCTAAAGTATTTTCATAATTCATTTTGTGAATTATGACTGAACTGTCCTCCCCCCACCCCCGCCTTCCCGGTCCAAAGTAAGTACAAATGTAACTGGGCTTCATCATGTTTTTACTGCTACTGCCTTAGACCAGGTAAAGTAACACTGTAGTAAAATCCTGTAGTAAAAAATAAAATAATTTTATTAAATGCATAATTTGAGTTAGAGTTCATGTGGATGGACTGTAGTGACTTCTGTTGCAGACTTACAATACAGACAGAAGAAGGTAGGACCCAAAGAACAAAGAACAACAATACTTCTTTCCTATAAGTTCTTGAAAAACATTTTGAAAATAATCGTCTTGGTCAATATCAATGCAGGTTAGTCACTGGGAAGTAGTTAGCATGGCCTCCCCATCTGGCCTTGGATTAAAAAAAACAAGGAGCTTGCTTTGATTCTTTGTTGTGCCCTATCCCTGGAATATCTGATACATTTCAAGTTTTATTCAGGTAAAATAGAGAGCATTCAATCGATTTCAAATTTTATCTGCTAGAACATAGTCAACAAGAAACAGAATATTCCCAACCCTCATGTACTCTTACTACTATAAGGCAGGGCTGTCAAACTCCTGGCCCATGGACCAGATGTGTCGTGTGCTGCCCACACCCAATTTAGCGAAGGGGGAAAAATTGCAATACATCATGTGACAACACCATGATGACACGAGTTTGACACCCCTGCTATAAGGGGAAAACACAATTAAAAATGGAGGTCATTACAGATATACCTGTTTCAGGAAATGTAGTTCTTTGAAAGATTTTCGTACTCCACTCCCCAGTACTACCACTTTACAATGAGAACACCACTGTGACCTTAATGCTGAACCATCCACAACATTTGGACTTTGTGCTTTATAACCTGACAAAACTGAAGATGAGACAAATACAAATTATTTTAATATATGCATCATTCTACTGTAAATATTCTTATGCCTCCAAATACCTGCTCCATTATCACTAAATTGATTAAATTTATATGCCACCTATCTCACTATCAAGAGATACTAGGCAGTTCACAATGTTATAAATAATGGCATAAAACAGTTAAAACATCAAAAGATTAAAACATTGGACAGCAAAGTTAAAACATTAAGTTGACAACAAAGTGAATAAAACAATCAACGTATACACGGGGTGGAGGTGGGATCTTCAACTGGTCTACTACCTATGCCCTAAATGAGATGCCCTATCAGGGCGCCAAGCTATTTGACAGAACTCGGTCTTCAGACCCTTTCAGAAGGCCAAGGAGCGTGCGGGGTAAGCAGATTTCACTTCAAGGGGAATAATGTTTCAAAGGTTAGGTGCCATGGCAGAAAAGGCTCTTCTCCTATATTCCACCAATCATAATTCCTTAGCAGAGGAGATTTGGAGTATGGCCCCTCTATCAGACTGAGTGGGGGGACTAAGATGGCTTCACAGAAATTAGAATAACAGAGTTGGAAGAGACCTTGGAGGTCTTCTAGTCCAACCTCTTGCTTAGGCTGGGAACCTTACATCATTTCAGACAAATGGTTATCCAATCTCTTCTTGAAAACTTCCAGTGTTGGAGCATTCACAAAGAAGAGGGAGCACACTATTCGCCAAAGCCCCTGAAAGCAGGGCAAGAAACAATAGAAATCTATTAAGGAGGAAAAAAAACTGGAATTAAGGAGAAACTTCCTAACAGTGAGGACAATTAACCAATGGAACAACTTGCCACCAGAAGTTGCAGGTGCTTCATCACTGGAGGTTTTTCAGAAAGGACTGGACAGCCACTTGTCTGTATACAGTCTCCATATCAATTAATAACCAATCCTTAATGCAACATCCCATCCTATCTAATTTAAAGTTAGTTTTCAACTTACAACTACAATTGAGCCCCAAATTTCTTTTGCTAAATGAGAAAGTAGTTAAGAGATTTGCTCCATTTTACGACCTTTCTTCCCACAACTATTAAGTGAATCATTACAGCTTAGTAACATATTTGTTAAGTGAATCTGGCTTCCCCATAAATTTTGCTTGTCAGAAGTTTGCAAAAGATGATCACTTGACCCCAGGACACTGCAGCCATCCTAAATACAAGCTAGTTGCCAAGTATCCAAATTTTGATCATATGACCATGGGGATTCTGCAACAATCATATGAAAAATAGACATGTCACTTTTTTCAGTGCCATAACTTCAAATGGTCACTAAGCAAAAGGTCGTAAGTTGAGAACAACCTATCTATGCATTGTCCTTCTTGGTGTTTATTTTTTTCAGTATCTCCTGTAGCAGTTTGGAACTAATCACAATTAATGACTGATATCAGATCAGTTCCCTCGGAAGCAGAATAACATCCAATCCTACAAATCGTTTATCAGAATTCAATTGATATTACTGACAAAAATAAAAATGTAATAAATAAATATTTACTTTTTATCTTGAAATCCCATTTTTTTTAAACCTTCAATGCTGAGTTTAACTTCTTATTTATTAGCAAAATATTAGCAGGTCACACACTGACTCACCATTTCCGCTTGATAAAAATGGGGCGTTGTGTGGCTTGAGTCCATAAGGCCCTGTCAGTCCAGGAGGGCCAAAGGTTCCTGACTGAGGACCATGAAGTAGTACATGTTGCCTGTACTCAAATGCTGGATTAGTTCTGTGTGGATTCATTATTCCGATGGATGATGGAGCATCAGATGCAGTGCTAATTTCATAGCTGTTTGGAATTCTGACATGCAGAAGATTGGAGAACGCAGCCACCACACTACCAATATTCTGGAGTGGAGAAAAAATAAGTGTATAGTTGCTTTGCTGTTAATAAGATACATATAGTCCTCACTTAACAACTGTAATTGGATCTAGGAACTCCCGTCACTTAGCAATGTCACATCACAATGGACATTCTGGCAGCCCTAGTTACCCCTGTTGTGTCGCAGCATCCCACGATCACATGATTACCATTTGCAACTTCCTGCTGGCTTCCCTCTTGCCTTTATCAGAAGGTGTCAGTGAAGGTTATAAATAATCGTGTGACTATGAGGACTCTACAACTTCCAAAACATTAATTTGTCATAAGTCAGATAGCATATGCTTGGAATTAAAAAAAAAATCCTCCCATAAATAAAAATTAAATGATGGTGAGCAAACTCAGTTGAAAGGGAATAGTAGAATCAGACTCCCATTTACTGACGAGTGATTAAGAAGCAGAAAAGATTTTAGGAATATATAGGCAGTTTTAACACATAATGCATACATAAAGTTTTTCAAGACCTCAGAGTTAAGACGGGGGCTTTTCATTTTGGATATAAATACCATATTTTTCAGAGTATAAGACACACCCTTTTCCATTAAAAAAGAGGTTGAAAATCTGGATGCGTCTTATACACAATACAGCATTTTTGGCCTCCCAAAACCCCGCCCCATTCACCAAAATGGCTGTGCATAGCCTTTAGGAGGCTTCCAGAATGCTCCTGGGGGGCTGAAGAGGGCAGAAATGAGCAAAAAACGGGACCGTTTTTGCACCCCCAGGAGCACTCTACAAGTCTCCTAAAGGCTATGCATGCCTTTTTTTGGATGAAAAACCAGGCTCAGTTTTGTGAAAAACGGGCCCTTTTTGGGAGATCTGCAGAATGCAAAACTTTTTTTAAAAAAATTGCCTCTTCAGAATCTTGGTGTGTGTTATACTTCGGGGCGTCTTATACTCCGAAAAACATGATAATCCATGGTTAGGGTAAGCAGCCATCTTTCCTGATCATATCAAATTGTTTAGAATGGTGAAATCAAACTGGTCACACAAGTAATAAATTGGCAAATGCAATTCAGGACAAGAATGTATAAAATAATGCATTTAGTCCACAAAATCCTAAGTTTAAATTAATGGGATCTGAAATCAGGCTACTAATGAAGAAAGGAATTTTGGAGTGCCAGTGGATAGCTTGAATTAAAACCCAGTAAAAGAAGTGAGTTACAAAATTGGAATGATTAAAAATGGTACTGGTAACCGAATGGCCAATAGGATAATGTTCTTATCCAGCATATAGCAAAGCTATTGAGCTCAGCTTTTATGACCCTATTACATACAATTCAATGAAACGATACTGAAAGTGCATAGTAGCGTTTAATACAACTGACAGCAGAAATAAAAATTAGCAACCAAGACATCAATAGCACACTGAGAACGGCACCCAGCCTTGTCCATCTAGAAGTGTGGTACCTTTACCTCTGCAGCTGTAGGATGCAAAGTAATGGCAATGGACACAAGCCCAGATTCTGTGTTATTTGGGGCAAGTCCAAGTTGAGAACTGAAGAAAGTTGAACAAGGCTCCATTTTGATGAAATTTTGCTTTGCCTCTGAACCTTAAGAGAGAAGAAATTGAACTTTAAGTCACTTTGGAATGTGGTTAAACTGCAGTGTTCCCCAACCTCAGCAACTTTAAGATGTGTGGGGTTCAACTCCCAGAATTCCACAGGCAGCCATGCTAGCTAGGGATTTCTGAAAACTGAAGTCTACTCATTTCACTACTGGGTTAGAGAAATCAATATATTTGTTCAGAATAAATGTTGGCTTTACCCTTTCCAGAACTTGTTGGCAGAATTGGAATGACAGGAGATGGAACGGACTGTGGCATCTCTTCTTTTACTGCTGATAGATCTGGGTACCTGCTTATTTCCATGCCCATGACGCTCTCAGGGGAAGAAGAAGGAACAAAGCTATCTGGACTTTCTCTATCATCACAAGGATCCTGAATCCTAAGACACACAGCAAAACCAGGACACTTGTAAGTATGGTTCACATATACAAAGAGCAAACAGGTGATTCATGAAGTTGACTGCAAAGTGGAGGCACTTTCAAATTTTTCCAAAACTAAATTTATTAGGCTTTTTTTATAGCCAAAATATGCTAACAGTGCAAAGAAGTGTGATGTAAAAAAAATAATAACACTACAGTATATGTTATCTATTGATAAGCACACTCACTTACTTTAGCTGTTAATTCCATTTTTTAATCTTCCAGTGATTGTACAATCCTGTGCTTACAAGTAATTTATGTGGAAAACAAAATAAAGAGCATTTCAAGAATAAGATCTCAATCTCTTCCCACACAAGCTACTATCTCCCTGATATTTATTATTTTTAATTCTCAGTTACCTGACTAGACCAGTGGTCTCCAACTCTCGGGCCAGAGCCCACTACTGGGCCAGAGCCTGTTCAAAACTGGGTCACAGGAGACATGGGCAAGTGAGTGTGTGCGAAGGTTCACTTCGCACTCGAGAGGATGACAATTGTGCTTGCGTGGAAAGCTCCACTTGTGTGAGTGGATGGCGCTTCCGCTCTTGTGCGAAGTGCCTTTGTGAGTGGAGGTTCACACATGGGCACAAGCGCCCTCCACTCAAGTGTCCTCTGTTTGCACATGAGTGCAAGTGCCTGCTGCTTGTAAGAGTGGAGCTTTGCATGCAAGCAGAACCATCTTCTGCTCACGCGAGTGAAGCTTTGTGCCTGAGCGCAAGTGCCTGCCATTTGTGCATGAAACTGCATTTGCAAGAGTGGAGGGTGTGTGTGTGCCTGGCCACTCACATGCCCCTTCCCCACAGACTGGGCTGCCAAGCCAGAAAGATTGGGGACTGCTGGACTAGACAACAGTAGCTTTGTAGTCTGGTCCCAGAAACTTGCATTTTCCTCTTTCAGCAGATAAAGGTCATTCCATGACAGAACAGAGTCTAACTCTGATTTTTAAAAATGGGAGAAACAAAATAAAACTGAAAACTATTCTGAATGCTTAAAACTACATAACATATATGAGTTATAAAAATAATGGGCTGAACTAGTCTGAAACTAGTTGTGCTGTCTTTGGGGTGGCTTGTTGAGACATAAATTACAGATATTCCTTTAATTTATAGATCAAAAAAACTTAATAGCAAAAATATCATTATGGGGCAGCAGATTCTGCTCAGTATCAAAACACATGAGCAAATATTAAGCACAATACAATGTTAATGCCTTTAAAAAAAGACACCTACCTGAGCTCTTCATGATTGTTATGAGGCGGGGTTGGAAGAGAAGCAGGGACATCCACACTCTTAGGACCCTGAATTATGGCCCTGGCTAACAAATCATCCTGTGGCCTGAAAGGCAGCTGAAACTGCTTTGAACCTAAAGCTTTGGCAACAGATAGGATGCACAGATTAAACAAATGATTTTAAACAGCTACCTGACTGGACTGGATTAATGAAAGCTTACATGCATCTCTGAGGAACCAGAGAATGTTTTGCTAACATTTAGTAACATCCAACATATTCTATGTGTAGGCTATTCCAGATTCAATTTGGAGAAGGTCATACTTGGACCAAAATATGTTTCTTTTGCCTGAATATGAACATGTGTTTGAAAGAGGCATAGAGTTCCAGGGTAGGTTACAGGAGAGAAAAGGTAAAGACAGCAAAGATGGGGAAAGGTGAAGCAAGGAAGATGCTTGGGGCAACTAAGAGGAAGGGCAAGTAAATATGGACCAATTGGATTATTTATATTCATTTATTTATTTTAATACCCTATCTTTATGATTTTATAAGCAACACAAGGCAGAGCACATACCTAATACTCCTTCCTCCTCCTATTTTCCCCACAACAACAACCTTGTGAGGTAGATTGGCTAAGAGTGAGTGACTAGCTCAAAGTCATCCAGTCGATTTTCATACCTAAGGTGGGACTAGAAGTTACAATCTTCTGGTTTCTAGCCTGGACTGTGCTGTATCCGAATTTAACTATGGATGTTGCACTGAAGGAAAGCGAAGTGAAAGGTATGGGTTGATCAGTGGGTGGCTGAAGCAGAGGAAAAGGGCAGGGAAGAATGAGATACATTAACCTTGTCCTATTTGTTTTGCAAGACACTTTAAGAATCTTGCTTGGTTGAAACCTACAAGAATCAAATAAGAACATCTTGAGGAAAAAATAGCATAGTGTTCCTCATTTTCTCTTAATCATAGTTTCCCTAGAAAATCAGGAAACTAAAGCTGGGAGATATTCCATGATGGAGTCGATATTTATGAAACAGTTTTCCCCTGGAAGATAGATTAGTCCTGGCTTTTGTGGCTTCCAAGGTGGAGGTCTTCCGGTTTTTCTAATTAGTTGAGTGAATATAACAAGTATATTATACAACTCTGGTTTTATTGATTATTGCCATCAAGTCATTGTTGACTTTTAGCAACCACATAGGCAGATTTTCTACAAAATGATGTGGATAGCAAACATCTTACCATCAGATCCTCCCAACATTCCAGCTTTGGTAGCAAGTTCTTCAGTTGTTGCAAATCCATTCACAATTTTTTGGCAAGTCACAGGTGGAGGTGTAGGAGGAAGGGATGCTGGAGGTGTAGGTGGATTACTGAGATTATTTTGCTGCACAAGAGAACATATTTTCAATTAGTTTTCTAAAGGATTGGTGGGTAAACCTGCATATTTAATAACAAAACTAACTAGTAGCAATCCAAATGCATACATGCTAACTTAGTTCAGACCGAACACCAAGCTATGGTTTCAGTGCTGTGCTAACGAGGTAACAGGGTTTTCATTTGCTTATTTCCACTCTGTTAATAGTTACTAGCATAGTAAAGTAACTATTTTTTTAGTTTTCTTACAATAACTCACCAAACACACAAATTATGACTGGAACTACTTGTAGGACAAATACAAATCACAATTTCCATGTTCTATTTGCCACTCTGCATCAGGTAATCAAAAGCATATATCAAGAAAGGAAAGAAATCAATCATACTGTTTTTGTTTGAGAACTGGCTCTCCAGGTCTTACTGAGAATAAGGTAAGAAAGCATCTTGTTCAAGAGCAGATTTTAAAGTAATCTTCTGCTAACAGTAGGGCACTGATGAAAGTGAAGCTTTGTCCCAGTGAGTTAATGGGCATACATCAAAAGTCACTCTTTTAACAACTAATCTAGAACTAGAATGGGAGTTATTTGTTTAAAGTTTTCTCATTTGCCTTTTGGGACAATTCTATTTTGCTGGTTTCACCCCCTTTTTTATCTGGCTTTGTTAAGTTTCTCCAGATAAATTGTATCTAATGAACGGGGGGGGGGGGGGGGAGAGACTGTACTCAACTATAGAAATGGATGTAATATAGAAACTGGATGTAAATTTTAAACAATGATTTGGAAAGGAGGATTAGAAAACTTTGTTATTAAATATTATGGATGTTTAGCTAGAATAGGATATAAGGATTTAGTGTTAGTGGAGGATCTTATAAATAGTAATTGAAAGGCCAGTATGTGGTTATGGATTAAACTTTGGTATATTTTATGATGAAGGACGCTTAAACAATTATAGTCAAATGAAAATGGAGATATGATGGTGACATGTTTAAATATTTGAGTTAAAATGCTTGAGTTAATATGAAGTATGTTTCTTGACTGTGGAAGAGATGCACGAAAGTCTTTTTGTAACCAACTGATACACTTTCTACAGCATGTAAAGAAGGATTGTGTTTGTTTTTTAAAAAAATTAAAAAAGAAATGCAAGAGCAAAGCAAAAGCCTCCTTAGAACAAGAGCCATGATGCACACTGTAGAACAAGGGTGGGCAATTAATTTTCTCTAAGGGTGATATGAGAAACTGGGCATTGTGGAGGGCTGCTGCTCTGTCCCCCTGCTGCCTGAAGTGGCCCGCAGGCTGTAAAATGCACTAGAAAAAACGGAGGAAATGTAGCTATAATGCATGAATTGTAAGTCAGTGGAAGAACACATGGAAGACAATGATTTACCAACAGATTTCATCCGCACAGTTGTGATGGAGTACAGAAAACACAATGTGAAATGAATGCAATTCACAGTTGGGAAAGAAGTACAATTTTCATCTCATTTCCTAGTCTTTATAGCACATTCAGTCCACCTGCAGTAGTCAATTCTGTTACCAGTGGGAGACATTCAGGCAATGCTGCCATCTTTATTTATCTTTACTTTTTAGTTAGGGATTTCATATCCTATCATTGAGTTAACTGGTTCCGACATCTCTACAAGCAATATGTAAATTAACCAGTAACAAACAGAAGAATAAAAACAACAGCCATCATGGGGACAAGAGTAACATCAACTTCAGATATTTCAAAAAATCTTTGAAGACTAGAGAGGCTTTGCTGCTTTCTGGAAGGGACATAACAATAGATTTTGGGAAAATCTCCTGGTCACCAATTACCACTTGCTGACCTCCAAAAGGAGAAACAATTACAAAAGGGCCTTGTGATGGTCTCTTAAATTTATGTAAAATCGACCTAAATTTAATAATACTTTGTCTTTGAAGTAGTAATCCAGGGTGGATTTGTTAATAATCAGAGAGTAGAACTTTCACATGTACATGTGTTTGAAACACATTAAAAGGTTAGTGTTAAATATAAGTTTTCTTTTTCCCCTCTTTTTTTTCCTAATGTCTTCCTGCAGGGCCCACTTTTTTGGTTCAATCAAGTATTGATCCAAAATTGACCAAACGGCTTGTTGCCAGAGCCTGACATTGTAGGCCAGAGAAAATAAATGGTTCAAAGTCACAGATGGCTTTTATGTCTAAAGATGGGACTAGAACTCACTGTCTCCTGGCCACTGGCTCAAAGTCACCTAGCCAGCTTTCACACCTAAAGCAGGGCTAGCATTCATAATCTCCTGATTTCTAGCCTGGTGCTTTAACAGAGCAAACTGGCTCTCTAAGTAGAGGCTTTAGCATGCCACAATTTTTCAGTGAATGGGAAGGAAGAATGAAAAACCTGAGGAACGGTCTCAAGCAATCCTGAGGTATGTAACATAACGAATACCACTTTTCTTATAAAATTTTGAGAGAATTACATAGAAAAATAATACACCTTGTAGATTAGCTGAGAATAGTAATCAGATACCCCATCAAGCGTAGCACTACCGAAAGTTCCCACAAGTCGACTTCCACTACTCTGATGACTGCTACCATATGGGAGGAAGTGGGCGAAGCTCATTCCAATCATTGGCTCCATTAAAGGCAGCAAGGAGAGTTGCTGGGGAAAGATGCATAATTGATCACAATTGATAAATTACAATAAAAAGATTGCTACTTTTATAAGCTTAATACAAGCATTTCAAAGTTTTTCTTATACTACGCAAAATTCTAATTTTTATACATTGTTCTAAACAAAATAAATACTTTTGCTAGAAATAATGACTCCCAAATGCAGCAACTGTCGTGGAAGACTTGGTCTTAATACCATATTTTCAGGATTCAGAATGTTCTCAATGAAAATGTATCAATGAAGATCCTTTCATTGTCGTCGTCATTCTATCAAGACTCATCTCCAGATTGCAGTTTTGTTCTAAACTGTCAAGAGTTTTATGGCTGCTATTGTAAAAACTTAACAATAACAAAAAGCTGCTTTAATCTTTTCTCCAAACAAACTTTTTTTTTTCATCAGTATATTCTTTATTCCATTTCTCTTTTGTGTCATATCTCTCAGCAGCAAGGACTTTTATTACAGCAGTGATTGAGTATATCACTGGAAAAAATGATACGTCAGGATAGAAGCAGATCATCCTGAAAAAGTTCTATCTCTGTGTCTATGAAGATTCTCAGGCATGCAGGTCATTGTTGTCCTAAAGGTGCTTTTCCAAGAGGCAACTGGACTTTCTCTGCGTTTTCTTAAAGACGTTTCGCTTCTCATCCAAGAAACACAATTGTTTCAGAACAAAAGATGTTTTTTGAATGAGAAGTGAAATATTTTCAAGGAAAAACAAAGAAAGTCCAGTTGCCTCTTGAAAAAAAGCACCTTTGGACTTCCATCTCTGTGGTTATTAAGAGTCACCATCAACTTGATTACATGATGGCATGCAATCAATCAATCCAATAAAAACTGGTCTATTAGAAGGCTCACAAAGGAGAAAACTATCTTCTGGAATATTTTATAATAAATGCAAGAAGTGGGTAAGAATCAAATGAAACTTAGAAATGTTCAAACCTACTGCATTACTACATGTATAACAGCTTTGAATAAGGAAACATGGTAAAAATAGAAGACAGATACCTAAAAAACCAAATGTAAGATGAAATTTTCAAAGCCTCTTTTCTACCTCTTCCAAAACTTTTCATTATGGATTATACTTTTCAGTGCTCACCTGTTTCAACTGCATGAAGGTTTCTGTGTTAGGAAAAACAGTCTGTTTTTCTTCCTCCTCTTTTTTTTTCCTTTTAGGCCGAGATGTTGCTTTTTCACCTGTCCTCTGAGTTCGTTTGTTTCTCTGTTTCTTCATTTCTTGTCCTAAATCTGATCTCTGAACTTGGCTATTACCACAACTTAATGAGCCTTGCAATGGGTTCCCTAATGGCTGGTTAAGGAAAAAGCAAATATAGCGTATCATATCACTTTAATAAAAGTCCTAAATGTTCAAAACCCAGATCCTATAAACACTAAACACTGAATTTCATAGTGAAACTATCTACCTACCTTCCTACCTCCCACCCAGGTCATCTAGTGATATGATCAAATAGATAAATATCAATGGACATATTGTTTAACTGCATCCTCATTTCCCTTAACCAAATTCAAAACCAGCTGTAAAAATTGAAAGAAGGAGAACCAAGCACCCCCAATTTCATGAAAGAATCAGTGTTGGATTGAGGCTGAGCCTCAGAAGTCACAGCAAGTAGCACAAGTCTTTCCCCATTACTGTCATGATTGGAAGATGGCCATTGGCCAGAGACATTGCAATGTTGGAGAGGAAAGCACCTGTTTTAGCAAAGGCAGATAGTCCTCACTAAGCAACCCCAATTGAAGCTGAAAACTCAGATGTTGAGCAACATGGTCACTAATTGAGATGTCACGCAACCATGATGGATTTATATTACTTTCCATTTGATTGTTAAGTCATGTGACCATCACTACTTATTTTACTGCTGGCTTCTCCATTGACTTTGCTTGCTGGAAGCCAATTGTGAAGCGTAGAAATGTTATATGACCGTGGGATGCTGTAATGGTAATAAATGTGAGGACTGTTCATAAAACTACTTTTCAGTGCTGTTGTAACTTCAAATGGCCATTAAAGAGGGCAGACATTAAGCAAGGACTGGCAAAAAATGGCAAAGCTAAATTGCTGAGAAAGATATATCTGTTATCCAGCAACAAATGGTTGTGGACACGGACAAAGTACTTCCTACCAAATATTTTCCAGTGTCCTGAAAGTGAAGCCGTTATTATAAAAAATGTTTACCATGCTGCTTTCAGCCAATTCCTGTTTTTCGATTAATTTATTCTCCTCAGCATTCTCTGGAAGGTGGAAGCTGCTTTCTGATTTCTGACTGACATGACTGGCGGCTGCTTTGTTCTTAAGCAGGTGTTTGAGGAGTTCATTCCCTGACTCCACTTTTGCAGGTGGGGTGTTGGCAGGTGGTGCCAGATTCTGTGCAGGAGGGGAAAGCTGAATGGCAGCTTTATCATCTTCCACGTCAACATCCCTTTCAGTCTTCATCTTAGACACAGTTTGACTGGAGCACTGATCAACTTCTGCCTTTTCTGGTCCAATTTCTTGAAGGTTTGCAGAGATATCGGCCTTGGCTGTGTCCGTTTCTGGGTTTAGACTCGACGGTTCAGGGAGTTCGTTTTGTGGCAAATTGCTTTCAGCAAGTTGAGCTTTCAGCTCTAAGGATGGCTCACCCTCTGCAGCATTTGGTGTTGCTGCATCTGGCAGCTCTTCTTTCTCCGTTTCTCCCGAGTTGCGTGCAAGCTCCCCAGGAGTGCTAAGAGTTGGGGTGGACCCAGCTTCCCCAACAACTGGAGTTGGAGGAGCAGTTATATCTGAATGAGGCGTTGATGGTGTATTCACAGAGTCAGTGTCATCCTCTTTTTTCTTCTTTCTTGTTCTTTTCTTTTTGCCCTTCTCCTCAGGAATGATATCAGAATACAGTTGAATCAGAGACTGGTTTGCTGGATTTGTCCCAGCAAAGTTTGTTCCAGGTGGCAGGCTGGAGTCCTGACCGCAGGCCAGACCACTGCTAGTTCCTGGAGAAACTGCAGGCACACCACTGGCAAACTGGGGCCTAGGCAAGGACTGGGTAAAGCTGACTCCAGAAATACTTCCGTGGGACTGCTTAGCAGAATGGTAAGCAGAGCTTCCACCTTGAACTGGGACTGAATCAGGTGCAAAAGGGGAAGATCCTGCCTGCAGCTGCTCACTGCATGGTGGAAAACTGGGAGTGGGAGGAGAGTTTAAGGGCCCTGGTTGCAAAATAGTTCCTATCTGCTGCTGTGGTGGTGGTGGTGGTTGCTGCGGAGACTGCTGAAGGGGCTGTGGTGGTCTCATAAAATCACAAGTTCGATCTGAACCGAGGTAAGTTATTTGAGGGAAGGATGTTCTAGCACTTAATTCGGAGCTCACTGTGCCATGCTGCTCCATTTCCATCCTCTGTTGCAGTGCTCTCTGTCGATCCACTTCCTGCATAAGCTGGATTCGTTGCCTTTCCTGCTGCTCCCGCAAACGCTCTTTTCTCTCTCGTTCCTGGAAGCTTTCGCTAAATGGGTTATTGTCATCAAACTCCACACGAGGTGGGGGGCCGGACTGCACACTGGGGCTGGGGGCTAACACAGGAGCAGGTGTCCCAGGATTAACTGGCAGCTGGGGAACTGAAGGCGGCATTCGTGGTGCATTGTGGGAGAAAAGTACTGGAGTATTTGGAGGTTGCCAGCTGGGCAAGCATGGGATTCTGGGTGGATTGGGTTGGCCAACTTTGTGCTGTGGATGCTGAAGCTGCTGGGATATCATTGGGAAATTCTGCTGGCCTATGGCTGGTGATGACCCTCCAGGGACCATGGGGGGCTGCGAAGCAAGGCCTGGCATCCCTGAATGGGGTCCCATTCCAGACTGCTGCTGTTTTATCCGGTATTCTTCAATCAGCTCTGCATGCTCTTTCTGCTGCTTTCGTATCTGCAAAATTCATTTCTTATTTAATTCTAATATATTTTAAAATTATCTTTACCCCGCCTTTATTATTTTTATAAATAACTCAAGGAAATGAACATACATATACTCCTTCCTTCTATTTTCCCCACGGAAAGGCCCACTATTGCGAGATTTTATTATGAATCGCATGGAACCCAAGAGCTCTTACCTGTTCAAGCTGTTTTTGAACCATGCTCTGCTGCTCAGTGACGTGTTTCAGCTGCTCTGCATCCTCCTCTGGGAACTCACGTCCAGCTTTCTTGGCTGTGCGCTGCTTTGCAGAGAGGGCTTTCTTTGATTTTCGGTGTGCTCCAATTTGCTCTTCGAGATACTTCTGCTGCATTTGGAGAAGCTGCTGAGTTTCTTGTAGCCATTCTTCGTACTGCTTTCTATATGAATCATCTGGGGTTAAAAGATAACAAATGCCATGTTCCTTCTAAAGATTCAAGTGTTAAAGGGAGATCTTTATTTTTGCTTTGGGCCATGTTGTTATTCTGAAGAATTCCTCCACTGGCCCTTAGAGTAGCATCCGCAAAACATGTTTTCAAGCAAGCTACAGAAAAGAGATCTACAGCTGCCCTCTCCCTGTATGTTCAAAATAATATAGCTAGTCTTTGGCCATAATTGAGCGTGGAACCATGATCATAAACTGAGCAGGTCATTAACAGGTGATCAGGTAACTGACCCCATTTTATGTTATTATTATTATTATTTGCAATAGTCATTAAATGAATGGGGAAGTTGTAAAATGAATGCTGCAGTTAGTAACCGAGCCCGTTGTTCGCCAGCTTTTGATGGAAAGTAAATCAATTTCCAGCCAAAAACATCATAGGTTGTGGTCATGTGACCATGGGATCCTGCAAATAGCTTAAATGCTAGCTAACTGCAAAGTGCCCAAAATGCAATCATGTCACCACAGGTTGTGGGTGGCCATCAGAATTTCAAACAATCACAAAGTGGCTGGTCAATAAGGACTCCTTCTATTAATACTTTGTCCCAAACATACTTTTCTTTCAAAGTATGTTTAAATAATGGAAAAAATATAAAATATTTTAAAGAAAGGCCAAAATAGCTTTTAAAAGGCAAAAGGGGCCATGTTTACTAGCCAATGGTCTCTTAATTTTAAAAAAATCATCGATATGGCTGAATACACTTTTACAAAAAACATATTGCCTATAAAAAAATTAAACACATGAACGATTATCTAATTACTAATTAATAATGAAAGTTACTCAGAGAAATTTCAGTAATTTACTGTATTTTAGATATTGCATTATTTTTGTAAATTATGTTTATGGAGTTTAGAAATCACGCCCCAAGGACATATAACACATGAACGGAGTTATACTTACTTACAAATCCAGGACCAAAATTTGGAGGATTTGGTCTAGACATCTGAGGTGTTAGGTTACCATCCTTAAAAGAGAAAAAAACCAAAACAAAATTTATTGAGATGATCTGAGAAAGGCATGGGGATTTTTCCAGCTCAGAAGTCAGATTATGTCAGTGTTTTTCAACCTTTAAGATGTATGGACTTCAACTCCCAGAATGCCCCATGATAGCTGAGGAATTCTGGGAACAGAAATACACATAAGTTAAAGACCTCAAGGTTGAGAAACACTGCATTATGCACATAGGTTGTGTGAATTATTTTGCCCCGAGCACTAAAAGTGCAAAGCCTCACATATGAATCAGCTACCTCTCTCTCCATTTCTAACCCTTTCCCCAATTTTAAAAAAAAACATTATTACTGCAATCAGAAGCAGCACTAACAATCATCTGTAAGACAGGGAAAGGCAGATTTCAGATGCAGCCACACCCATCCATAAAGTACTATACAAGAACAATTGGGGATTTGGTTCCTACCTTAACCACTAAACATATTGCCCTTAAAAAGTATTATCTTGAACTGATTTACTGCAGATCTCAGGAAAAATTTTATTACCTGTGTAACTGCTTGTGGTATTAAATGCTGGCCTTCACTGCTCTGGGCTCCAGGTCCTGTCTGACCCATAAAGGCAAATCTAGTAATAGGTAAAGAAAAATAACAATTTTATTTTTTATGCAATCTGTATTAATGAAGAGATCATAATCTCAAACAATTCCATCATGCTATAAATCAGCTGACATTTCCTCATATGTACCTATAATTATTTTAGGATCTATCCATCCATGCAGAACAGAAATAAAAAGGAAATAAATGTATTCAATTATAGAATTGTATAAATTCATTAATATCTCTGCAAGCAATATCTGAACTTATAATTAAGGAAAAGAGCTGCACTTTCATATTAGTATCTAAGAAAGCAATATTGCATCATTTTAGGCAAAAGCGCCATTTTTACCAACCTGTTCATGACCAATGGTGGCATCCCCATATTGTTCTGTGCCATAACTTTATTGATCCCTTTCAGAGCTACCATTTTCGCCTTCATTATAGGATCAGTAATTGCATCAAAATCTAAGAAAACAGAATATATTATGTTTACAAAGTATTAAAATCAAGTTGCTTCAATTCTGTGAACTGTAGCCTTTTCATATTTATATCAGCTAATCAATTCAGTGTTGTTGTTGTTTTAATTAAAAAAGTTGTGTATTTGAAAAACGGTTTCCATGGATATGTTGAATTTGTTTCAGATCACAAACTGAACCTACCAGCAATCATTTTAGAATCATTTTACATTTAAAGTTTACATGACCTTAGACTAAAATTGGATAGCCAACTAGTGATTCAGATAAATATTTTGGCAGAAGCAAAAATGCTAAACTGTCAGTTTTTCTCAATGCCTCCACTGAGTTAGTGCCAGGAATTTAATGAAATTTGTTTTCAAGAATGTTCCGTGTCAAATATATGTTTTCATTTGTATTAGATCAAGAATTATAACAAGTACATACCGTACTATGTTGTATAAATCAAAGGAAAAACAAAAACAATTAACTCTTTCCATGAGCCTTACAATTTAAAAAAAAAAAAAAAAGACTATGAAAAATACAGGAAGTCCTCAGCTTACAACAATTCGTTTCCAAACCATTTAGTTAGAACAGCATTGAAAAATATGACTTATGACTGTTTTTCGCTTAAGACAGTTCAGCATCTCCACAGTCACATGATCAAAATTTGGGCGATTGGCATCTAAGACTGCTGCAGTATCCTGAGGCCATCTGATCCTCTTTTGCAGCCTTCCGATAAGGGGGAGCCAAATTCGTTTAATGACCATGTTAGTCAATTTACAATGATTAACAACTGTGGCAAGAAATATTGTAAAACGGGGCCAAATTCACTGAACAACTGCCTTGCTTAGTAATGAAAATTTTGGGCTCAACTATGGTCATGAGGCAAGGACTACCTACCGAATTTTGCCTATATATTTCATCTTTTAGAAAGGCAACAAAAACGGTTTGTTATATTTCTGGGGACTGAAACTTCCGGCTTACTCTAGTTTTTAGTTTTCGTGGTAATGGTTTTAATGTTTGCTTTAATTATTTTATTGTTTTTAACCTACAAACTTTTGTTTTTAATTACACCTAGTGATTAATGAGCTGAAGGAAATAAGTTCAATGCCATCAATCAACTATATGAATATATATCTACAGAAAGATCCCTGGATAAAAAGCTATTCAATGATCAAAAATGCCTACACATCCCCTGGGTGGCTGGAAATTAAATATAGAAATGGACATGAGTTAACATTCATGACAGCTGAGGATGAAATATATTTGCTCCATCTAGTTTGTACATATACCCAGCCAACATTACCATGGTTGGAAAAGTAAGAAAAGCATACCAATGTTAGGGAAAAATGGTTCAGACCGCTGGCGAATCATGGCTTGCATCTGTCGTTGCTGCTGCTGCTCTTGCCTTTCTTGATCCAAAAGATCTTGTAGCAAGAGAGGCTGCTCTTCCAAAAGCAGAGGCCTCTCCCGATTCTGCTGTTGGACCAATGTCTGAGAAAGCACCAGCTGCTGAGGACCAGGAATGCCACCAGGAGCAGGCCTATTTACCACAGGCCCTGTTTGGCTTCCAGGCTGCCCTACCCCTAAACTGGGATTGAGGGGCTGGCCAGAAATAAAGCCTGAATTTACTGCAGTTCCTTGTGAAAAACTATGGCCTACTGGTGGAACCATGTTCACATCAGGTAACACATTTTCCATGTTTTGACTTGTGGATGTAATCGAAGATTGTGGGATACTGGAAATGGGATTTGTTTGGGTTGTCCGGAAGGAGTGAGGAGATTCTAATAACCTCGTGTCAGGGTTTTCGGAATTGCCATGAGTGAGTAAGCTTGTAAGAACTGGAGTAGATCCAGAGGTATTACAAGAATTTGTTTTATTTTGACTAGGTAACTGAACTGCATCTGAAGTGGATGCTGTGGTTTCCTCATTCATATTTGCTTTATCAGTTTCTTCCACATTACAAGGCAAAACAGGTTTAGTTTCTCCATCATGCTGAGCACTAGAAGCTGCCACATTTTTGTCATTTTTTTCATGATTACATGTAGCTTCTTCAATTGGAGAAAGCATTTCTGTTTTAGTCTCAATGCTCTCAGCAGCTTTTTTCTGAGTAGGAACAGACACTTCAGGAACAGAAGTCTTATCATCTGAATGTTTTTGCAGACTGTCTTCTGCCTTGGCCTGTATATCATCTATGGGGACATTAAGATCCAGCTCTTCATTGAACATACCCTTCTTGTCACCCAAATCATGGTCTGGATCAGTATATGCAATTATGTCAAATTCTCCTGATCTCAGAAGATCATCAAGATGACGGTCATTAGTTTCAAGATTATCTAATGTGTCCAATTCATCACCTTTATCTTCCGCATCTAAATTTAAATTTTCAAGATCTTCATCAACCAAATCCTTAACCTCAACACCATCAAGGTCTTTAACATCTAAATCTTTCACAGAGGGGTCATCAGGATCGAGTTTCTCTTCTAAGGTATCAGTGGGCTGACTGGGCACTTGTAAGTCATTTGTTGCATCAGTAGGTCTTGTGGTTGGCAAAGAGTCTCCTGAAAATGCATTATTTATTGATGGATGATTTAAGGAACACATGACTAGTGCAGGTGGATGAGATGGATTCATTTTATCCTGCTGGGATGGTGCTAAATGCTCCAAACCTGTTGAACTCTGCAACGGATTATCTGGATTTTGAGAATTACATCTGGTGGGTTCTAGATGTCTTGGGCCCTGACGATCCTGTCTAGGTAGAATTTCAGTTTGTTGTTGATGCTCAGGAACAGTGTTCATAATAGTAGTTGATGAAGAAATAAAAGGCAGTCTTGGTCTGACTTCAGGCGCTCTATGACAAAGCTCAATGAAGGCCTGCCCCATTATATTGTGCTGTTGAACCTGGATACCTTGCGGTGGGAAATGCTGTGGCAAACCAATGGGATTATTCATTGGTGGTTTGTTAGGTAGCCTAGGCAGATCTATAGGCATGGATCTTCTAAACTGTGGTGGGACACCAGCATGTTGCATTTGTGGTGATGGACCAAGAAAATGATCTTGGCAAGGGGGAGGTCCATGGCTACCACTGGGAAAGCCAAATCTGGGAAAGAGAAAAACAAGCTTTTATTGAATTGGATGACCCACAGGAGAATATTTCCTCCATAATGAATACATATAATAACTGTGAAGCTAATTTTTACATAAAAAAAATAATGACATAGCTGAGTTTATTTTCACATTATCTATTTACTACTAAAAATAAATGATCCCTCTCTGTATGTAATCAAGTTAAACAAATTATGCATATTTTGCAGAGCTACAGAATTGGTGTTAAAAAAAGAATATACTAAGTTAAAAGGGCAATATATATTGCTTTAAACCTTGATTAAACTGCCAGGAAAAAAGATGTTAATTAAGGCCAATTAATAAAACTATAATGAATTTTTAGGCTAATTAATATAATTGATATAAGGGCAGAAAGAAGATTCCTACATTCCAAAGTACCTAGACATTTCTAACAGCAAAAATAGTATTTTCCAGACATAATCATATTTATACATGACATAGAAAGGAAACATTTACGTATCTTAATTTACAGACTATAAAATTACAATTTAAACAAAAATAATATATTCTAGTGTCAGAATGTTGTGGCCTCAGAAGTTAAATGCTTTTGTGCTTGATTCATTATTTTCAAAATAAAAATAATATTTAATAAAATATGAATTCAATTTTAAGTGACTGCGTGTAACTTTTTAATATGTTGTCATATATTATTCAAGTATTATTTTAAACCACATGCTATTTAAGGGGATTGTTAAAAGTAATGAAGGGTTTTTTTAAAGTACTTGTTGGTAAAATTTATCATTTCCTCTCCTTCAAAGAAAGATGTATATCATATCATATTGTATCATATATCATATTATATCTATAGCACAATTTCTGCATTAAAATGAACTTATGCAAATTTGTCTTAGTCATTGTGAATGACAAATGTGCTTGAATTTCTTCATAAATAGTCCAATTTAGTAAAGAGTGATAAAAGATTTCTATACCTAATTCCATGAGGCCTCATCCCCATGCCAACAGCATCTCCTGGAAATTGAGGTCTATTCAGTTGCCCATCAATAGGAAAACCTGCCAGCCTTAGTCCACCTGGAGGAATGGTAGATGGTCTAATGTTGCCAGGATATGGAGGTGGTGGTCGGGTGAAAATTTGATTCAGATTTTCTTGCTGCCATGGCTGAATAGGTGCCACTGGAGTTGCTACAATAGGCTCTGGTGGGGCTTTTTCTTGACGGATTGCGTTTTTCTTTTGTTGCTGCTGCTGAAGAATAATTTCACGTAACTTCTGGCGCTGACAAGAAACAAAACATATATATAACCTAATGTTCACAGAAACATTTTGCTTCTTTTGATATTCCTTGCAATAAGTCACATACCACAGAGGTGGGTTTCTGCCGCTTCGCCCCAGATTGGGCGAACTGGTAGTGGTGGCGGCGGGAGGCTCTGCCCACCCATCCAGACGCGTGAGCAAACCAGTTGTAAAATAAATTGAAACCCACCACTGACATGTCTGTAAGCCACATCTCTTTTTTACCAGCATTTGCTCATTTTAAAACTGTATTCATCCATCACACTTTAGACAGACTTAAAAAAAACTTACAAAAACTCAAAACATCAGTCCTCTGGCTTAATATCAGTCTCCTGGCATTTGGTTTTGGATATTTCTCTCTTTCCATCTCATTTCTACATTGACCATCTCACCTCAATAACTTTGGGCAGTTTACAATAAAATCCTGTAGTTATGAAAGGACGTCTAGACAGCCAATCCAGAATATTATTATGATAAAATGAATGAGTGTTTTCACAATCATCATGTCTTTACAGAATCTATTATTCACTAGACTAAGACAGGCTTGAAATTAGGTTGAAACCAGTGGTGGGAGTCAGCCAGTTCGCACCCCTTCAGGAGAACCGGTTGTTAACTTTCTGAGCAGTTTGGTAAACTGGTTGATGGAAGAAATCATTAGGGCAGAGAACTGGTTGTTAGATTATTTGAATCCCACCACTGGTTGAAATGGCTCTATTCAATTGGGCTCATTTAATTTAGCTCTGAATTATGTGATTACACACAAGCATACTGCCCAATGCAAGAGTCTTAAGCACTGAATAATAATTTTTACAAACCTTAGATTCAAAAAATATTTCTTTAAATTAATACTGGTTAACATAGCAAAGTGCTCCCTGATTCTAACTATATAAGGTGAGGAAAATATACAAGTTTTATAGCTCATTTCTACCCTCAAGTCTGGTTAAGAAGAGATGTTGGATAATATTCACACAATAAGTATTTAATAAAGATAGGGCAACGTTACCCGGAAGTTAGTCAGCTGTACATTTGTATCATTTAGCTCTGTAAATCAGTGATTTATTGAGACAGGCTGTTTCTTATGTTTCTAAAAGCTAGTCTTACATTCTTTCAACTATGTAACCTCAATATGAATCAGTATTACATAAAACAAGATAAATTCACCTGTCTTAATTTCTCTGCATCTGTATGAGACATTGCGCTGTTCTGGGTTAGTCCCGCAGTTGGGCCTGGGACAGAACCTTGTGTGGTCTGTGAAAATAGTTTTCCCTGCAAATTCATGGATGAATTTACTGAGGAATTGAAATTTCCCTCTGGCCCACTTCTAGATTGGTCATCTTGGGGGTGCTGAACTGTTCCAAAGGTTTCGGGTTGAGATCTTGGAGTCATTGGAGGCTGATCAAAAGGATCACAAGGTGAGGGGTCGTGGCTAAAAGAATCTGCCACTGTAGACCCTGATAGCTTTGAAGATTGAGAAGGATCTGATGGCTTGACAAAAGTCCCAGATAAAGTCCTGCTCTGAGATGCCTGCAGATAAGGATCACGATTTGACATGGGAATAGGTCTACTGAAAGTTTCTGAAATTCCAGATCTTTGAGTTGCTGGTGACTGAGAATACAGATCATTAGTAACTGGCATTGGTGTACCTGGAGGCTGGGCATACAGATCAGAATGCCTCTGATTAGCTGAAACCTGAGCAAATAAGTCTGCAGCCTGTGGAGGTCTTGATGCAAGTGACTGATGCATATATGGGTCAACTGAAACAGGTCGAGGGGTGCCAGGAGGCTGAGCATAAGGGTCTGTGACTGGGCGAGGGGTGCCAGGAGGCTGGGCATAAGGGTCTGTGACTGGGCGAGGGGTGCCAGGAGGCTGGGCATAAGGGTCTGTGACTGGGCGAGGGGTGCCAGGAGGCTGGGCATAAGGGTCTGTGACTGGGCGAGGGGTGCCAGGAGGCTGGGCATAAAGATCTGAAGCAGGTCGGGGGGTGCCAGGAGGCTGGGCATAAGGGTCTGTGACTGGGCGAGGGGTGCCAGGAGGCTGGGCATATGGATCCTGAGCAACTGTCCTTGAAAGAGCTCCAGAATAATCACCCTGATTTCGCAACACTCTTTGTGGATGGGCAAAAGTATCCTTTATTGCCGAGTGCGAAGCCAACTGAGACTGGCTGTAAGAATCATTAGATGGATTGTGTGCAAAACTATCTACAGGCCTTGGTGTCAAAAGAGGCCTTTCATAAGGATCCACAGCTACTCTCCTTAAAGTAGGTGGCATTTTTGTGTAAGAATCTTGAGAAGATGGATTTGGGCACGCTGGTGTTTTAAATGGGCTGGAATGCCCTTCAATAACAGATGTTGAAGTTAATGAAGGCCGTAAACATGAATCAGTAGAAGAGATCCGTGGTCTCTGAAAAGTATCACCTCCTGTTCTTGGAGGTGGCTTAGCAAATTGGTCACTGCTTGCTGGCTGTTCTGAAATTAAAGGTGATCTTGACATCCCCAAAGGTTTAGAGAACTGTTCTGTTCCAATTACAGGTCTCGGTGTATCTGGAGGTTTTGCATAAGGATCACTAGTGCCTGGAGACAAAGAACACGGATCTCTGGCTGGTGATGGTCTCCTTCCCATTGATTCAGAAACTTGAGTTGGCCTGGATATCGAAGGCAGTGGACAGGCCTCTGCTGGCGTAGCAGAATTTCTCCTGACAAATTTTGGATTTTGGCTAACAGGTGGTGGCCTGGGAGTTCCCACCATTTTTGCATATGGGTCAACTGGAGAAGGTGGCTGAGCGGAGGGGGAAGAAGAGAATGTTTGTTGTGGAGTCTGACAATGACCTTCTTGAGCAGACATTCGATTAGCAGTCATAGGTGGAGGTGGGGCTGGGGGTTTTAGGAAAACATCAGGAGGAGTAGCTGTAGAAGGACCAGGCAGCTGTTTTGCATATAATGCTTGCTGTGCAGGAGACATATTTCCATTGCTGGTCTGAGGGGTTAAAGGACTTTGCATCCCACTGCTAGGGGTATCTGAGCCTGATTGGTTTACAAGCTGTTGTGATCCTAGTTGTGGCTGCTGCAACTGCTGCTGTTGCTGCTGCAGCTGCTGCTGTTGCTGCTGCTCATTTTTCACTTGCTCAAGTTTCTGAGTTGCTTCAATTTTAGCTTGCTGTTTACTTTTTTGACGCATTTGCTGTTTCAGAAAAGGAAGAAAAAAAGTTAAAATTAAATAAAAGACTGAGTAGTAAACCCACAGGCACATTTAAATATTATTCATATACGCATACTGACACACTAAGAGCACAGAAACCAATGGCAAAGTTTTAATTTTTTTTTTATAAAGTCCTACCTGAAGTTATTAAAGGTACGTATCTTTGAAAATCAAAAGTTCATATTAAAAGTGAACATGACAGTCAAATACTATAAAAATGCTTTCAAGCCATATCAAAAGTTTCACCCAAGCCATTGGAGCTCTCCCATTCAAATCTTGTTTTATATGCAAGTTGTTTTTTTAAAATAGTGGATGCAAACATGACTGCAGGACATGCAACACTCCCCTACACCCCCCAAAAACATGTTCAGTTTTATCTGATTATTGTGAAGTTTGAACTTAATACTGTAAACCAAAATAAAATAAAACCCTCCCCTGAAGAGATGCATCCTGTAGACTCCCCAAGTTCCCAACAAATATAGAAGAGACTAGAAATTCTGCAATCTGCAATCATAACAATATGGAAATAAACAATTCAGACAGCTTCTATTAACCTCTAAATAAGCCTGTGTTGTCAGAATCTGCCATATTCCTCTAATACTTATCACTTCTAAACACATTACACATTTCAGTATCTCCTTCTGCACCTACAGTATAATGAATGCTTCACTTCAAGACAGAAATATAAATTCTGAATTACTCAACCTTGTATGATATGGGATTTCTGCTGGAAACATGAACGTTCCAATTTATTTGGAAGTTATAAATAAATAAATAAATAAGTTCTATTTATGATACAAAAGTTACGTCACATTTAGGAAGCCCATACGCACTGAATGGGAGCATAAAAATATGCAGCTGTGCTATACAAACAGCGCAGAGCAAGCAGCAAACACAACATACCTGCCTAAATTTCCATTCTTGCTCATGTTCAGATTCTCTCTGTTTTAATGGATCCTTGAAGAGATCAGTTTCAATACGAGATCCAGGATCAATGTTATCCTGCTGTTGCTGCCTCTTCATTGAATCATTGGACATTTGTACTTTGTTAATCCGTAAAGCAGCCCTATTATCTCTGGCTTTTTGCTATTTGAAAAACAAAAATAGAATTTACTTGGGTTCTGATTCATAAATAAAAGCAACATTTATCCCAGAAAGTTTCATTATCCCAGAAATACTTAAAAGTTTATTTATTTGACCTAAAAATGTTTGAATGATTTAATAAGCAACAAGACAACTATTTATATCATTAGACAAATATAGAGTAGATGTATTTGTGGGGGACAAAGTTGCCATCAACAAGAAGAAATAAATATTGAAATACTAAAGAAAATGAGAATTTGTAATCAACCCACATTTAATCAATCCCAGGAAATGTGTCCCCGCTTCAATTTAAGCCACAAACATGGTATTTAATAATTTCCAAAAGTCTTAAGCACTTATTACTAAAATTCTTCCAATTACATCTCCAGATGATCAAATCAATTAGATTGTTACCAAAAATTAATATGTATGTAAATTCCATATTAAAATATTTTATAAAATACTGAACAAAGCATTCACAAAATGTGAACAACAATAACAAACTTGAATGCCCTAAAAAGTAGATCTGGGAAATCAAAAAACAGTGAGTATTGAGGAAAGCAAGAAATCTTAGCTACCACTGATTTATGCCCTTGAGGAATGAAAGAAGACAATGCTTACTCATAGAATGTTTCTTCAAATTAATCTATCAACTTGGCAGTTAAAAATGTTGGAACATATAATGGGGAGTGAGATCTAAATAAAAAGGGTCTTCAAGAGTTCAGGCATTACGTGTTTCTTGTTGTGTCTCAAGGGGCCCTGGAAGTATGGGTTATTTATGTATCAAATCTTATTGTTGTTAGTCATACACCCTTTTGAAGAAATCTACACAGATTCATAAAGAAAGCCTTTTTCTTAGTCTGATCCAGTTAGGAGTGGATAAGAAAGAAAGAAAAACCTAAACAAAAAAAAGGAAAAAATCCATAAAATAAATTTAAATTCGGTGAATTATCATGGATCCTTGTGTAATCTACAGAGAAGTCTGGAAAAATGCCTATTTAACAAATTGATTTTGCTAGATTTTATATTTTTAAAATGTACTCTGTAGAAACAATATGCTTTTTAGCAATTCACAGTTTAAAATAATTTCTAGACTAATTAACAGAAGTTGCAGGTAAAGAGAAAATTTGTTTTCACCAAAATAAAAAAGGTTCATTACCACGTATGGGGCTCTTTCTTGAGAGCTTGCCTTTCTCCATAGCTTGGCAATCTGCTTGACTCTGGTAGTCCAGTCTGAGAACATGGAGAAGAGAAAGGAACCAGATGCATTAATTGGTACTAGAAGCATTACTGGTACATAATGGAATATCCTGAAACAAAGTGGACACCCAAAAGCCCCACAAAAATTAAGTTTAACTTGATAACATACCTGGAAACTCTTCTTTGAGGTTTGGAAAATTGATATTTGTGTATAAAACAGGTGCTACTGTTGCCATCTCACCAAGTGCTTCCTCTTTTTCCCATTTCAGAGTACTCCTCTGTGCATTAGACATGGTATCATTTTCTCCTTCCAAAGGCGTTGCAGTTGCAATCCAAGGATTGGTAGGATCATTAATCACTGCATTAAATACTGTGTTTTTATCTCTAAAATCACAACACAAAAATAAAGTATAGATATCATTTTTTTACATTCAGAGCTACGATGTCCCAAACCTTATATTTTAAAATTGCTAACAGTACTGGCACCCCTGTCTTCTGGTGTCAACGAGAAATTAGGGAGGGCAATCTTTTAACTTAATTTCATGTTAATTTCATTTCTTGCTAGCTATGATTTTTTTTTTTTAAAAAAAAAAGTTTTACCCTGTCATTAGTATTTTTATAAATAGTTCAGGGCAGTGAACATACATAATGCCCCTTCATCCTCCTACAGTATTTTCTGTATAATACCCACCATGTGAAGCAGGTTGGGTTGAGAGAGAGGGACTAGCCCAAAGTCACCCAGGTGGCTTTCAGGCCTAAGGCTGTACCAGATTTTTTTAAATACTTGATCTTTTAAATTTACTAACCTGGTATCGGTGTAGGATGGTTGTGTTATAGTAGTGAAAGTTCCTAATCCACCTCCAGGCACTAAGGGTGTATGAGGGAGATGAGGAGTTTGTCCAATTAGGCCATTCATAAGTGGAATTCTTGAAAATGCATTCTCCCCTTGGAAGAATAAAGTGGAAAGATAAAATTAATAACATCCAGTTCAAGACCAATTTGTTGCTAGCAGGAAAACACAACTTAAGATAAAAAGACAGTATTTGGCTGTCTTCATGTTTTAAAAAGTTTCACATCCATTAGGCTAATAAATCTCTGGTTCATGGTTTCATAGAATTAGGCTAAAGCTTCCAAAGGAACTACTATCTAAAGCCATAGTATCAAATACAGTTTCAATTCTATTGCAAACAGTTTACATATTCAGAGCCTGTGTTAACTAATATTATCTTTAATAAAACACTATTTGTATAGGTAAGGGATATCTATAGTATATGAAAGGAACGTGTAAAAGAACAGTTGTGAGATTGATTTACACTCATGTTTCAAGTAATTTCAATAATGTAATAAAAACAAATGCAAAAATGAATTAAAAGTCCTTACATCACCCCTCAAAAGAGGTCAGAATCCCTTTTTACAAATTATAGTGAGCAGTTAAGGTACATTAAAAACCCTTTAAAAAACCTATTTCCCCATATAGGTTACCCTCTATTTAAGACCACAATAGGGATGGGAACCTCTGTTGCTAAGCAAGGCAGTCATTGAATTATGCTCAATTTTACAACCTTTTTTTGCCATGGTCATTAAGCAAATCACTATGGTCATTAAGTGGTGGTTAAATGAATTTTGCTTCCTCCATTGATTTTGCTTCTAGGAAGCCATCTGGCAAGGCTGTAAATAGTGATCACATAACCCCAAGGCAGTGCCACGGCCAGAAATCTGTGCCAAATGCCCAAATTTTGATCACGTAACTACAAGGACACTGTTGCAAGTGTGAGGACTGGCCCTCGGTCGCTTTTTGTGGTGAAACTACAGGCTGAAGGAGATGGGGGCCTTTTAGAAGAGTAAAAACAACTTCCAGCTTGCAATTGTCTCATTCCTCAGGGAAGGAAATGTCTGGGGTGAAGTCCGTCTAGATCTGCTGTTTCCAAAGAAACAGCAAGAATTTTGCTGCTGGCAAGATTTTTGTAATATAGGTGGTTAGCAATAAAGTCTCTGCTTGGGCCTGTTCATGGAGTTGTTCTGGTTACTGGCACCTGACATTTTTTTCCAGCACCACTGTAACTTCAAATGGTCACTAAATGAATATTTTTTTAAGTTGAGGACTACGTCTATGACCATGTACAAGGCACTGGCTATTCTTGAACGGCTCTCAATGGCCATATTGTTTATTTAGGATGAAATACTTGATAAAAAGCAAACCTTGGTTGTGCAAGTGCATTAACTGTGGTGGAGGTGGGGGTGGAGGCTGTGGCAAAGGAGCTGTCTGTGTGGCTGCAGGACTCAGTACAGCAGTAAATAAGTCTTCCACGTCTTTTCCTCCCAGTTCTATAAAATACAAGGGAGAGTTAGAGCATATAGGTGTGGTGCACATATGTAATAATATGAATGTGTGTGAAATAAACTTCTCAGAAAGATATTAAAAATGGGTCACATACCTGGAATCTTATATAATTTACCAAGAATTGCACCTGCACAAAGTAAAAGCAATGGATATTACCAATCACCATTCACTGCATTTAGATAATTGCAACACATTAATTTCAAGAACTACTAGCATAAAGTCGAACATATGTGGTAATATGTCAAAACAACAAGCAGGCTTGGAAGACAAGGACGCAATATAACCATTTACCATCTGTGACCATCTTGTCCAATTCTGGGCTCAAGATCCCATCTAACTGTTCTTCACTCAGTGGCCGGGTACTCTGGCTAACGTTCTGCAGAGGCAGGGAGGTCGAAGGATCATCAGTGATAGGCCCAATATCTAGTCCAGCTGAAGGAAAGAAAAGTATAATTTTGAATAACATTAATCGGCTTAAATGGTAGGGAAAAAATCCAATAGTGCCTACAACTAAATGTAATAAACAGTATTCATTTTCATTTGAGGAGTTTAAAAAGTCAACATTTTCATTTTAGAAAATATTTTGAATATAATGAACAGAAAAGTATCCACACTGGTACCAGAAAAACAAACTCAATTATATATTGTGGGAGTTTTTTTAGTAGTGAAATACTTAGATTGCAATTGCAAACTTTCAAGTTTTCAAATAATGACATATTACTAACTTCTGTCTCCCCCACCTGTTTCATAATCATTTTGTCTAATGAATAACATCTGAAACATATCTTTGTCAATGCTCAGTTAACCCAATAAAAGCATTATCTCCATATGGATTTGAATCTCAAAGCATACATCAAAAATCTGGACAACAATAAAACTACTGTAATATTTGAGATGTATCAAAAATAGTTAAGGGTATTTTACATTTAAGGGAATGTTTTTTTCAAACAAATCAATCAACCAATGGAAACTATGTTATGGACGCTGTGAAACTATGTCTGAAGTACTTAAAAGATTAAAAAAACTCAGTATCTTTAAATATGATTTAGACACAAATAGTGCATACAGTTTGACGAAGGGTGTTAGGCTTCAACTATGGACTATTGTTTATAATAAAACAAAAGTTTATGTTTTTGAACAGATATGTGTAGTGTTAGTTCAAATTATTTACTAGGCTGAGGAATGAATGTTTCCACTAGGAAGATTATAAATGATTTACCTCTTTTCCAATTTACAGGTGTTTCAAAAGTCAGACAAGAGGCAGTGGGAACTGTCACGATTACCGGCTTAGAAACTACATTTTGGTGAAAAGAAAACTTTTTACCCTGATCCCAAGTTTGGCTTACTACATTAATTTACTGTTAAGGGAAAACTTTTGTTCAGCTTGGCCTTTTGTCTAATAAAATTGCTAATTATTTCAAATAGCAAACCACATGCTGGCTTAGACTGCTCCTGATTCCAGCTTATTGCGTATCTCATTCGGATTTTTCTCCTATTGCCAACTTGTCCTTCCTTCCCTTTGCAGACTGCTGCTTTATATTAGAATCTTTCTGGCATCGTTTATTCTGTAACTGACCTAATCCTGGTCTCTTCAAGCCTATGTGGCAACTATGTGTTTATTTTCTCCCATTTAATTGACAACCAAAGCAGGCTTCTTTCAGTCAGCATTGGCACCAAGCGGAACTTTCTTTTTTGTTAAACTGCCGAGCCAATGCTGGCAAATTGAAATTCCGTATGTTTCACTGTTTGAAATCATTTGGCTGAATTTTATTCAGTTGCTCTGGCAGATATTTTATTTTACTTATTGTATATATTAAATTTACGTGCTGCCCATTTCACTGTTCAAGGTAATATAGGACCAAATTAGTTGATTAACTATTTAACCAATTGCTTCATTTTGACTGTTTTATTAAATATATAAATTGAAAATATATTATTAGCTTGTGCTTGATAGATTTGTTTTGTAGCACTTTCTTGACAGACAAGTATTACAAGTAGTGATAGTGGAAAATTATTCCTCCATGCAGAACATTTTTACTAGTTAATAGAATTCTGGGGTGTGTAATATAAGTGTGTGTGTGTGTGTGTGTGTGTGTGTGTGTGTAGAAAGAGAGAAAACATGTTTGCTAGTGTTGAAAAAGAAGTATGTGGGAAACAGAGCCTATAGTTCTATAAGGTTTTACAGAATTGGAAGACATTCTAGCATGTGAAGAAAACACACACTGTATACATTTCTAATCTCATGAGCTAGGCTTACTCTAGAGACAACCCCTGGGAACTAGGACCATAAAAGATGATTTGTAAATAAGGGCAAGGGGTAACAGAATTATAGTAGTAGGAGATGTAATCGGGGCGGAGATAATGTGTTCACTTTAGACGCTTCACATAGATGTGATGGCATGAGTACTAAGCCAATGAGGAAAAGGTGGGAGGTAAATTTGTAACGGCAATAGAGAATATAAGGCAAACATATTGATGATTTAGGGTGTGTCCACTGTACCTATGTTTGCATTGGGGCTCCCTCTTTGCAAAGCAGTAAATAAAATTAGCAGTGACGTGCATCAGGGGAGGCAGGGCAGCCTCACCACTGTCAATCATGAAAAGGAAAAAAAAAAAGTAAACTGGAAAAGGTGAGTGCTGAGGTTAGGCTAGCTAGCTGCTGCCACACCATGAATGACTGCCTGTTTAAAAAAGCCTCTAAAAAAGCAGCCTCTACTATGAGGCAGGAGAACTGCATGCCTCATCTAGTCTGACTTTTTAGGCGCTGGAGCAGAGTTAAGTGTGGGTTAAAAGCCTAAAAAATCCTGAGGTAGTTGAGGCACGCAGTTCTCCTGCCTCATAATAGAGGGTTTTTAGAGGGTTCACCCCATTTTTAGAGGTTTAAACTCTGTCTTTCTGTTTAAAGCTGCAGTGTTGCGCTCACTCTTCCTCCTCTCTTTCTCAGTTTCTGATGCCCCCCACCCCACCCCACGCTCCCTCTTTTCCTTCAAATTTCCTTTTTTTCTTTTTTCTTTAATAAATGCAATGCTCAGGCATTCTCTCCTCTCCTGCGACACCCCACTGAATAAAGCACTTTATTTCGCCCACCTGAGATCGCGGCAGCCCGTCTGAGCACTGCCACAAGCACAGGCAGGCGAAAGAAAGTCACTTTCTTTTGCCCGCCTGTCCTCGCGGCAGCCTGCCTGAGCTCTGCCGTGAGCACAGGTGGCAAAAGAAAGTGCTTTAGTCAGGGGGGTGTCGGGGAGAGGACCCGCCATAAACCTCACTGCACATCACTGAAAATTAGTATTGTTTTCTCTTGGAAATTTTGGCTGGTTTATTTCAAAACTAGACAATGAATCCACAACTGCAACATTAATTAGGTAAATACAGATAGTCCTCAATTTACAATCAATTGCTTAGCATCTATTCAAAGTTATGACAAGACTCCATCCAAAAGGTATTTATGACCACAAACATCGATGAAGTTTCTCAGTCATCCAAGTAGAGTTGTCTGAAGGTTGTCTAAAGGTTGAATCAATGCAACTGCACTGAATTTTGTTGTTAGCTTGAGAGACATTTCACTGCCCATCCAGGCAGCTTCCTCAGTTAGAACAAGGCAGTTAAGCAAAGAGTCATTGGAATGTACCAATTCTTGCCACACCATTCGTTGAAATGTCTCTCAAACAAACAACAAAAAATCAGTCCAGTTGCAATGCTTCACCCTCCAGATAACTTCAGGCAACCTTCGACAACTCTACCTGGATGACCTGGATGATTGAGAATCTTCATCGGCATTTTGCAATGCACTTTGGGGAAGAAACCCCTGAGGCTGTTGTGGTACATTTCAATGACTAACTCCCTTGCCCTGGCTGAGGAAGCTGCCTGGGCAGGCGGTGAAACATCTCTTAGTCCAGTTGCAATGATTCAACCTGCAGATAACTTCAGACAACCTTCAGATACTTGCAACCAAATTCCAAAGTTTTCACAATCACCCACCCATCTATGGTCCCATGACCATATTTTAGGTGTTCAGCAGCTAGCCTGCATTTATGGCTGTTTGTGATGCTCTGCAATCATGTGACTGTGACATTTCTGCCGAATGCCAGCAGTTATTGACATGTAGCAAAAATGACACATAGCAGACAAAGAGTTTGCTTAATGACTGAGATGTTCACTTAGCAATCATGGATTCACTTCACCATCATTCTGATTTACTTCACCACCACCATGAAGAAAAAAGAATGTGAAATTGGGTCAGACACATGATGACCTGCTGTATAACCATAACACCTTGCAAGCCTAGTGGGTAGGATCCATTATGGTTGTAAGTCAAGGATTATTTATATCCACTTAACTCTGGGAAAGAAATGGCGGTGAGAAAGAAACTCGAGATTACCCTGACATGGTCCTTATATAATTGGGAGCAGAGGGAAACAGGTTTTCAAAATTCTAATATAACCTGTAACAATGAAGTGTTTTTGTAGTTTGTGCAGCACATGTTTTCCTACCTGGCCTTTCTCAAAGGGCTGGCTTTTTATGTCTAAAAGCAGAACACTTACCAGAAACAAAAATCCTGCAGAATTTTAGAGTTCTTACAATACATTTAATTTTTTTTTCCAAAAACAACTCTTTTCTAAAAATATGAACCTTAGGTGTTATGTCTGGCATTCTTATTTATATCTGCAATAACATTTCAAAGCTGAATTAAAAACCAGAAGGTTCCCCCACCTCCATGCTTTTATATTGATTGATGTAAATAAAAACTCCACTAATCTGAAGAGAGACATGAAATGCTTTAAGTAAGTTCAAGAGAAATGTATTACTTGGTACTGTGAAATGCACACATAGACAATTCTGTAGTTATTCACAATATTCTTTAAATTAAAAAATCAAGTTCTTCTAAGTGCACTATAAATACAGGCGTGTTATACTGCGCAAGACTGCACAAAGGTAGTGAAAAATGAAAGAAAGTAAGGCAATAGAAGAGTTATTACACTATGCATGCACAAAAAAAAAAAAAAAATCAGCTGAAACCATTAGGAAACAGAACTACTTCTAAACACTGATCATCCACTGAATATTTCCTTACCAAAAGGGGAAGAGGAGTTCTCAACCTGGAAAGGGCATAAATCAAGACCTACAGGATCCAAACCAGATAAAATGGATGATTATAACAAAAAAAGTGAAGCAAGCAAGAAAGAACAAATCAAAAGTATATATAGCTGCATGCTGAAATAGTTCATGGATATGAAAAACACTGGTTATCCCCAGAGTAATAAAGAACAATTAAAAAACAAAGGACAGATGTATTAAGCAAAGCAAGAGATAATAGCTTTGACTAGCAGAAGCGTATTTAAAAATTATGTGTATATACAAATACATGTACAGCCCTGAACTTGTAACCCTTTGTTTAGTAACAATGTCACTGAAAAAAGGGAATTATGACTTATCCTCACACAGTAGTTGCAGAAGCTCCATGATCACATGATTAAAATCTGGAGGCTTGGCAATCAGCATGTGTTTAGATCAGCTGCAGCATCCTGGGATCAGGGGATCCCCACCTGCAACTTCTCAGTCAGCTTCTAACAACAAAGTCATTGGGAGAAGCTGAATTTGCTCAATGACAACATGATTTACTTAACAACTGTAGCATAAATGGTTGTAAAATCGGGCACAACTCACTTAACAATCACCTTACATAGCAATGGAAATTCTGGTCCTAACTGTGATCTTAAGACCCAGGACTACTCATATACATTGAACGGTTCACAAGGCAGAAATATGAAAGTTCAAGAGCAAAATGTTTTGTATTTTGCCATCTTGGAAGCCATAACATGAATCAAAAAGAGCGTTTCAAGTGCCTGTAACCAGAAATCATGAACACTATAAAGAACATTTTTTTCAATCATACCTGAATTTTCCCCAGGTTTCACTAAATCATCTGAGAGAATTCCAAGGATGTCATCCTCAGTGTTCAGCACAAGGGCAGCTAATGGGTCATCCAGAGTACCTTTAGAAAACAGACAGCTCATAATAAAGATGCCATCAGGAACGACAACATTCAAATCTCAGTAAACAAACATTTCAGCTACCCAGAGTAGTAGATCATCTCCACCTCTGAATGAAGGAACTCCAAAAAATTAACTAGACACTAAACAGGCAACTTTTACTAAAAGGCTCTTCTAATAAGGCCTCTTCTGATTTGTGCCCATGCCCGCTATATACGAAAATATATTCAGATTTACATACCTTGTGCACCAGATTTTGAGGGAGTGGAAGTCGAAGTCGAACTCAAAAGTGGATCTGAAGATGGGTCCAAGAAGTTGGTGTTCAGTCTTGCTTTGCAGGAAATGCTGAGGCTTTTATCACAAAAATTATCCAAACGTGGCTTGCTTTGCCTGCTAGTATCCAAAAGTTCTTTTCCAAAGAAGGCTTCCTAGAATTAAAACAAAGAACAAAACAACAACAACAAGGCATTTAATTAAAATGTCTTTATAAGCCACAGGATTCCTATATTTGAATCTGAATTTAAACTGAGAGAGATTTAAATACTTATTGGTTAATATTACAGTTAATAAATGTAACTGCTCTTGTTATAAAACGCACTCATATTTAACCCAATTATGATTCTTTGTGTAAAATTGCTGATGTTGTTCACTTCTGCTTTAAAAGCATTCAAAATATTAAATTTTACGTGATTTGTACCTCTATCCTTTTCTGCTCTGTGTAGTGGGGTAACACCAACTCTCCAGAAAGATATTTATCAGACAGGTTCTTCTATGAACCTCTATTCATTTATCGTAAAATCCAAGCAATTAATTTACTATCTTTAAATACTATATAGGTAAAATTTAAATAACCTTATTGCCTCTTGGCTAACTCAGCAACATGGACAAAAGTGTTTTCATTCTAAAAACAGAACATTCTTTCAGCAAATTTGACTATAATTATTTATATATTATATTAATATGTCTGTATTAATGTATTCAAAATAATGTATTAATATTAATATATTAAAATAAATACTTTACTTTTCAGAAATACAATAAAATATTATTCATAGAACTAGGAAACTAACACTAATGTTAATGGTTTACAAATTATAAAGCAATTTCTTAAATTACAAAAAGATTATTTACTACATGCAAATAATGATCTTAGGGAAAATATTTTGCATGTGAGAGTACCTGCAAATACGCTGGAAAAATTTCCTCAAGCTTATTTTTCTTTTTCCTATAACGTTTTTTCATTTTTTCCATATTTTCAGAAACAGACATAGTTTCATCCACAAGTGTATCAGGCAGTTGTTCACTCCAACCTAGAAATATCAAACATGTTACAATGTTACAATCCTATTTCACTCTAGACTACAGCTGAAGTACAGAAAAAGGGCATTGATTAGTTCTTTTCCCAATTTAAAAATAGCAAAAGTTGAAACTGAAAATCTGATAAAAGGGATATAAAGGTAACATGTGGCATTGCTATGCAAGACTCTTAAAACTTGGCACCACAATCTAAAGGAAATGTCCGTAATGTCACCTACAATCTCCATGGAAGGACCTATTTTCTATGCCAAAGATCGCGAACCTATGGCATGTATGCCAGAAGTGGCATGCCAGTCGCCCGTTGCTCTTCAAGGTTCCAGCGCACAGCTGGTCATCGCATGTGCAGGAGCACTGGAAACCAGAAGCTCAGCTCCCTGGAACTGGTCTTCCAGTTTTCCGCGCTCCTGCGCATGCACGCCAGGGAGCTGGTCTTCCTGTTTCTGGTGCTGTCCCATGCATGAACGCTCTCCTGTTTCGGCATTCAATGCCAAAAAGGTTTGCCAACACTGCTCTACGCCATGGCTTTCAGACTGCCAGTTCAAAAGGTGCAGAGCTTTTTAGAAAGATACCTAACATACAATACAGAGATATTTTAGGTATTATAATATAGATATTTTAGGTATATAATATCTATTATATAGGATGGTCTTCCTTTGCCATTAGCTCTCTTTAGAATTTCAGCTATTAGTGTAATGGCTAAGGGATAAAGCTAGACCTGGAAGACTGCAAATTCTAGTCTTGCCTTAGTTACAAAGCCAGCAGGGTGGCTATGGGCCAGTCACTTTTCCTCAGTCCTAGAAAGGAGGCAATGGCAAACCATTTCTGTACAATCTTGCCAAGAAAACTGTAGGAACCTATCCAGGCAGTCACCAAGATTCAAAATTACTCAGAGACCTCCCTAATATTCGTTTCTAGTGGATTACTTTGGTTCTGCTTTTCCCCTGTTCATTATCTGTTTTTACATTGATGCAAACAATTTGCGTTTCAATTCACATTTCAATAAGCTTTACTAAGTTATGCATCTTTTCATAATCCACCAGCTTTGCATAAATGAACGGCCACAAGGATGCTTTTTACTAGAAAGGTTGTTTCTAGTAAGAATGGTTAATAAAGTTGTAGAACTATACTTTTATGTTCAGAGTAAATGTGACAGAATTTAATTCAAACTGGAAAATTGTCTCGAATATATATAATGCATGAATGTATACAAGGACGCAATCATGTAATATCTTCAGGAATGACAATAAATTAAGTTGGGGAACCAAGGTTAAAAAGAGTAACTGATTAATTAAAATATAATTATCTTATATTACAGGACATGGCAGTGACACAGAACTATGAGAATAAATCGCTAGATGCCTACTTTCATCTCTGCTGAGTATTTGCTCAGATACAGAACCAGAAGAATCTTTTCTAGAGAGAGATCTTCTAATTTTTCCTTGTCCTGTACGACTCCGCTGCCGTACCATGAATCCACCAATGCCTATAAAAATTATGTTCACAGTATTTATTAAGCAAATTTAGATAGTCACTCAACTCACATAGGTGACTGTGTTTTTAGATTATTATGTTATAATTAAGTTATTTAAATAAAGATAAACATCTTGGAGTATAGACATTTTGTAGTCATTTCTATATAATACATAATGCCATTCAAATATAATAATAAGCTACTAAAGGCAATTCTAGATATTAAATATATTTAATTTTTGTAGTTACTTTATTTCCATGCACAAACACACACCTCCTTTCCTCTTACCAGCACCACCACACCCAGCTGTCTCTCAGCATAGCTTTTATAGCGAATCTTGCTGTGCTTAAAGAGGCAGGACAACAGCAGCACTGGTGCTGACCTTTTACTAGGCAGCCTGCCCTTCTACAAAGATATACTAAGATTATTTCCTAGGTCAAGGTAATAGGGAATCAAAAAAAGTTGAGTATCTATAATTTCTTCTTGATGGTATAGCTCCCTTCTGTAAGAATTCAATATAATCCATAAGAAATCCAACAGTTGCCCATATCAATCCAATGATGACCTGTACATCAATAGAAATATCAGCTGAAAAAACGCTCACTTCTCCCAAGTGGTGGAGACAGCAGCCATGCATGGGTTAACACTGCCAGTAACCAACAGGACTGAGTCTACCAAATTAACGCCAGAGCCTCTGAGGAGTGTCCTCCCGATTTTTTAGACTCAGTTCGATTGGGACTGGCTGTGCTAATTGCTCTCTCCTCAACTTAATTTCACAGAAAAAAATATAGAAATTGGCTATTTTCAAATTTAGTTTTTCTCCTAGTCTTCCCTGCCTTTAATTAGTCCTACAAGGCAGGGGAGCCTAGTTCTGCAACGCTAGCGCCCCATGGGGGGCTTACAGCACTTCGCCCTTCCAAGGAAGAATCTGAGCCACGAGGCAGCTCCCTGACTTCCATCGTTCAGGGATCCCTGCTGCCTGAAGGGATTCCTTGCGGCTTTGCTGCCTGGCACCAGCCTTTGGAGGCCACCGCTGCATAGGCAGAGCTCTTTCCCGCTATTGCCGCAGCTGCTAGAGCCACCGCAACGCCGATAAAAAGCCGCCGCAACTACAAACGCCGCTGCCGCCGCCTTTGCCATCACTGCCACAGCAGGCATCCCCAAAGTTTTCCTCACTGCACCGCCTCTCCGCAGCACCCCATCACCGGCGCTGATGGCTTGCTGTTCCCTCAGCCACGCTGCCATCTGGCCCATTGGCTTTTTGCCTCATTTTGTTATGGCGGGAATCTTTGAGCAGACATCTTGTTCCAGCGCAGTGAGTACTGGCCATGGCTGCCACCTCCGACCAGGCCCCACAGGCCTCTGCAGAGCCCCAGGACCCAATTCCTCTGGCTGGATCCCCACAACCCAAGGCCTCCAGGCGCAGGTCCACTGCTGAGGTTTCTCCGGCTGAGCCCTTGCCTAAAGCTCCCAGGTCTAGTCACAGGTCTCCTACAGGCTGCCCAGCAGAGGAGGATGGTAGGGCCTCCCAAGTGCCCTCCAGGAAGGCCAAGGGAAAGACCAAATATGTGGAACCCCACCCTTTCCAACCTCAGAGGCCTGCAGAGTTGTCCTGATTCAGAGGATGAACTGTCCCCTGTGGCCTCCATCTTACAGCCTGAGGAGGCCAGGGGCTCAGATGGGCAGGTTTACAGTGAGGAGGAATCTAGCGATGACAGAAGTCTCACTCCTGATGGAGAACCTCTATTCCAGACTTTGGGCACCACTCCTTTTAGACCACTTCCTTACACACCAGATGTGACCATGATCATTTCCAATGCCATTGAACGTGGCATAGCAGTGGGCCTCAAGCACAGGTCTTCTTCTTCACATTCCACCCAACGCAGGTTGTCTTCTACCAGCTCCAGACGTAGAGACGGTGACCTTTCGGCTTCCACATCACACGAGTTACCTGGCACTTCCAGCCAGCCATCTGTTTTCGGAGAAGAGGAATGTCCCTCCAGAGATTTGGATCTCTCTGAAGATGAGGACCTCCCCCCAGACCCACCTACATTTGTTGGCCTCTTTAAACCAGCTATTTTTCACTCTCTTCTATTTAAGGCAAAGAAGATTGCAGGCATCCCGGCTCCCAAGGCTCCTCAGGGTACCAAAGCAGACAAAACAGACACCACTGATCCTCTCTTCATTCAGCCCAAGGTGGAAAAGGAGGTGATTACATTGCCCAGACTCTTCACTGACGTGGTCCAGAATGAGTGGGTGTCACCAGGTACAGGTCCTGTCCCTAACACCTTGGACAAGTGCCTGTAAATGTGGGACCGGAACTCCCTAAGGCACTTGAGGTACCCTCCATTGACCTACCGGTGGTGAGTTTATCATCCCCTAATGCGGCATCGGCAGCTCCCGAGGAGACCTTGCGCCCTGAAGGCAAGCGGTTTGAGCAGACGCTCGTTAAGGGGCATCAGGCCGCTGCATGGGCTGTTCGAGCTGCTACATCAAACTCTTTCTTTAGCCGTTCTACTCTCCTGTGGCTCAGACAGCTCCAGGCAAGGATTTCCTCTAGGGATTCTAGATCTCGCAGGGATATCAACAAGATAAAAGCAGCCCTAGAATACACCACCGACACATCGCTTCCAAATCCATAGCGTTCTCCGTCACACCCCGCCAGCTCCTCTGGCTTAAGCAATGGCAGGCTGAGGTCTGGGCAAAATGGAGGCTTGCCTCTTCCTCCAATCTTCTTTTCGGTCCACCTCTAGAGCCCCTCTTAGTGGAATCTAAAGACAAACAGAAGGTTCTCTAGACTGCCACCAAAAAACAGGACAATCTTAACCAATCCTGCTATCATAGGCAGTCATTTCAAGGGCAGGATGGGGGTTTCTCCAACTTCCATCCACAACGTCAGGCCCCTCCCAGAAAGGGACCCTCCTTCTCCAATAGAACTGGAAGAAACAATCAACGTTTCCCTCCCAGGAAGTCCTTCAGGGACAATTCCAATCGATCATTTAAGAGATAGAAGTGACTGCCTGGAGTCCCTCCCAATCTGGGGACGCCTAGCAGCCTTCGTGGATTGTTGGGACGACATCACCGACGATGTGTGTATCAGGATTCGGCCTAGCCTTGGACTTGCACTCCAGCCCTCCGAACCACTTTGTCATGTGCCCCATTTCAAGGGATCCTCACAAGAGGCTCCTGATGGAGCAGGCCATCCATCACCTGCTCCATATCTGGGCCATTCAGCCTATGCCTCTGGGCCAGGCAGGGCGGGGGTTCCGCTCTTGTCTCTTTAGCGTGTCAAAGTCTTCGGGGGGCTGGAGGGCAATCCTTGATCTCAAGTCCCTCAACAGATTCATCAGATACAGGAGATTCAAAATGCACTCTCTCCTATCCATTCTTGAGAGTGTCCGCAAGAACAATCTCCTCACCTCAGTGGACCTCATGGAGGCTTACCTCCACATACCCATTCTCAAACAACACAGGCAGTTCCTGAGATTTGTTTACGCAGGCAACCACTTCCAGTATCGGGCTCTCCCATTCAAGCTGTCTTTGGCCCCAAGGGTTTTCATCAAACTACTGGTGGTGATTGCTGCCCACCTCCGAGCCGAACCCATAAGGATATTGTGCTACCTGGACGACATCCTCTTGCTGTCCAGGTTGCACAACCAGGCTCTTCAGGACCTCCAGACCACTATCCAAGTCCTTCAGGATCAGGACCTCTCCATAAATCGAGACAAGAACCACTTACTTCCCACCTCTCGGTTGATCCATCTGGGAGCCCTGATAGATTCTGTTCAGGGCTGGGTCTTCCTGTCCCTGGAACGGCAACTCAGCCTCAGAGATCTGGCCAATGAGGTGCAGAGAAAACAACAGGTTCCACTGATTCTACTGTCCCAGTTACTAGGGAAGATGGTCTCATATTTCTCCATCGTCCCATGGGTGCGGCTTCACAGCCGCTGCCTCCAGTGGTTTCTATTGCCATACCAGAAGACCAACAGCAGTTGCTCCTCAGTGAAGGTCAGGTTGACACCAGAGGTCATCCTCTCCCTAGACTAGTGGGTTTCCCTGGCCATCTCCCAGGGGTCCCTCTTCAGGGAGCCCCCTCATCTCGTAGTCACAACAGATGCCAGTCTCACCAGATGGGGCACTCACCTGGACTCTCTTGTAGCCCAAGGTATGTGGTCCAATTCTGCCCTTGCCCACAGCATGAACTGGCTGGAGTTGAGGGCGATTCAGCTGGCCCTCCACCACTTCCAATCATCAGTATGCAACTCCCACATACTGATTCTCACAGACAACATGATGCCAAGGGGGGACGAGAGCCATCTCGTTAATGGACTTGGCCTTTCGCCTGGGAACTGGGCAGAAGCCAACATTCTCTCTCTGTGCTCCAAACACATTTCAGGCACCAACAATGTCCAGGCAGACTGGTTGAGTTGCACGACAATTGACTCTGTGGAATGGAGCCTGAACCACTAAGGCCCTTTTCATCTCTTTCCATCCCACCAAGAAAGGGCTTAAGGCTTCTTCTTCAATGATAGGGCGGTGGATCAGATCCGCTATATCGAGGGCTTACCTAGTACACCATCTCACTCCACCACCCAACATCACAGCACACTCAACGCACAGTGCGGCAACTTCGACAGCTTGGACGATACAAGCCTTGGTGGCGGAAATCTGCAGGGCGGCCACTTGGACTACTCCATTTCCCTTTATCCGCCACTTCAAGGTGGATAGATACACATTGGCTGATGCAGCCTTCGGAAGGCGGGTTCTTCAATAGGTCCTCCCCTCTTCAGTCTCCTAAGCCGTTGCATTCCCACCCGGGACAAGCCAGGCTTTGATATATCCCATGCATGGCTGCTGTCTCCAACAACTTGGGAGAATGGGCATTAGTTTCTTACCTGATACGCCCCTTCTCTGGGCAGGTGGAGACAGCAGCCACCCCCGCTCTATTATTCGTGTGGGCCTAGGTCACAGAGGTGCGGTAATACAGGACATTGGAGGAACAACCACACGAGAGCATTCAGTTAGAGCACAGCAGTCTACTTATCTCCTTCATCAAGAAAGCGGGAGGACGCTCCTCAGAGGCTATGACGTTAATTTGGTAGACTCAATCCTAATGGTTACTGGCAGTGTTAACCCATGCATGGCTGCTGTTTCCACCTGCCCAGAGAAGGGGCGTATCAGGTAAGAAACCAACGCCCATTCTCTCTTGAACATCAAAATTTGTGATTATCAAACTGTGCTAAGTTTCTTTTATATGGAATCTATGAGGATTTATTTAATAATAATAAATAAAAGTTATCCTTGTTGTTTGGTAACTTTGGCATATACATCTTGATAATCAGGCAGTACAGGTAGTTCTTGACTGACGACCACAACTGAGTCGAAAATTTCCATACTAAGCCAGTGCCTCATTTTATGACTTTTGTTGTCACAGTTGTTAAGTAAATCTGACTTCCCCTATTGATTTTCTTGTCAGAAGCCAACTGAGTAGGTTACAAATGGTGATCACATGACTCTGGATAGGTAACAAATGATGGTCACATGACCTGTTGCCAAGGCCCTGAAGTTTGATCCTGTGACCATGGGGATGTTGCAACAATCATTAAGTGTGAAAGCTGATCATAAATCCTTCTTTCAGTGCTGTTGTAACTTTGAACAGTCGCTAAACAAACGGTTGGAAGTCAAGGACTACTGTATTTGAAAATGAAAACCACTGTATGAAATTGCAGAACACAACAGATCAAGTAATTCTCAACAACATTTAAGAAACCTCATTTCTAAATAAAATATTATGTATGCATATATAATCAATAAATATAAACCTAATAATTATGAAAACATTTGGAGTATGTACTCTACCAGGTCTATATGGCTTTCTCTTTCTTTTTTTGATCCCTTCAGTTGCTTCTATTCCCTTAGGATCATCATCTATAGGTTCTCGTTCAGGACTTGTATCTGATTTTCCTTCACAATCCATAAGATCTCCTTCTGAATTAAAAGAAGTTAAAAAGTGGGGGAGAAAAAGATTGAAATTATTTATACACTTTTACTTAACCGCTCACATAAAAGACTCTTCAGTTACCTAAGAACCTTTTGAAAATAATCATAACAAAATCCCATTAAAATTGAATATTAACACAAAGAAACCCCTACACAGACACCAGGATTATTAAAAGGTAGAAAAGTTTAAATACTGTTATGGAGCAGGTCTACAAATAGTAAAAGAGAGGGAACCATATCACAGGGACATAAGTAAAAAAGTTTTATTTTATATTCCATTTTCTATTTGTGAGGCATCATGGTGTAGCAGTTAAGATACTGGACTGGGATCTGGGAAACTAGGATTGAATCCACTTTTAATATTAGAAGCTCGCTTATTTAAGGCCAGTAACTTTCTCTCAGCAAAACCTACCTCACAGGATTGTCACTGTAGGGAGAAATAAGAGAGGGAGCAGTGTCACCTTGAGCTCCTGTACAAAAGTTGGCATATATAAATATTACTACCGCATTACATCCCAGAAAGCCTTCAGAGATCATAATGGATTAAATTAAAGCAAACTCAATTCAAGGCCAAACTCATGTTCAAATTAATTAAGGCTTTAAAGTCCCCAAACAGCACTGTTAATTGGCCCAGGATAATAACTAACACAGCGCTTTAAGTATTGGCTTGGCTTTTTCTCAAATTCATATATCAGATTTTAATTTTGCTGCTTCATCTAAACCCAGTGAAATTTTCATCCAGTATTTAAAGACAACTTCATATAAAACGTGCTTCAATAAAGTATGAAAACGTATTTATTAAAGAAAACTGAAGCCAACTTTCTGAAGAAGCTTTGGAATGAACTTAGCTGAGGCAGCTGATAAACAGAGGCTGCTAAGACACAACTGGGCATTGTAATATTACCTGGACCCCATCCAGTCCGGCTTCAGACCTGGTTACAGCACAGAAACCGCTTTGGTCGCATTGACCGATGATCTCTGGAGAGCCAGGGATGGAGGCCATGCCTCCATCTTGGTTCTCCTCGACCTCTCGGCGGCTTTCGATACCATCGACCATGGTATCCTTCTGCGACGACTGCGGGAGGTGGGGGTGGGAGGCACTGTTTTGCAGTGGTTCTCCTCCTACCTCTCGGACAGGTCGCAGTCGGTGTTGGTCGGGGGGCAGAGATCGACCACGAGGCCCCTATCATATGGGGTGCCGCAGGGGTCGGTCCTGTCCCCCGTACTATTTAACATCTACATGAAACCGCTGGGCGAGATCATTCGGAGGCACGGGATAAGATACCACCAATATGCGGACGATACGCAGCTGTATCTGTCCGCCCCGTGCCAACTCAATGAAGCGGTGGACGTGATGAGCCGGGGTCTTGAAGCCGTTAGGGACTGGATGAGGGCTAACAAGCTTGTACTCAACCCAGAAAAGACCGAGTGGCTGTTGTGTTTCCCTCCCAAAAATTTGGTTAGTGTTCCAACGCTCAGGCTGGGGGGCCAAAATTTACACCCCTCAGACAGGGTTCGCAACTTGGGAGTCCTCCTGGATCCACAGCTGACCTTTGATCACCACCTGTCGGCTGTGACCAGGGGGGCATTTGCCCAGGTTCGCTTGGTGCGCCAGTTGCGACCCTACCTGAATCGGGAGGCTCTCACAACAGTCACTCGCGCCCTCGTGACCTCTAGGCTGGAATACTGCAACGTGCTCTACATGGGGCTGCCCTTGAAGAGCATCCGGCGGCTTCAGCTAGTCCAGAATGCGGCCGCGCGAGTGATTGTGGGTGCACCTCGGTTCGCCCACATAACACCTATCCTCCGCGAGCTGCACTGGCTACCTGTTGATCTCCGTGTGCGCTTCAAGGTGCTTCTTACTACCTACAAAGCCCTTCATGGTAGTGGATCTGCGTACTTGGGAGACCGCCTCCTGCCAATTACCTCCTCTCGACCCATAAGATCCCACAGATTAGGCCTCCTCCGAGTGCCATCTGCCAGCCAGTGCCGGCTGGCAACTACACGGAGGAGAGCCTTTTCTGTAGCAGCTCCGACCCTCTGGAACGATCTCCCCGTGGAGATTCGTACCCTCACCACCCTTCAGACCTTCCGCACAGCCCTCAAGATCTGGCTATCCCGCCAGGCCTGGGGGTAAAGACCATAGTTTGCCCCCGCCCGAATGTTGAATGAATGTTGTTTGATTTTAACTATATACTGTGTTTTTATGTTATTGTACGTCTTCCCCTCCCATAAGTTGTTAGCCGCCCTGAGTCCCCTTAGGGAAAAGGGCGGCCTATAAATAAACGCAACTCAACTCAACTCAACTCAATATAATGGTTTTATAGATATTAATAGGTATTTAAAATATTTAGGCATTAGATCAATGAATGACAAACTAACGATTCCTATATTAATGACTCTATAGCCCTGCTGCGCCAAGTTGATCTTTACCTCTCACACTGAGGAGGTGCAACCCATCTGGCCATAAGCAAGGCAGATTTATTGATTTAGAAAATTTATATAGCTGCCTATTCGCTCACAGCGACTGTAGGTGCCTTTTGTTGTTGTTGTTGTTGTTAGTTGCGAAGTCATGTCCGACCCATCACAAACCCAAGGACAACGTTCCTCCAGGCCTTCCTGTCCTCTACCATCCTCTGGAGTCCATTTAAGCTCACACCAACTGCTTCAGTGACTCCATCCAGCCACCTCATTCTCTGTCGTCCCCTTCTTTTTTTGCCCTTCATCTTTCCTAGCTTTAGGCTCTTCTCCAGTGAATCCTTCCTTCTCATTAGGTGGCCAAACTATTTGAGTTTCACCTTCAGGATTTGGCCTTCTAAAGAGCAGTCAGGGTTGATCTCCTCTAGGACTGATCAGACGCGCAGGAGTTGATATTTCTCTTGGGAATCTTAATTCCAACTTGTAATTCATCTAGCCCTGCCTTTCTCATGATGTGCTCTGCATGTAAGTTAAATAGGCAGGGCGACAGTATGCAGCCTTGCCAGACTCCTTTCCCAAATTTGAACTAATCAGTGGTTCCATGTCCAGTTCTCATTGTTGCTTCTTGACCTGCATATAGGTTTCTCAAGAGATAAATAAGATGGTCTGGTACTCCTGTCTTTTTAAAAACTTGTCACAATCTGTTGTGATCCACACAATCAAAGACTACAACATAGTAGATGTTGAAGCAGAAGTAGATGTTTTTCTGGAGCTCCTAGCTTTCTCCATAATCCAGTGTGATTATGGAGGTGTCTTACAAACATTAAAAACACAATTTAGAATGTGTTTTTTTAAATACCCCTATTCACCCACTCCTGGCAATAGCAACTACTAAATAAGCCATTTGATGAGCTCAACCACACTCTGCGTTCTCCAGGCCCACTGGCAAAACCATGTCTTCAGGGCTTTCTGAAAGCCTGTCAGAGTGGGGGCCAGTTTAATTTTTGCAGGGATGAGGTTCCAAAGGAAGGGAGCCACCACAGAGAAGACTCTTCTTCTGGTCCCACCAGATGTACCTCCTTATGAGATGGGACCTGCAACTTTCCTCATCTCCCTGCTCTAGTGGGTAGGTGGATGTGACCAGCAAGGGACAGTCAATCAGATACCAACTGATATGCCAAACTTTCTTCTCAAGGATACTCATGCCATTGCCCATAGCGTGTTTCATTCTTACGATGTTTCACATGACTTCTGAAACTTTGCCATCATTGTCTAAATCATGTGTCTCGTTCTTGTAACACTTCAGAAAGCCTTCAGAAAACGTCTGGAGACATCTGAAGTATAGCAAAAATGGGCATGCACACTATGCATGATCGGAAATTGGCATAGGTTGAGGCCAAGGGCATCTGGTCAGCAGTGGGAAGAAAATAACAAAGGTCAGATAGGCATGGTAGGGTCTGCAGAATGCAGTGTGGCTGCAACTTTGCACTGTGGCTGGCCAAGGCGTAGGCTTGAGGTGCCACTCCTCACTCTGGTTGATGGCAGCAGAACTAAAGTAATGGGGAAGATGGCACTTGGCTGAGACCTCTTGGATTCTAACTCAGTCTCAGTGCTGCTCAGTTCAAACCTTTATTGTCAGAATACAACATGTGTACAATGGCATTGGCTGAGCCTCCCTTCAAGCCCCCTCAACACAACATAACTCACAGTGAAAGACAAGAATATTCCTAGCCCAGTGAGTCTACTATCCTTTTGCACCATGTGAACTTATTGCACATCGTGCCAGCCCTGCAAGTCAATCGTACTATGTTATTTTTCATTCAGGAGTCTGACAGCCCTTGGATAAAAACTGTTCTTCAGCCTGTTTGTGTGGCTGCCTATGCTTCTATCTCTCCTTCCAAATGATAGGAGGGTAAAGAAGGGCTGACCAGGGTGTGAGTCATCCCTGAGGATTTTTCTCACTCTTCTAAGGCTGCGAACCCTAGTGAGGTCATCTAGTTGTATCAGCGGACAGCCCACAATGTTTTGTGCTGTGCTCACCACCCTCGGTAATGTTTTTCTATCCGCGGTTGTCAAGCCAGCATACCACATCATAATGCAATGAGTGAGGATGCTTTCTATTGTGGACCGGTAAAAGGAGGTCATCAGTTGTTGTTTCACTTCATTTTTTCGAAAGACCCTAAGACAGTGGAGTCTCTGTTGGGCCTTTGTTGTTGCCATGGAGTGCCACTGTGCAGAGCACCAAAAGGGTAGAGATGGATATAGGTGGGAGGGAGTTGAAGTGCTAGGTGCCTCTGCTGTTATGGTGATGGGCCACCAAGCACCCAAATTTTGATCACATGAGTATGAAGTTGTTGCATTGCCTGTAACTTCAGAGACTGTGTGTAAACTAGAAGTGATTCAGCACCACCATAACTCTGAATTGTCACTGAATGAATGGTTATTAAGAAAGGACTACATATATGTAACATTCAATGTCTACTATAATAATATTTATTAATGTATTACATGGGGAGTTATTCCTCAATAACTACCGTAAGACTTGAAAAACTTCAGGGGATCTTATGTCTCTTTCTGTTATATGATGTCATCACTTTAAAATTCTGAACTAGAAGTTTCTGCAGTAAGAAGATTGGAAATCCAAAAAGAGTAAGAAGAATAGAAATCCAAAATTCTATTTCTAGATTGAAGGAAATACTAACCAATGATGAGAATGCTACCTAACAGTGACAAGATATTTTTCTCACTTTCTTCTTATTCAGCTATGGTTCTCATACTAATACTGCAATATTAAGTTTTTCTATATTGCTTTATCATCTGATCTTGGACCAAAGTAATATTCTGTTGGATAGACAATGCTTGGGATTGAACTTGAGATCAAAGAACAAAGCATGCTGTGGCAAATATGTTTCTTTAAAACCTCATGTAATAGTTTGCTTCCTCTATCACTGTCCTTTAATATTTCATTCTATAGCATTTGCTACAGAATGCATTGGGGTATTTTTTTAAGTAAATTAATCTGCAAATGAGAAAGTTAGAAAGAAAGTTGTTATAAACCAATAATCAGCATGCTTATTTTAGGATATGACATTCAACCATTTTTCTGATTCAGATTTATGGTATCATTAATAATTTGCATACACTTAACACACCATTACACACTTGCAGACAAAAGTTCATTAAATGATATATGATAGTATATCAAAAACATTCTTTGCTGTGTAATATTGGTGAACTCATATATTTCAACAAAGAATAGCAAATACCAAAGTATAAAATTGATCCACTGATATTATGAGTTTTAAATACTTTGTATTTTTCAATGCATTTAATGTCATAAGTAGCTATTATGAAAAACTGGAACTTCCAACTTCCTGCTTTCTTTCCTGTTAACTTTGTTTCTGGCAAACCAGCAAAAAATATCAAAAATTGCAGTCATGTGATTATGGCTCACTGTGATGTCATAACTGCAAGCTGGGCACCCAGATCACAGTCACCATTAGGGACACTGCGACAGCCAGAATTCCAAGGACCCATCTAAGTATCCCAAATTTAGAGCTGTTGCAATTTGGAATGATTGTTGAATGAATGGTCGTAATCCAAGGATTACCTATATTCAGGCAAATAAAAATTATACAGTGACACTCACTCACTCAGATCTGCTACCAATATAAGCACCATTTTGATCAAGTATATAGCCCAAGTAAATAGTCTTTCTCTTCCTCTCCTCTCTTGGGCATTTGCACAGTTGTCACCCTGAGGCAGAAACAAATCTTGAACTTTTCCCAGGTCAACTAATATAATTTTAAAGCTAGCTATCATTCCTGTAACAATGCCTTCTGCTTTGTGCTTTGGATTTGTTCCGTGAATTCCTTCTTCTTCCAGAGTGCACCAAGGGACATTCAATTTAACCAATAATTCAATAAAATGGGAAGAGAGCATATAATAATCACCTCTACTGTCATCCATCTCACCATCTCTTGAATGTTCTGATTGGACATCAGGTGGTGTTTGAAGTACAGCGACACTATTCTGGTTTATAATCTTCAACTTCAGCTTTGGCTTTGCCCTTTTCCTTCTTGGTACAATAGCACTGAGGCTCTGTAACTGAGACATCCCTGTTTCGGTCAAACAGACACCATCCTGAGTGTACGTCTTCGGTGGGTCTATAAAATTGGGTGAACCACAACAGGAATTTACACTTTTAATAATTTTGTTTATAAGCACAACACCTGGATTTTAAAAATATACCATATCAAAATAGACCATTAATATACCATGGAAAACTATCTGTTCTGTTCTATTCTATTCTATTCTATTCTATTCTATCCATCCATTCATCTATCTATAAATGGCTGTGTGTGTGTGTGTGTGTATGTGTGTGTGTGTGTATTCCAGCATAACTCTGGAATGCAATTTCAATCAAACCTGGTACACAGATGACTTACTCTCTGGAAACAAATATTGTGGGGGTAAGACACCCCTAAAACCCCTCAAAGTGTGTGTTCTATTACAATACAGCCAGTTGTGCCTTAAAAAGGCTTCTACTGTACAGCATAGTAGAGTTGCCATGGTAACGGCTTCACAGTACTCCACAAGGAGGCTCCCTCTTGCAAGGGGGAAAGTCCAACATTAGAAATTACTCTTGGTCCAGACATTTTCCCCCTATATTTTCCCCCGGGTTATCAACTAGTATTAGATAAAGAGAGAACACAGCATAATTATTTTAAAAGAAAACCAACATTATAATTATATTATAATTATAATATTTTACGAAGAGTCTACTCCATACATTATTCAACTCAACATATGTAAGTGAAGAGATACACAGAGAATAATAAGTTCTACTATAAATAGATTGGGGAAAGATAAAGACTGAATAAATTACCCCAATTTTTGTCAAATTACATCTGCCTTTCAAAGACTATGTTTAAAAGGGCAAGCAGAGAAAGGTATGCCTTCATCTTTATGAGTAAAATCTTTTGCTCACTTAAGCAATTTAATTTCCATTAAGGAGGACTTGAACATTTATTCATGAAAGGTATCAGCTGGGTTTAAAAATGAATAAGGGAATAGCTAACAAAAACCAGCTATTAAAATCAATTATATTGATTATATAATTTTAAGGCATAATTCTGGCTTCAACAGTGAATTATTAGTAGAAATAAAGTTAGATGGAGAGAATGAAGAATTTTAATGATTACCAAGTTCCTTTGCTTTTAATGGAATTTGGGCTGCAATGGATGATTCACAAAATTCAAAGGAAGGCACTAGAAAAAGGAAAAATAAGCAATTAAAATTATCATTTAATTAAATGTATTGAAGTCCTCAAAATCAATATTTTGATACTGAAATATTCATTAATCTGTAGTTTTCACATGTTTGTTACTCCAAACAATTTGGTTTTTTTTTGTTTTTTTTTATTAAAATTTTCACATAATATCTTTTCTAATAACACATCTTTAACATAATTGACAACTTAAAGGAACAACAGAATTTTAATGTCATTTTCTATTACTGATCATACAGCACTAAGAAAATATCTGGACAAAAGACAACACTGTCTCTTTTGTTAACGCAACATCTGTCAGAGAGAAGCTTTACAACAAATCCTACTGTGCTGTTATTAGATAAACAGGAGGTGAATTTACCATTTGCTGATGGCATATACGGTCTACACATGGTGCAGTCAAAACCATTATCTGCTGTGTTTTCCACTTCTTCTTCTGTGTTTAAATTTTGACAGACAGTGTGCATCCATCTGAAAGTGAAAGCATAGATGGCAAAGGAGTTGACTGAAACGCATGCAATGTTATCATGCAATATAAATATTGTCCTCACAGAGAAATAAATTCCTGAAAAACCCAGATGATGTTTAATAAAATTAGTTATTAAAATTTCCTTTTGGGCCAGTTGGTTGAGCTAGGGATTGCTATATAATTCCAGCATTCTCAAATATGTTTCAAAATGTATTTGAAACAATCTGTTTTGATAAACAAACTTCCTTAGTTCAGGATCCAGTGATGGATTATTGATATCAGGAAGCTTTTTGAAACTTAATCTGAAGGAGCTAGTACAGCTCCATTTTTGAGATTTAGTAGATGCACTGACATCCAGGATGGCTTTGATAACTAGGTCCCTGGGACTGGAATGAGGTCATTTAGTTCCATTTCTTGTCTACGTTGATAAGTTAGGAAGATTATAAAGAAATGTTGGACATAAAAAAGATAAATCCAAGAGGGTCTTGCTAACTTTAACAATTATTTTCTGAGTTATGTAAATATTTTAAATTCGTCTGATTTTTTTATGTTCAAGGGATTGCCGTTTAATTCCATACTATACTGTACCACTGGAAGACCTGAAGGATCAGGTTAATGACACATCATGAAGAAATCTATTTGTGTGACTGTGAAGAATCAATCAATAATTAAGGGTTACTTAAAAGAATATTGTTCAAAATTTCTTCAGGTTACAAAAGAATTTGAGAAATATCCTCATGTCAATACTATATAATGCTAATAATATGACTGAGAAAGAAAACAGTTTGTTAAAAACTATAAAAACTATGTTATAGATTAGGTACCAGAAACTAATTTGAAGAATCATTTTGATTAAAAAAAAATCAAAATTCATCCCACAAATATAAGGGAACACAGTATGAACAAGCAAGTAAAAAAATATTCATTCCCAACATAAAAGAAATTTTAACCTGTCACACTGCCTGCACTGCACAATAAGCTCTTCTTCTCTGTAATTGCAACAGCAGACTGGGCAGGTGGATAAACTTGCACAAGGAGCACACTGTGTGTAATTATTTTGCCATTCACATCTTAAACCAGGAGAAGTAGCTCCACAGTGTCTGCACCAAACACACCTTCAAAACACAAGCACATGAATAACATTTACTTTGTATTTAGATTGCCATTTGCTTAGATTTCTGTTCTATCCAATGAACAAAACATTAACCCATTCATACAATAGATAAGATTATACAAAATGTCGCCACTAAAGAGACTGTATTTAAATGAATTTTAGAATATAATGTACTATATGGAGTCCTTGGTATTCTCTGAGCTTGATTGTTTTCTTGCAAATATTTCATTACTCAATTAGGTAACATCTTTAGTGCATCTTCACTGGAGATATTCTCTAATTGAGTAATGAAAAATGTCCAAGAAAATAACCAAGCTCAAAGATCATCAAGGACTCTATAGTTCAACCTTGAGCTACAAGTATACTCTTTTAATAATGTACTATGCGGCTGCAACTGTTCTTGGTTGTCATGGCTACCAGGACATTCTAAGTCACCCCAGATCCAATGGCCCGAATATGTATGTGAAAAGGCAGGATGCATCTTCCAAGTCTTTTAAGAACCCTAAGTCCAAAGTGTTTGCAAATTAATTCTCAATTTCGGCTCCTACATTACTCTGCTTGGGAATGTCAATTACTGAAGGGCATGTATGATTTCCCCACTCGTATTATTCGAACGTTAATTAGAATCTGCTAATACTTTATGTACTGCAGTTAGGCATCTTCCAATAGTTCACCGAAATGCATGTTTAAATTTCAGGTAAACAACCCCCCCCACACACACACATAAATAAGGTGATCTATAATAACCATGATAAAGATTTGATTTAAACCCCAAAAATATAAAATAATAATAACAACAACAACATTTATAATAATAATAACAAAATGAGAAGGTCTTGTGGGACTTTAGAATACAAACGGATTGTCATTTGGAGAACAACACGCCAGATATAACGGTTGTAGAGGGGCGAAGTGTACAGTTTATTGATATCACTGTTCCTGGAGATGCCAGAGTCGAAGAAAAAGAACTAGAAAAAATAATGAAATATTGCGACCTGGCCATCGAAACTACACAGCTATGGATGAAGCATGTAACAGTGATATCCATTGTCATCGGGGCACTTGGCACCATCTCCAAGAATTTTACAAGATACATCAACAAATTGCAGCTTCCTGCAATAACAACAGCGGAACTGAAAAAAACTGTGCTACTCGGAACATCTTATATTTTAAGAAGGTCCTTGGTTGATACCCAGCAAACCGTATCAAGCATTAGCACCAGTCACTGGTATTTGTAATGCATTTTTGAATGTTCAGTTGGCTGAGTTTCATGTTTAATTAATAAAGTATATAATAATAATAATAATAACAACAACAATAACAACAACAATAATAATAACAATAGAGAAACACACACCATTTACACTTCCAACCTCCTTTGGGAACTGTCTGTAGTGGTGGATCCAGGCAGTAAGTGTGGTAGCTGATATCACAGTCATCACAAAGAAGTAACCTTCCTGGATCTGTAGCCTTTCCACAGGCTTCACAAACAGTACACTCCAGACATCTCCAACCCTTGTGGAGCACCACTTTTGTAATCTATATCGAAGAAGGCATGCAATTAAAATTCATAAAACTTCAAATTGTCAGTTCCAGGGATGACAAATATGTCACAGTTTTCCAAATAGCTTTTTTTTTAAAAAAAAAGCATAAGACTTGTTCAAATGGGGGGGGGGGGAGGATGCATTTAATGTTATTGCCTTTCGTTGGATGATGATAGCCTAGGATCCCCTAAACATCATCCAAATGACATTATTTTCTGTGGCAATTGGATATTCAGTCATATGATAGCTGGGAATTCTGGGAATTGAAGTCTACACATCTTTAAGTGACCAAGAGTGAGAAAATTGGAGACAAAAGGTTTCCATGTCTACTATATTGCCTATACTCAGAAACACATCACTTGTGTTATATAAAATTGCAAAATTTTAAAGTGCTTTAATCACTTCCTAACCTGTCAATCAAGGGCACTTTAAACGTTGAAAGCTTTTGTGATTATGCCAAATTATTTAAAACAAGTTACAAAAAAAACCCCTTCAAAATATTTGTCATTACATTTGTTGAAATGTATTTAAATCATTTTTTAAAATTTGCTAAAAAAATTGAATCATATATGTTAGTTAATTGGGCTTTTGGGTTAGTTATTTGGGGTTTTGATTTCCAAGACCAATTAGAGTATCTTTTACTGGCATTCCTTTACAAAGTGTTTCAAATGTATATTCTTCTAAAGTGCAATTTTTTCCCACGAAATGTAGGCAGTTTTTAAATTAAATGGTCATATGTATGGGAAAATTGTTACTGTAAACTAAGTGCATTTGAAAAAAAAGTTTATATCTTATATAATAGCAAATAATTTATTATTTTTGCATAAATCTTTAACAATCCAGATTTAGTGATAAATATAAAACACTAAATAAATACAGCAGTTATTGTTAATCCCAGCAAAGGGCAGTTATATATATTATATTTAATATATAACATTATAGCAAGGTTATTATTAGAATTTATAACTGCAAAATAACTTGTATAGTATATATATACAAAGCCATTAAAGTATTTTGCAAGCTGCTAACAAATTATAGACAATTTTTTTCAAAGGATTATTTTAAAATATTTTTAAAAATCTTAAATGGCAGATATGGAAGATGAAGATACTGATGTTTTTATTACTGGCCATTATTAAATTTTCTCAGTGGTTACAATACAGATAAACCTTAACTCTAATGCATCCATCTGGCCCAATAGGACAGGAAAGCAGGGTATGTTATGGATCTCATTGATTAGGAATGTACATCTGGCAAAAATGGCCTTCTCAGTGGTGACCCCTTCCTTATGGAATATCATTTCTCCAGGATAGAGCTGCCCCCCTCAGTTGCTTTTCCAAAAGGTCTTAACAACATGATTTTTGTCAGCAGGCCTGGGGATCATGCATAGAGACAAAACTGAAGAAGTGGTAGATTTGATTGTATTGTGGCTGCTATGGGTGATGGGTGATGATTTTTATTATATGGTGGATTTTTAAAAATGCTGTAAGATGCCCGGAATTACCTAGGGGGAGGCTGGGTGGCTATATAAATTCATTAAATAAATTAATTAATCAAGTTGAAATCTAAAAATTAAAAATGAATTTATCTGACTAATTATTAAAACAAATGTATCAGAGACTGATGTTTTTGAAAAGAAAACAAAACATTTCTCAGCTTAGCAAGGTGTGCATACTAGAGACCTGTGGAAGCTACAAGAAGAGCTCAGCTCTAAGTCCCTGTGAAATGACTTCCATGGGATCATCAGGGTAGGATTATATAAAAGGGAATGTTCTCCCACAGGTAATCTAGACCCAAGTGACACAGGGCTTTTAAGGATAAACAGGTATGCAAGCATGGGTATTTCAAAACACTCACCTTAATACCCACACAGAACGGATGATAACACTGACCACACTGTGAGCAGGCTAGTAATTGGCCTTCTGCACCTTGTCCAAAACTCCCACAAACTACACACATGTCCTGGAATATCAAACAGGTATCTTCAAATAAAAGACAGCATTAGGCATTCCAACTCCACTCCCTCCCCCAAGAGCATCTGATGATTATCTATCTTCTACCCTTTTTAAATTTTTCTTATGTCCTTACAGAAAATTCATGGGTATAGTGCTTACTTATTAGCATAATCTATATATACACTTATTACATTCTCAATAGTATTAGTAAATTTTATTGTAAAATTTTTACATTTTTGTGAAGAAAATTGATTTTAGACCCAAGAAAATCACAGAGACACTAAAACCCTTTTCAATCTAATTAAGTTCTTTTTTAATATTCAAAAGAACAATGGTTTAAATAGAAAGGCATATTGCTGATCTACGGGTAAAGAAAATCAGAATTATGGAGTGAGTTGTTATGATCAAGAAAGCCTTTTTTTCTTCCGCTCTAATGTATCTGTGAGAAACGTAAAAAAGTAAAATCTGTGGAACCAAATCACAGACTTAGTAACACTGTCATGGTAAAATGCATCAGTGTTTAGGCAAAGATTTCATAACTGTTAACATTTCCATAGATGTAGAAAATATACAGGGGCAATAGAATTGTTTTTGCATCTTTTCAGGGAAGACAAATGAGCAGCTTATCAGAATTTCAGAGGAAAGAAATCGGACAACTATTCATGATAATACACGCCTAATGTCAATCCATCCCCCTTTCCTAATACACAGAGGGCCCACCAACACCCTCTTCCCTTGGGTGGACTGTGAAACGTAACGTCCTAGAACTGAATGCCTTCACATTATCTCATTTTAACAGGTGCCTGGAATTTTGTAACCTATTTATTGCCACCGCTAGGGACTTGGCAGGGGTGGATGGATGAGAAGAGATTTTGGTTTGATTACTCTCCAAAAAAAAGTCTAGATGGACAGACAGACGGACAGACAGACACACAGATTTACACAGAAAGTAACAAAGTACATCTGAGTATTACAACCTGATGTAAAGTAAACTTGTCACTGCTAGAGAACAGGACAACTGTATTATGCATTGAGTTTTCTTCTTCATCTTTGTTGGATAAGTTATCCATATCTGTGACCTGCAAAATAGAACAGAAGAATTAAATGGGGTACTGTAATAATTTAATAACAGTTTTTAACTGTTACACAATAGACCATAAATTATTTGAGATGTAGACATGTGAGCCATACGCATTCAAAATATTGCATCCGTCTTTCACTGAAGAGAAAAAACTACCATACGCAGCCCTTCCACAATTTTAATTTCAGTTATATACTAGACAGTCTATGACCCATGGATCATCCTTTCAGAGATACTTCTTTTTCCTCAAAGCTTTCAACCATGACAGACCTTCTAATATACAGTGGAAAAACTGGGATATATTCAGAGATGTATCTGCCTTGAAAACAGCCCATTTTAAACTTCATAGCAGTCAAACATCAGCACAGAAAATGTTTTATGACATTTTGTATTATGGCAACAACTATTTTATGAAAAGTCAGCAATGACTTTTATCAGGCTTTGTTTGGGCTAATTCACTTAAGAGACTATGCCATAGAGTCTTACCCCTGTAGCAAGAATTGATCCTATTCCATTCTTCAATTTTGATCTCCCTCGCCCACCTCTTCCAGAAAGTCCTGCACCTCGTGGTCTCCGCTTCCCTGGAAACCCCGATCCACGACCCTATTTAAATACAGAACAATTGAATTAATCCTTGCAGATTAACAACTACAGTAATATATTTATTACTGTAGTATTACTGTAGACAGCCTATTACTGTAGACAGCTTATAGGCAGTGGTTCACTACATGTAACTAAAACATTGACTCTGCTTGTCAGAAGTTTGCAAAAGGTGATCACATGTCCCTGACTGCAATCGACATAAATACATGTCAGTTGCCAAAAATCAAAATTTTGATCATCCACGTGACCTTGGAGATGCGGCCACAGTTCCACGTGTGAAAAACAGTAATAAGTCACTTTTTCAGTGCCACTATTACTTTGAACAATCACTAAACAAAAGATTGTAAGAAAAGGACTATCTATACAGGTGAATGACTGTGATAAAGTTAACTGAAGATTAATTACCACTTTGATGCTCCAAATAGCACTGCCAGGTAGTTGTCTAGATTTAAATGCTTCTCGACCCTCTAAAATATCCTGGGACCAGGAAGGTGGGCTTGCTGTATTATGGCTATTCCAAGTACCCTAAATATGTAAGAGGAGAAAATAAATGTATAAAACATTCACATATATAAATGATGAAGATCATGTTTGAATGAAGATAGATAAGTGGTTGAAGATAAAAATATAAAAAAACATAGATAGGAAAATAAACAACTATTGAACAATAAAAAGATGCCATTGAACTTTGGTTATAACTTTGATTTTTATAAGATGTATGACTTCGGGGAATATTTTGCCTATTGTTATATAAAGATCTTTAATCTCTTAAAATCAGACTGTAAGAGACAGTAGATAAGATAACTTGAAACAAAATTATTAAGCAGGGTTATTAAGAATAGCAGACAAAGAGTATTTAAAATAAAAAATGCCCTATGAACATGAAAGACAAGAGGTCAGTTTAGATATCTCTGAGTAGCATGTGGCTTAAGCATTATTTTTAATACATATGTAACTACTAAGTTTATATATCAAATAAAATTGATAATAATCATGTATACTTTTATTACATATCTTAAAAGTAAGCAATATATATTATTAAACACCATTCAGAAATATCATATGGAAGACTCCATCCCTCACTTTATGCCTGAAAGCCAAATTCTGAGATAGAGAACTCTCCAAGGAACAAACAAATCTATTATCCCCTAACTCCAACCCTGATAGAAATCTTTAAAATAATTGTTTCTTACAAAAATTTATCAGACTTACTACAAGTGTATGTGTGGAAATAAGCAGCAGAAAGCAGCCAGGAAGGAACATTTTTATCCAGAGTGGTGGGTAGTGAGTAAACAGTTTACGAGTATGTGAATGCTTGGGTGTGTGGTCTGGAGACCTGTATGGCTCTTTTGCCATTTTTCTTCTCTTTCCCTCCAAAGCTACTCTTCTTCCTCTTTTTTAATGCCTTTCCTCTTGCTGCTGCTTCAACATTTCCATAATAATATTGGCCCAAGTACTTGAGCCTTGCTCCTGTTCTGGCCGTCTACCTTATTCTTTGGCTTAACTACAGGTACAAGGCAGATACCTAACTCTACAAAACAGCAGCCTCTTCTATGTCTAAGGGAGGAGCTGCCCCTTCTACCTTTTCCATCACTGTTTGTTTGGTATCGTTTCTAATGAAAGGTCTGGTTTCTATAGCCAGGATGTTGCCTTTTACTGCAAAATCCTAGCTCTACGAGGGCAAAGCTCCCTTTCTTTTAATATTAGTATAGCTTTTATTGTCATTGTACAAAATAAAGATAATGAAATTGGTTTTAGCCTCACTGGTGCAATCACATGACAACAAATACAAACAACATACATAGTATAAAGAATAATCCCAATGCAAGTAATTAGGGGGAAAGAAAAAAAGAAAAAGAAAAACTAGTGGTTGTGTTTAAGAGTCTGACAGGCCAAGGATAGAAACTATTTTTAAACCAATTTGTTCGGCTGGCTATGCTTCAATGTCTTCTGCCCGATGGTAGACGTGCAAAGAGACATTGACCAGAGCGTGAATCATCTCTGAATATCTTCCTTACTCTGCTAAAGCAGCAAGACCTGGGGATGTCATCCAGTGGTGTTAGAGAATAACCAATGGTTTCTTGTGCTGAATTGATAACTCTTTATAGTGCCTTCCTGTCCATAGCAGTTAAACCATCATACCATACTGTAATGCAGTATGTGAGGACACTTTCTATGGCGGACTGATAGAAAAAGGTCATCGGCCGTTATTCCACTTGATTTTTTCGCAGGACTCTAAGGAAATGAAGTCTCTGTTAGGTCTTTCCAATCACCAGAGACGTATTGTTTTTCCAGGTGAGATCTTGACTAATAAGCACTCCCAAGAATTTAAAAGAGGAAACCTTCTTCACACAGCCCCCCTCGATATAGAGTGGGGCAGGTTCCTCTCTGTGCTTCTGGAAATCTAGCACCATCTCCTTTGTCTTACTAGTATTTAGATGTAAATTGTTTTTTGACCACAATGCGGATGCCTTCTGGACTTCTTCCCTGTATGCTGATTCATCCCCTCCAGTTATGAGACCCAGAACCGTTGTATCATCTGCAAACTTTCTTATGATGTTTGATGGATTAGAGGATATGCAGTCATGTGTATACAACAAGTACAGGTAGGAGCTGAGCACATAGCCCTGAGGGGAGCCTATGCTGAGCCACAGCATGGAAGATGTAAAGGACCCAACCCTTACTGTTTGTGGCCGATCCATCAGGAAGTCTTTGATCCATTCACAAATAGGGGGGGGGGGGTCAGGTCAGTCAGCTTTTCAATGAGAATGCCTGGTAAGATGGGGTTCGAGGCCAAGCTATAGTCTATAAAAAGCAGCTGAGGCTTTCATTCATTTCATACAGAAAACTTAATGAATTCCTTGAGTGCTCATCTCTGTTTCAAAGCCAAAGAGCCAGCGCTGTCCAAAGAGGTCTCCATGGTCATGTGGCCAGCATAACTAAATGCCAAAGGCACACGGAACGCTGTTACCTTCCCACCAATGGTGGTCCCTATTTTTCTACTTGCATTTTTACATGCTTTCGAACTGCTAGGTTGGCAGAAGCTGGGAGCTCACTTTATTATGCAGCGCTAGGGATTTCAACTGCCAAACTGCCAACCTTTCTGATTGACAAGCTCAGAGTCTTAGCCACTGAGCCACCACGTTCATGCACTTTATACATAAACATTGCTATTATTCAGGCCTGATCAGTAGACTAATTCCACTCAGTCTTTAAGTTTTTCAGAGAAGAGTATTCTTTTTAGAACCATGCATTCAAAAGCATATGATATCATTTAATAAGTTAATTTTATGATGATCTCTTTTTAAAGATATTATTTAGAATAGCTTCCATCTTCTGATGAAATACCAACAAAATGGAAGAAACAAGATTTTACATTGTAAATTTTCTGAGCTTTACTGGTACAATAATTTTGATTGATAGATAATTCAGACATGTGTAATATAGGATAGTATCTGGCCTGGCATGGAATAACAAGGCATTAATCTTCAATTCATAAACATTGCAATAGACTCATATCAAAGTTAAAAAATAATGGAGTAGTACCTTCTTTATAAATTAGAAGTAGGGAAAAAAACAAGCAAGTGTAGTTGAAGCATTATGTATATTTATAGTCATTTAGTTTAGTGCTCACTGAGCATTAATGAAATAAGGAAATAAGATTTATTAGAAAGTAAAACTACCGATAAATTCATCATATCGCTAGTGAAATTATTTTTCTTTACAAGCAAGATGATGGGTTTAAAGAAATGAGTTAAATAGGTTGTACTACAAATCTTTGTGATCGTAGCTCTATAGTAACTGCAAGAAATAAAGGCTTGCTCTATATATACTGAAACAGCCTAAACAAAAAAATACTGAAAAATATGTTTTCCATTGGGGAAAAAAAACCTCATGCAAAAAACCAATATAGAAAGCTTTGAGAAAAACCAGTAAACAATTATCTCTAATATACTAACAGAAAGCAACAGCAGGGGAAAAATAATGTGATTCATATACTGCATTTCAGATCTGAATTGAAAGAGGTTTTTAATTTGGTCTGTTTTCAAAATGCTATTAGCTTAGAGGAGTTTTCCATTTATTACTATAAATATTTGTTCCTTTATAATTATTGGTACAATAACATACTCAAATACCATAATTGCTCTTTCAAAGAGAACAAACATCAATTGTATTATTTATTTTATTTTTATTCTTAAATTTATTTGCTGCCCATCTTACCACAAGGCAAATCTGGGTGGCTTAGAAAATGAAAAGAAATAAACATACAAGTATATATAGCAATAAAATTATAAGTTACAATAAAAAGATGGGGACCCATAGTCAAAACATTACATTATTACAGGTAGCCCCTGACTTATGGCCACAATTGAGCCCAAAATTTATGTTGCTAAGTGGGGCAGTTATTAAGAAAGTTTTCCTCTACTTCAACTTTGTCAGATCACAAAAGGTGATCACATGATCTCAGGATACAGCAACCATCATAAATATGAACCAGTTACCACGTTTGAATTTGGATCATGTGATTGTGCAATGGTCGTTAAGTGTGAAAAACATTCACAAGATTTTTTTTTTCCAGTATCGTTGTATCTTCAAACAGCCCCTAAACAAACGGTGATACTTCCTGTATTAGGTTGCAATGAGTTTTAGCAAATACGCTTACCTGTCTTGACCTTGGTCTCCCGGGAGAAAACTTTCTTTTAGTGATAGCAGGTTTTCCCATTCCAATTTTTGGAGTGAGGGATACAAATGTGGTTGGAAGGACCGCAGCAGACTCTAATGGTGACATCTGACATCGCAGCATATCATGGGATGCACTTGGCTCTAATGAAGATGTTGGCAAGGAGGATCCATCAACAGGTTTGCTTATTTCAACAGAGGATGGGCGTGGGGAAAACATCTTGGGCGATGGTTCGGAAGGTTTGTCTGCCAATTGGCAACTCTCGGTTGCACAACTTTCACTTTGAGGAAGAGGTGACACTTCAGGAGTCTCTCTTCCATTTGTACTTTCTAGAACTGCTACTGTTTCAGACTGTTCTTCCTTAGGACTGGAGATTGGCTCTTTGCCGACCAAAATGAAAGTTTCAGGTATCTTGGATATATTCTCTGGTTCCATCTGAAGAAGCTGACATTCCTCCTGGGGCACTTCCACCAACTCAGTGCTTGTCTCTGATGGTTTTGTTTCTTCAGCTTGTTTACCTGATTCTTGCTGTGTTATTTCTGGAATATTTTCTGGGGTTTCCCTCTTTTTATCAGAGAGATTGCTATCAGACGCAGGAGTATTTTTAACAGAAGTTTCCCCTTCTTCTGTATCAAAATGATTGGAGACCTGGGTCTCCAGTTCGTATTTCTTTTCATCTAATGAGAGGCCTGAAACAAATGTGGATACAGTATTTTAATCTCATATGATGGTATTGCAATAGAAAGCGACATCCTTTCAAAAATATATTTTTTTTCCTTGAAAATTTGGAAGTGGAAAGCAGATAAATGTCTAACCTGACTGCTTTTGAACTCTGAATTTTAATTCTGTTACTCTCTATGAAAACATGATTCCAGTTAGCATCTTGCTGTTAATAATTGGTAAATCTATCCCTTCACATATTTATCTAACCTAAATATAAATTTTCTTATCACAACTTAAAATAAAAATCTACAATCTATATACCACATAATATCTTTTATTTTTAGATACCAAACACATGTCCATTCAATTAAACAGCCCAGACCTTTACCAATAATAAAAGGGGGAACATTTTCTATGAAAATAAAATAATTGTATAAATTTATGTCATGTCCACGCCTCCTTTACAGTGGTAGTTTCTGACTTACAATCATAACTGAGCTCAAAATTTATGTTGTAAACAAGACAGACGCTAAATTTCACACCATTTTATGACCTTTGTTGCCACAAGTATTAATTGAGTCACTGCAGTGGTTAAGCAGGTAACATGGTTGTTAAGTGAATCTGGTTTCCCCAGTGACTTTGCTCGTCAGAAGGTTGCAAAAGGTGATCACATGACCCTGGGACTCTGCAACCATCATAAATATGAATCAGTTGCCAAGCATCCGAACTTTGATCATGTAACCATGGAGATGCTACAACGGCCATAAATGTGAAAACTATAATCAGTCACTTTTTCAGTGTTGTTATACTTTCAAACAGTAACTAAATGAAATAAACTGTAAGTCGAGAACTACCTGTATAAGAATATATAACTAGAATATAATATGTTTCTTTGCATTATTGCAGACTTGCAGTTTTCTTGGCAGGATCTTGGCAGAAATGTTTTGCCATTGTCTGCTTCTTAGGACTAAGAGGGACTGATTGGTCCAGGTCACCCAGCTGGCTTTGTGCACAAGCTGGGATCAAAATAAAAATATCCTGGTTTCTAGCCAGTGCCTTAAGAGCTACAGCAAACTGGATCGCATAATACAAACATTATATTTTTCTTCTTATTAGCCCAGAATACTTATAAACTTTAGTATCAAATTTAGCAAACTAGAAATTCTCAGTAATCAACATTTTAAAAGAAATATTTCATCCATGATTAGACAAATACATGTGCTTTTTTGTTTACATTATCACATTTGTATTAAATTTGATGAATTTTAAGTTATCATAATTTAAAAAAGAAAACTTTTTTGTGATGAACAATTAGCTGACATCCAAGGGGAGCCCTGATAGCGCAGTGGTTAAAGTGAAATATTTCAGGCAAACTCTGCCCACAGCCTGGAGTTCAACTGTGAAAGGGCTCAAGGTTGACTCAGCCTTCCATCCTTCTGAGGTTGGTAAAATTTGTTGTGGACCAAATGCAAATAATTCTTATACCGCAACCCTGCCCAGAAAGTGCTGGACAATGCTAGGGGCCAGTAAATAATTTGGCCACTAAATGCTATTGCTATTCAAGCAATCTTTCAGATCTTGTAGGCTGAAACTAATAAAATATTTTATTTCAGTATTCTTTATTAATCTGCCTCGCTCAGAAACAGATCTGGGAAAGAACCTATTTGTTTATTGGGACAGTTTTAATTGAATTGTGACATTTCAAATTTATGTTTCATAAACTGGCATAATTTAGGAAATGAGAATTTCTTAAAGGTCCTATTCTTACTTTTAAAAAATTCTGCTTTAATTCTAATATGAAATAATTATTTTACAAAATTATGCAATGCCACTCATTCACATTTATATATCATTAGAAAAAAATAAATCTGAAAAAAGGAGACCAAAAAAATGTTACTAACTCCACTGATTAAAAGCTGTGAATTTTTCTGTTTTATATTTCTTTCAGTTATATCTTTTATCTCTGATCTTTGACTGTAATAAAGAATTGGTGTTATATTATATATTTCATCAGAAGATTGCAGGGTGAATAGCTATACAAAACACACATCTGTTTCTTCTATAACCTTTAGGAACTCTGTATTCCAAAACCCCTATTATTGTAAACAGAAAATGCACTGCTCAAATGTTGTTACATTTTCCAAATATTCTAGAATTCTGACCATATTTTATATACATACATATATGATCTTGTGCTGTCAAAGAAAGGGCAGTATCTGTAGAAGACTCAACCACCAATTCTTGATCAAGGCCACCTTCAGGTACTAACGGCTTCTGATTTCCTATGTCTTCTGAATCTATGTTTTCCATTTCTATGTCATGTGCGCAGATATTAAAACAAAAGCAAAGACATTATCAAGCTTGTACATTTACTAATTATTTTTCTCATTTGAACCATGGGGAAAACTTCTACTCTGAACAGTGTTCTTATGTTAGGTTTCTACATGGTGAAGAGTTGGGAATGTTTCATATTTGAGTTTAATGATGGGAAGGAAAATGACATTTGAAATGTAGTCACACTAAAATTTGGACATCTTTCTGGAGAATTTTATTGAGACATTCCAGCAATATAGACTTTAAAAAATAATTGCATCAATAATCTGGAAAAGGAAGAAATTTGTAGACTTCAGATGAAAAATCATCAAGAGGCATGAAGAGATAAGAGGTTGCCCGTACCTGTGTCAACTTCAGGTAAAAGTTGTTCAGTCTCCATCATCTCACACATTTCTGTATGTTCTTGATCTACATCTGAATGTTTGCAAAGACTGCAAATATATTCTTTTAAATGAATATCCAGTTCATTGTCAGAAGGCTTATCACATCCTATGTGTATCCACCTGCAGGGAATAGTAGGTTTAGAATTCAGATTAATGTGTTAATTTCTTCTGCTAATATACATTTTCAGTGGTGGTGGGGAAGTATTTTCAAAATTTTGGACCATTTCAAATTAGGCTTTTTAATATTTATTGTTTTACTTGAATAACTGGTGTAATATGCCATACTCACTAATGAAGAGGAAGAGTAAAGGTACTCCTTGACTTATGACCACAATTGAGCCCAAGATTTCTGATGCTAAACGAGACATTGGTTAAGTGATTTTGTCCCATGTTGTGACCTTTCTTGCCACAGTTGTTAAGTGAATCACTTCACATATTAAGTTAGTAACATTGTTGTTAAGTGAATCTGACTTCACAATTGACTGCTTGTCAGAAGGTCGCAAAAGGTGATCACATCTTAGACACAGCAACTGTCATAATTGTGAGTCGGTTCTCAAGCATCCAAATGTAAATCACACAACCATGGGGATGTTGCAATGGTTGTTAAGTGTAAAAATGGTCATAAGTGACTTTTTCAGTGCCATTGTAAATTTGAATGTTCACTAAACAAACTTGTTGTAAGTTGAGGACTACCTGTTTTCTGTGCACTTATATATAATTTATTAACAAGAAATAAGTTCCATCATAAATGGTAACAAGCCAACCACACTTCTTAGTCAAACTTTTATAGGATATGATATAGGATATGATTTTACAGAAATTGGTGAGAGTTTAAGCACTGAGTCTCATGGCCAATTAGTATCAGTTATTGTGCATATTACTATTCTGTTAGATATTAAGATCAGTAGTGGATACAACAGGTTAAGTACCAAAGAAAAGTAATATTGATGTATTCTTCTTGAAATGATTTTAAAATAATTAACAACAAGCAGAGGACTAAATTAAGGTAGAATTAAAAACACACTTCTCACCTTTTACACATATGACAATGCAACCTTTCTTTTTGCAAGTTTGGATAGGGGGATTTTTCGCAGAAAGGGCAAGGCAGGTTATCTTGTTGACGATAACAACTGTCACACATAAGGCAGTTATGATGCCATTGGCTACTGATCCGTGTGCCACATTCTGCACATACCCTGCAGTTCTGAAAGTCCAAAAAATGAGGGGTTCTTTTTAGCCATTCTATTTTATGGTATCAAAACATCAATTAATTGAGAAACTTCAATCAACTAATAACGCCATCTACATAGAACATTTTTAAATTGCCCCATTCAGCAATTTATACCTTCTGTTAAAGTTTATTAATACAACTATTTATGTGTCACCTGCTCAAAAGATGGCTGGGCAGTTTGCAATGCAGTATAATAGTAGTAAATAACAAACAATAATTAAAAATGTAAATAAAATTTCATTCCGCCATTTGAGCAGCAGCAGCTCTCCCTAGAAAAGGCCCTGCAGAAGAACATCAGTCCTGCAGACTTCCGAATATTACTCTTAAAACACAACTTGCACTTCAATGTCACACAAGCTCTACATTTAGGGAACTGAATTTAAACTTACTTTGCACTTCCACCCATTTGTTGGTACAGAATCCATAACTGGCTGCAAACAAAAAGTATGATACCCTTTGTCACATGTATCGCAGACAAGCATTTTGTTGTCATCTCCAGACTGCCTAAGGGAAAGATCCATAATTTAAGTTATATTGGATGCAAAGATAAAATAATTTTAACTTAGAAGCAAGGCAGAGGAATATAAACAGCGAGAGACAATAAGAAGACTAATGAAATGCTAAAGTCTCAATAAAACACAATGTCTATGATCAATGCCATGGTATCAACTCTTTTCTAATGGATATACCATTTCATCTTTAAGTGTAAGAAATAATGCACATTCCTAAAGCATATTATATCCATGATGCATGGGAGTACATGGCCTCACAAATATTAAGGAATAAATACAGCAATTTTATGTTATCAGGTCTTCTCAGAATCTAATAATATGAAGCAAGATTTAAAAAGTAATATCAAATTCAACAGTGGTTAAAGAAATTGTGGAGTATTATAAAGCACTTGTCTTGATTCTGAAACTTATAAGGACACAGTGAGTAGCGGATACAGTGTGTAGCAAACACACTGTGAAAAGTTGGAGATGTATCTTGTTTTATATTAAATTCAGCATTTTATCTAAAACCACACCAGGGATTTCTAACTCTATTGAAAAACATGTCCAAAAGATTGTTTTCTCCATTCTTCATAGATCACACAGACCACATCTAGGGAAGATTATTTTAGAAGAAAAACCATCACAAGAAGCAAAAATGGTGGAAAAATAAAAATTTCTAGGAGCAAATCTATTTAGGTTATGTAGTAAAGCAAATATAGTAAAGCAAGTGTCATTTGTTGATGATGTTTAGAATAACCTATCTTCCAATGCACTCAACAGAAAAAAAATCATAGGTTTCACTTCATCTTTTCATAACACTACAGGTAAGCCTCACTAACCAATTGCCTTATTTAATAATTGTTTCAAGTTACAATGGTGTAAAAATATGTGACCATTGCAATGTCCCATAATCAGGTGATCAGCTTTGTGTGTTTTCTAACTGATTAGCAATAATCAGAGTTAATGGAGAACATGAAAGTAAAATTGTACATCATGATCATGTGATATTCCAGCTAACAATATATTCACTAATGACAAATGATAGAAGTGAAGACATGAGCTATCAAGATGACATGATTTTCCACTTAGTGACTGCAGGATTTAGTTAAGGAGTTTCTAGTCCCAAAATGTGGCCACTAAGAAGGACTACCTATATGCAATAATTTAAAATGGGGGACCAGTGCTTTAACACTTTATATTCCAGTTTTGCTTACTTGCAGTTCTGGCACACTTTACAATCAGGGCACTGCCAACCTGCCCGTTTGATAGGTGTCACTTGTATATCCAGGCACATTCCATGGTAATGCTGGCCACAGGTTGTACAAAAAAGTTGATCTAACAGGTCACCTGGGCTGTCACACACTGCACAGTTAGCTTCTTCCTTGGCTACAAATTAATATATGAATTCTGTGTTATTTTATATGGAAAATAACCTTCAAAAGATGGAACAGCTAGATATATATTTTTTAATTTTATAAATTTTATTCAGGTGTTAAATAAGGATTATGCAAGCCTAAAGTATGAAAAATATACCCAGAAAATAAAACATTTAATGTCCACATGAGTCTGTTATTATATACAGATCATAGTCTTTAAATTTAAACTGGTACTAGAGAAATTATTGCCATTACTTAAAAAGAAAAGTGTAGTAGGAACAGCCATTTATATTTCAAGAAAGATGCTGTAAGATGAGAAAGCAGAACAAATTGATCTTAAATTAGCTGATAATAAGGCAATCTGACTTCTGTCATTTCTCAACATTTAATTTGAGCAGCTACTAGATAGGAAAGAGGAAAAATTAATTTTGCACCATCTCCTTGCCTATAATCCTTCATCCCATCATAGCTCTTGCAAAAACCCACCCACATTGGACAGATATATCTATTCCAATTCATTTTATTTTTAATTTATTCCTTCAATTTACGTATATAGATGCCTATTGCACAACAAATTAAACATTAAAAAAAAATCAATAATATGAAAACAACAGCCAAGGAGCCAAACCAATCTGTGCAAATAATATCCAATCAAACCCATAGAGATTTGAAATAACTAAACAAACATCTGATTAGGAGGCTCTATTACATATTTTCAGCATTATTTAATATGGCTACTTACATCTTTGCGGAGCCTGGTCGATGTGATCTGGGCAAAGAAGGGAAAAGTTATTAAAATCCTGAAATGTGCCTGCTCCAGCAGCACATGGGTAATGATATATGTGGGTGCATTTCTCTTCACAGCATTTGATAGTGGCTCCAAGGTGCTTGCAGTATGCACATCGCTGAAACACAAAACACAGGCCAGTCAGTATTGCTTGAGTTTACAGAATGTTTATATTTTGCTTTCTCCCCTAAATTAATTCCTTCTTTTAAATGACTGAAGACACTGAAATTTGTCATATAGCTTTCTAAAATTTATAGCTGGCTACTGGAATTTGGATTGCCTATTTCCAAATTCATTGTTTATTTTTTATAGCAACTGGAATGAACACTTTGTTCATATCATAAATTGGCCACTCAGCAGGCACAACGATAAACAAGTAAATGCCATATTTTAAAATCGTAATTATTTCAGTAAATGGATTGAATTCAACCCATACATTAATAAATAGAAATTTCTTTTTTCCCTTTTAATATTCTTCCTGTATTTTCAAATGCTTTCTATTTTGAGATTAAAATGTATGTTTTTCTCCCACTCAGAAACAACAAATGCTGATTATCAATTAAGCCACTGCAATACCCTATTATTATTCATTAGACCTACAGCTCATTTCATTAACTAAATTCTTACTGCCTTAAATCTAATCACAGACCTGATTTTGTTTATGTAGTCATATAATCATGTAAAAGAAAATATAAAAGCACAGAGCAGATTTTTTGTTGTGTCCTGACCAGTGCCAGGAAAGTCTCTATTGAGAGATTAATAATTTGATATTTTCCATTATGCTTTTTAAGTCACATGACAAGCCCTATACTTTGACATTTTTATATATACAACTAGTCTTGTAACCAGTGATTTTATAAATAAGTTAAACCCAGAAATGATAATAGCCTGAAGAAACCTGAGAAAGGTGGAAAAGAATTTATAGTGCCAAGTAAAGAAGTATGGGTAGAGACTGAAAATTTAACTGTATTTAATCTTTATAATTCCAATAGTGTAATTATGCTAGTAATTAAAAGCATTTCACTTAATAAACCAGGTAGTATGTGTGTAATCAGAACTAAAAATATAAAAGTATTAAAGCTACCAATATTTACAGAATTCATTTAGAAAAAATATAATAAATATGCTCAGGAGGCTTTGGAAACAGCTGCTAAGAATAAGATCTCATTTCTTTCTCCACAGCAAAAACATTCGTATACAAGAATTAAGAAGTAATGATTCAAAAGACTTGAGTATATTGTTTTATATCAATTTGACTACTAAAAAGTACATGAATAAAATGTTTTTTAAAACTGTTACATAAAAAATCCTGCCATTTTTGAGTCACATAAAAGTTTCATATGGGCTTTTTAAAAAAACAATAATTCACAACATATATCATATAAAGCATGTGACCAGTTTGGCCTATTGCTTAAGGTACCATGCTAGAAACTAGGAGACTGTGAGTTCAAGTCCACCTTAGACATGAAAGCTTAGGGCCAGTCACTCTCTCTCTCACCCCAACCCATCTCACAGAGTTGTTGTTGGGAGAGGAGGAAATAGGAAGAAAAAAGTGTGTCTGATATATTTGCAGCCTTGAATTGTTTGTACAAACAATAAAGGTAAAGGTTCCCCTCGCATATATATGCTAGTCATTCCCGGCTCTAGTGAGTGGTGCTCATCTCTGTTTCAAAGCCGAAGAGCCAGCACTGTCTGAAGACGTTTCCGTGGTCATGTGGCTGGCATGACTAAACACCAAAGGCACACGGAACACTGTTACCTTCCCATCAAAGGTGGTTCCTATTTTTCTACTTGCATTTTTATGTGTTTTCGAACTGCTAGGTTGGCAGAAGAAAGGTGGGGTACAAATAAATAAATAAAAGCAGTGTTTTTCAACCTTGGCAACTTTAAGATGGATGGACTTCAACTTCCAGGATTCCCAAGCCAGTATGCTGAGTGGGGGATTTATGGTACTGAAGTCCACGCATCTCTATGTCAAGCCAGTACATTTCAAAGCAACGCATTGTGGTGCAGTGGTTAAAATGCAGTATTGAAGGCGAACTCTGCCCACAGTCTGGAGTTTGATTACAACAGGGCTCAAGGTTGACTCAGATACCCATCCTTCCAAGGTTGGTAAAATGACGACTCAGACTGTTGGGGGCAAATAATGCTTCTATATTGTAAAGTGCCCAGACTATGCTGTAAAGCATCATTGGATGGTAAATAAGCCTAAATGCTATTGCAATGCTATTAAAACTAGGTAATGATATTAGAACTAGATGATGTAGGATAGATAAGAAGTGGGGAGTTCAGGTTCAAGTCTCCCTCTCACTACAGAAACCTAATGGCTGTCTTTGGACTAATTACTCTCTTTTAGCCCCTGGCCAAATTCCAATTCCCCTCAATCATGGAAGTTCCCTTAGGGAGTTTGGGTCAGCTCCTCTTTCTTAACTCAAGAGCAAGGAAGTGTAGTAGTTAAGGGGATGGGTAAAGAATAGAAAGACTCTGGTTCACCTCACAGCTTCAATTGTTTACTAAGTGTTTCTGAGTTAAATACTCATTCTCCTGCTCCATCCTTCTTGGAGGCATTTGATTAGCCACTGTTGATTCTCTATTAGTCTGATCTGATCTACTAGAGGTCCTCTTATACTGCAAATGTTTCAACACATAATTTTTATGCCTATGTATAAGTTTTGGTGCATTCTTATCAAATGATGAGCAAGCCTAATATTAAGAAGATAAAATCCTGACACAGTATCATTAAAGAAATCACAACAAATACCGGTAAGATAGAAAAATTACGAGATTGATGCTATTTTGACTCGTATTTTTCTTGTGTGTCTTCCTTACCACTTTTCTGAGTTATTCATGATCCGGAATTTTAATCACTCCAATTACTCCAAACAAAAACAAAGTGGAGAGTGGAGTAAAAAAACAGAGGTGCCCTCCCCTCTCCTTCTTCTCAAGCCTCAACCTTCATTCCCATGTAGCTACAAAGGAGGAGGTTGCTAGGAGATAACAGACTCCTTTCATTAGGCAAAACTCACTCATTTGCTAGAGTGGAAAGTCATATTGAACAGAGCAGAATGATTATGTTTTAATTACTAAACGTGTTTCTGACATTGTAGCCGCACATAGTGATTTACGCTTTCTATATGGAACAGTCTAGGAAAAATTTCCTTTGTCCTTCTGTGATAAATAACGTTGGCCCTTACCTGAACATTTCTTTTCTGTACTAAAGGTGGGAGGGGTTACAACAGGGTTTAGTCACAGCCTGATTGGTCCAGAGACTGAGGGATTTTTCTTAAGTATCCTCCTTTCCCTCTCGGCTCCCAGTTTCACGAGGTCGAATGGAGAAGCTGACAGCATTATGTAAGGAAACAACACCACACATACAGAGAAAAGACATCGACCACTCCGACCCCATCTGATCAACCATGGGCGGGAAGTAGCGTTCAGGTAAGGACCAAGGTTCTTTTTCCTGTAGTTTTGGCGGGAGGGGCTCCAACAGGGACATACCCAAGCTAAGTCCCAGGGCAGGCTGTTGACTCCAGGGGAGGAGGGGGTTGCCACCTGTTGGAGCACCTAACGGCCAAAGGCCGTGTCCACCGAAGCAAAATGATCGAAGCAATAGTGTCGAATAAAGGAGGAAGGTGAGGCCCAGTGGCCACGCTGCAAATATCTTCCAGCAGAGCCCTGGTAGCCCATGCAACTGTGGTAGCCACGGTTCTAGTGGAGTGGGCAGTAATGCTCTGCGGTGGGACCTGGTATACTGCCTGATAGGCCTCCATGATGGCCTGTCACAGCCACCTGCCTATGGTAGCCGAAGACACCCTAGCACCTAGTGTGCAAGGTTGGAAGGACAGGAACAGGGCCTCTGAATGCCTGATAGGAGATGTACACCTCAGATAAATGCGTAGGGCATGGCGGACATCTAGGCGGTGTCAGTGCCCTCCCTCTCATGGGAAGGGGAAGGGCAGAAGTTTGGAAGAACAACCTCCTGCGATCTATGGAACAGGGAGTTAACCTTTGGAAGAAAAGCCTCAGGATAATCCTGTCTTGGTGGAATTGGCTCAAATCCTCCTTGGATGACAAGGCGCCCAATTCGGAAATCCATCTAGCCGAGGTGACGGCAACAAGAAGATCACCTTCAGGGTTAGGAACCTAAGGTATATGGTCCTCAATGGTTCGAAGGGAGCCCCAGTAAGGGCTTTAAGAACCAGTGAGAGATCCCACATGGGGAACCTGTGTACAGGAGGAGGACATAGGTTTGCCGCCCCTTGAAGAAACGCTTCACCAATGACCCTCCCCTGCTAAGACCAAAGAGAGGGCAGCCATCTGTCTCCATAGAGTGTTATGAGAGAGGCCACGGTCCAGAGCGTGTTGTAAAAATTCGAGGACCTGGGTGACCGAGGCTGAAGCCGGGGAAATGTGGAACCTCCCGCACCAGGACACAAAAGTTGACCATGTGGAATTACAAATTTGAGTGGTCGACGGGTGGCTTGCTGCCTCGATGGTGGAGATAACCTTGGCGGACAGGCTAGCATCCCTCAGGAGGCGCCACTCAAGTGCCAGGTGGTCAGCTGGAGCCACTGGGGCTCCGGATGAACCAGGATCCCCGGGCACAGGGTGACTTCCTCCCGGAGAATTCTCCAATGTGGAGAGATGGATAGTTGAACTACGTCCGCGAACCAAGGTCGCCTTGGCCAAAATGGGGCCACCAGGATGATGTGGGCCCCTTCAAACACTATTTTCCTCAGGGTTCCCGGGATGAGGGAAAGGGGAGGGAAAGCGTAAAGGAGACCGGGGGAGCCACGGGCTCCTGAGAGCGTCCATGCCCTCCGCACTGCATGCAGGAAAGCGGGAGAATCAGGGAAATTGGGCCTTGGTCAGGCTGGCGAACAAGTCCACCAGCGAATCTCCAAAGAGGAGGCAGATCTTGTGAAATACATCTGGAGCCAGCTGCCATTCACCGTGATCTACTGTCATCCAGCTCAATCAGTCGGCTTGGTGATTGGCAACGCCCAAGATGTGCTCCAACGTGATGGACGCCAAGCTCCTTTCCACCCATAAGCCGAGCTTCCGAGCTTCTTGCCACAGGCTTTTGGAATGAGTCCCCCCCTTGATGATTTATGTGAGCCTTTGCCGCCACATTGTCTGTCAGGAGGAGGACATGTCGATTGCCTATCGAGTCTCGAAAATGAAGAAGGGCCAGGCGGGCCGTCTTCAGCTCCAGCCAATTGATGTTGTGGCGAGGGTCGGACTTTGACCATCGTCCCTGCGCCAGGCTGGTTTCCATCACCACTTCCCAGTCGAAGAGGCTGCCGTCCATCGTGAGGGAGATGCGGTCTGGTTCCCAGATTCGGCACCGCGGTTCAAGAACGGAGACAACCACCACCTCAGAGACAAGCGGAGGTCCTGTGGTAGATGAATGGAATGCAGGGAAATGCTCATCCGCTGTCGTTGGAATGGAATGAGCATCCACTGAAGTGTTCTGGAGTGTAGGCGGGCCCACAGGATGATCCCTATGCATGACACCATCTTGCCCAGTAATTGCGCCAAGGCCAGGATGGAAGCTGACCGACTTGCGCGGACGTGCCATGCCAAGGTTTGCAGACTTGTAAGACGTTCTGGTGAAAGACCTGATCTCGAGTCTATCACTGTGCCTAAGTGTAGGATTTTTGTCAATGGAGAAAGGTGGCTCTTGGGGAAGTTTATGGAAAACCCTAGGGACTGTAGCGTCCGGATGGTGATCTGCAGATCCAGATTTGCCTTCCTGTGGGCTAGGACAAACACATCGTCAAGGTAACAATGGAGTCTCACCGGCAGGGAGCGCAGGTGAGCCGCCATCGCCACCAGGACTTTCGTGAACAGGTGGGGGGGAGAGGCCAGGTCAAATGGGAGTGCCCTGTACTGAAAATGACAACCCCCGTGGGAAAAACGGAGGAATTTGCGGTGGGCTGGCCGAATCAGAATGTGTAAGTATTCCTCTGTTAAGTCTATTGATGCCATGAAGTCCCCCTGTCTGATCCCCAGTAATATGGATTTGAGAGAGGGCATCTTGAAGCGCTGGTAGGCCAGGAATAAATTCAGCCGCTTCAAGTCTAGGATCGCTCTCCATCCCCCCCGGAACATTTTGGGACGACAAAGAAGTTCGAGCATACGCCTTGCCCAAACTCCTCCGGAGGAACCGGCTCGACCGCCTGAATGTCCAGCAGATGGTGGACTGCCAGAAGCATTAGGCAGTGCCTTTCTAGGTCCTTGGAGGGGGGAAGATCCTGAAGAGCATCGGGGGAGGGGAGAGGAACTCCAGACGGAGACCCTCCCTGACCGTCGACCTCACCCAGGCACCTGGTGTTATCTGATCCCATTGGTCCGCGAAGGATGCAAGGTGGCCGCCTATGGGTTGACTCGGGTTGGAGTCATTTCCCCCTGCGGAAGGAACAGCTGCCCCCTCCACGAAAGGGGGGTTTGGATTGACCTTGAAACTATTCCTATCTTGGTAGAACGGCCGCTGACTCTGTCTATCATACCTGTAGGGGGTGTACCACTGTTGGCAGTAGTCCTGTTCAGGTGGCCTGAAAGATGAAGGCCCACGGTAGGAAGACAGACTGTTGTCCGGCTTCTTAGAATTTGAAGGTAGGACCTTCTTTTTATCCTTGTTTTCCACAAGGATGGGATCCAGGGAAGCTCCAAAAAAGGGTAGGGCCTGTGAAGGAGGCCGCCACCAGGTTCCATTTGGACTTATTGTCTATTTGCCAATTGCCGAACCACAGGAGTCTCCTCGCTGTCACAGAAGTGGATAGAGCTCTGGACGCAAATTTAATGGAATCCAGGGTGGCGTCCGCCGAGAACTGGGTAGCTGAAATGATCTTAGTGAGGTCTTGGTGAAGACGCTCATCTTGCATTGGGATGCGGTCCTGTAGTTGCCGGAGCCACATGACCATTATGCAGTTGAAATAGGATGCTGCTGCGGCCACCTTAATATCTGAGGCAGAAGCGTTGAAGTTCTTGCGAAGGGTAAGCTCTGTACGCTTGTCCTCTGGCTTCAGCTTGTTGGCCACATCACCCAAGACTACTGTGGATGCATTAGCCAAAAGAGCGACTGGGGCATCTACTGTGGGAAGTTGCAAGAGCCAAGGTGGCGCAGTGGTTAAATGCAGCACTGCAGGCTACTGCTAGATCAGCAGGTCAGCGGTTCAAATCTCACCGGCTCAGGGTTGACTCAGCCTTCCATCCTTCCGAGGTGGGTAAAATGAGGACCCAGATTGTTGGGGGCAATATGCTGACTCTCTGTAAACCGCTTAGAGAGGCCTGAAAGGCCTATGAAGCGGTATATAAGTCTACTGCTATTGCTATTGCTATTGCTATTGCAGAGCCTGGGAAAATGCCTGCTCCATATTGTAATAATGCTTATCATTGCTTCCAGGATTGGGCAAGGAAGATCTCGCCCACTGATTCTGTATCACTTCTAGGAAAAGGGGAGGGGGTAGGACCTCCTCTTTATTCGCGTTGGGATTTATAAGCATGGCCAAGTTGGGATCCCTGTGCTGGGAGACTGGCGGAGCTCCCGTGCCAATCTAAGTAGTCTTTTTGGCCTTGTGTAACATAGGTTTGAAAGCGGGGGGAGGAAAAAGCCCCAGAAATTCTGGGGCCTCTGGGGTAGCGGAATCCTCATCCTCTGAAAACTCCAAGTCTGGGCGTGTGACCTCCCCCAAGATGGAACTCTCACTGACCACTAAAGGGGAAGGAGGCCTAGGATTATCATGTCCTCTGGAAGAAGAGGGGGACCTCCGCCTGGAAACTGCCGGTGGTCTGGGCACCCCTTGGGAAGAACTGTCCCTCTGGGCTAGGCCCAAGGAAATACCCCTAGATATAGCTGCAGAGATGAGTCTCTTGATGCTATCAGGCAACTGTTCTAAATCCTCTAAATCCTCCTCAGAAGGGCCCTGTGATGGAGGCCCTTGGGGGGCCAGTTGGGCTGTCAGTAGGGAGTCCTGAGATACTCCTTCTCCCGTGTCCTCCACCCTTTCTCTATAGGTTCTAGGTGAGATGGAGGGAGAAGGAGAAGCCACCCTCCTGTATGGCCGTGCAGGGGAAATAGAGGGAGAGGAAGGACTGAAGCCCCTAGGGGGTGATCCAGACGTTTGAGAATGGGGCCCAATCAGAGATCTAGATCTGCTGGGGGATTCAGGCCTAGTTGCCTGCACCAGCCTTTCTGCCCTAGCCACCTGTTTTTCCAGGGCTGTCTTCTTGATTCATCTCTAGCGGATGCTCTGGAAGGGCACTGATCGGCTGTAGGTCTGGAGGCTGCTGCCCTGGACCTAAGTCTGCCCTGGCTCTCCTCCGCTAGATCTCCTTGGGTCTGTGGTTCTGGAACTGTGGAGTCCATGCCTCACTCACGTGTCTATCGGATGGACTGCGATTGTCTGCCGGCCTCAATCCATGGCCGCGCTGCAGACACTGAGCGAATCCTGTCGCCTGCGGGCCCCTATCCGCAGCCCCGAAACAGGCCACTGCTGGTATTGCGGCAAATAGCCGCCGCCCACGAGATTGCACCAAAAATGGCCGCCACGCCTTATAGGTGGTGAAACGGGCGATCTGAAAATTGGCTCTGAGGGATTAGCCTCACAACGAGCTGAGTCCTTGAGACTCCTGCACCCGGATTCGCAGTCCTCCAGCCTCCATGGGCCGTGCCACGCTGTTCAGCTAATTTAAACAGGCGCGGCCTCCGATAGTAAATCAGGCCACGGCAGCTCTTTGAAGCCACGCGAAGCTCCAGTGGCGGCGCTGAAAGATCGGCCGAGCAGTAAAATCTTAAGTTGCTAGAGGCTGTGCTTGAGTTGCAGAGACTGTAACTTGAGAAACTGCTGCTGCTGAACTCAGAAGGAGCGGCAGTTTACTGACTGGCCGCAGGGTAGGAGGCAAGCCCCCCGCTCTTTCTCCATGAGACTCAAGCACTCTTTTGGCCACAGTCTATTTTAATCAAATTTAGGATATCCAATTAATCAAATCAATATTTTAATCATACCTCGCTGGAGCCACAGCTAATGTTTGGACCAAAGACTGAGGGAAACTGGGAGCCGAGACGGAAAGGAGGATACTTAAGAAAAATTCCTCAGTCTCTGGATCAATCAGCCTGTGACTAAACTCTGTTGTAGCCCCTCCCGCCGAACTACAAGAAAACTTTTGTTTTCTTTCTACTGAATTGTTCATTTGTGCCGCTTTCCCAATTTTCCGAAAACAACTTTAAGATTCTACCTTTAAATAAGATTCCCCAGATGTATCATAAACTTTTATTGCTGTTTATATAGAACTCATTTAGTAGAAAATTAATAGCTCATGAAAAAGTAGCAGCTTATTTTCTACACCAACAAAAGCTGTACTAGAATAACCTGTTTTTTCCTTTTGGATTGCTCAATTTGATTACATTTGTCGAATATGTTTTACATTTTTTACAATATATTATTTCACAAGCACTTACTAAATGAGTACAGAAGAAAAAAAATGTTTCCTTTCTTTCTCCATAACCACTTTCCACTGTCTTTTAGTTCTATTGATTTCCTTTATTTGACAATATAGAAATTTAAATGTTTCAATAGATTTCTGTGCTTTGAACAATCAATAAGATTAATCTTATGCTACTATTTGGCAAAATGTTTTATAAAAATCCTGAAGAACATTATATGAACAGAAGTTGTAACAATTACCTAAATTAAGTAAATATTGTTATAGTTTGCCTTATATTATCTTTAATCCAGAAATAAAGCAAGCTATATTAATGTTTTACCATCTGTTTCTTAATTTTGCATTAAGTTAATTTTACTTTCCAATCTAATAGTTCTTTCTCTTGTAATACAGATTATTCAATGGTAGAAATCATACATGACCAATTTTTAAATGCTTTATACAGAGAACACTGCTCAATTATGTTGTTAAATCTATCAAAGGATTATTTTCTTCCAAGATTTTTACCCATTAATAGGGATAAATTTACACTTCTTGTTATTTATCACTTTTTGCTACCAATACCATGTGATATTCACTAATGGTTCAAAAGAAATTTTGAGATTTCTTTAAGGAATATAAATGCTCCCCCAATACACTTTCAGCATATTAAATATATTTAAAACATTATGATGTGTAATTTAGTTTGCTTCTATATATTTCAGTTTTCTGATGTATAAAAGAATAAACTGCATTAAGAATGTTCCATGCATTAACTATTCTGTGAATATCTGGTTTTTAAATTAAAAAAACAACAACTCTTTAGGTAGTCCTCATTTAATGAATGGTCACTTAACAAGTATTCAAAGTTACAACAGTCCGAAAATAAAGTACTTATGACCCAGATTTGAAATTCTGGCAACTACTCCCCCCACACCATGGTCATGTGGTGGCATTTTGGTGCTCAGCAACTGGTCCACATTTATGGACATTTGCAGTGCCCTATAGTCATATGAACATGATTTTTGATGTGTTTTGCCAGAAATTGATGTTTAATGGGCAAAAAAAGCCCATTGCAAACAATAGATTCATTTCAGAACTGCGGTGTTCATTTAACAACTGCAGCATTCACTTTTCAATCACTGCATTCACTTAAAGACTGCTGCAAAAAAAAACCTGTCATAAAATTAGGTTGGTCATGTAATGACCCATTTAACAACCGCCATGACTTGTGGGCTCAATTGGAGTCATAAGTTGAGAAGTTTTTATAAAAAAACATTTTCTGTTACGTGCACATCATTTAACAGTATAATATTTTCCTATGCAACTGTAAAACTGTAAACAGCATAAGATTCAGAGAGGGGGTAGGGTGGGTAGGTAGGTAGGTAGATCATAGCTAATAGAAGTTTTTAAATAGACATCTAATTTATAACGTTGATAGCTGTCAAAATGAAAATAAGGATGAAGCAAACCCTCGGCAGAGAACAATAACATGGGCATAATCAAATGAAAATAGACAATCTAATAGCGTTTCAGGTTTTAATGTTCATAACACATATTTTTCATTGAGCTCTGGAACAAAAAGATAAGCAGGGCCACTCTTTCAACATGATGAAATACAATTACACCATATTAATGTATTATTAAATCAGTGGATATATTGGAGATATTTAGTACAATGGAACAGATCAGCGATCTAAAGTGTTCTATTATTATAACAAAACTAAACTGTGGCAAAATCAAGTTCAAACACAAACACTTGAAGCAAGCAAGCATATAGTGCTGGTGGGGAATGGGTTCTACTTGAAAACTTGTTTGTTGAACTGGAAGGGAGAAAAAAATCAATCTGAAGCTCCACATTCAAAACAAATATAACAACTTAGAATCGGGTGAGGTGAGGGATAGAAATCAACCAGAAAGTCCCTGTTCTGCCAATTTCAGTGATTAAGAAAATTAAGTACAATGGTTTTTTTTTTTCCTTAATGGATAGAAAATCTCTGAAATTTGGTGTCTGGAAGTGTGATGATAGCCATCAATTGAAATGATTTTAATAAGGAACTACTGTAGACGATTCTCAGAGTATTGGAATATCCAACAAATGTCTTTTTATGTTCTTATAAAATTCAGTTCATTTTATCAAATGCTAATTTTTATTAAAAGTTCCTGGTTTCATGGTATTAACCTTTTACATAGACAATTATGTAACAATGTGTAAATAATGTGACATTTAATTTTTATATTTTTAATAATTGATGCATTATGCTTTCAATCCTCCCAATAGCAATTTACAAGATGAATCATAAAAATTAAAAGAATAAAACATATAGTATTAAAGCAAAATATGTAATATCTGTCAGACTTACTTTATGGTTCTTAATTCTCAAAATTAAAACTAGAAGAAACTTAATGCCTAAGAAAAGAATGGTGTTTTCTTGGTACTGAAAAAGATAAAATATTCATGCCAGGAAATCTTTTTTATAGAAGATATTCTATGTGTGGGAGCTAATTTAGTGAATTTTGTGGGACATTTGGGAAAAACCTTCAAGAAGACATATACATCTCATCAGGATATACATAATGCAAATCCTGAATATCAAATGAAGGGAACCTTTGACACTATAACTCTCAGTTCAATTTAAAAACCAACAAAGAGAAGCATTAGTTAGTAATTCATTGTTAAGCAGCTGTTTTTCCTAGGTTTTGAAAGATCAAAAAGAAACCTTTGAATACTGGGAGGAAATAAATCCCATATAAAAGGTATTTGATATAATATTCAAATCAAAGCACCTATGTTCATGGGAAAGACTGAGAGAAGCACAATAGGTTGCCTCTAAAGGCTATGTTTCTTAATTATTTTAGACATAGAATACCAAATTCCATATACAATACCTATAACAGTAGTCAGCATTTTAATTCTAGGGCCTATGATGAAAAGAGATAGCATTATTACATCTCTGAATTGTCCAATTAAAAATGTGAACAAAATAGATTGAATTAGCATGCAGAACTCAAGAAGTTTGACATTTTTGTAGCAGATAAAATAAATGAGCTGCCAATGTTAATGCAGATCCAAATAAAATAAAGAAAATGGGATTTTGACCATCTTATGCCGAAATGCAGACCTTGGCTTCCATCTCAATTTCATCTGCCTCTCAAGCATTTTGTTCTTTTTGCTTTTCATGTAATGACTCTCTGACATGTCTTTATTATGTTATAGATATTACATATCATATCATATTATTATAAATATCAGGTGGAAAGGACTGGTTTTTTTTCTTAAAAAGTAGAAATAATTTTTTTCTTTGATGAAAGTGTCTTTGAAAATAGTAAATGTAATTAAACTAACAGACCAGACTCTGTGGGAAGGTGACTGGTTTATGTATAAGGACAATCATTATGGATTTTACAAAATGAGGCTGCAATAATATGAGTTAGGCAGTCTGATTGTGACCAAAGAGAGCCAACTGGAACTAAAAGAAGCCTGCCTTTTATTCTCACATAGTAACTGACATTTTTTCACATCCTCACCATGGCAACCACAAGAAAAATTACCAAACTGGGAGAAGGACCCAGGAGTTCACTAGAATAACTTATTGATAAGGGTATTTTATCAGATTTATTGTGGAAATGGTTTGAATAATCTGATAAAAAGATGAATGCAACAATTAAGACATGGAAGAAAGATTTTCAGAGGTGAAAAAATATTTTAAAAGTAGTTTGGAAAGTTTGGAAAATCTGTAGGGCAAGAGACTGCATACTTACAACAAATTACAGTTTTGGAAAGTAAAACAGAAATTATAAATGGGAAAAGATAGAAGGAGTTTGACAATTTGTTATTATTGGAACTTGGGGGGAAATAATTTGGTTAAGATTTAGAGAAATTCCAAAAGAACATGGAGAGGACATTAGAAAAATGATTGCTAAGTCTCTGCCTGGATTTCTGGAATTCAGAGGAAGACTGACTGTAAGTAGGCTGGACCTGCGGGCACCAAGGGATTTCAAATTGATGTGCCCTCCCTCGGCCTCAGCCTGGTTATTTCCTTCATCTGATTACTTGTCGTCTTCTTCTGATAAAGTATACAAAGACATCTATTCCTTAATTTTGCAAAACCTGCATTGATCCTAGAAGCTTATGAAATATTGTACATAAATCTTTTGCAAACTGAATTGTAGAATGACAAGAAACATCTTGAGAGAGAGAGAATATATTCAGGAACTGACTGCACTGCAAAGTGAGATATGACAGGTGCTGCTGAAATAAGTTATAAAAGAAGAATATTGTATGGAGTAAGATTGTATAGCCTAGAGATATAAAAAATGGTGTATATATGGAAGAACACCAACACAAGTGAATTGGTAAATGACTGAACCACTGTGCTAATTCTTCCATATTTTATTTAGGGTCACATATAAAAGAAAAACAGAGTTCTACCTGAAGAGAAAAGTGCCAAATGAATAGCCAGGTTTGAGAAAAGATTAGAAACACAAATTCAGATAGCAAAATAAAAGAAATGGGTTTACCTTTGCTTTGCTGACTACTACCTCACGACTTTGCTTCACTTGGTAGTGAAGATTATACCTGAATGTTTAACGCATAAACGGCTAATGAATATACCAGAATACTGATTATTCATCTGAGGAACTTTTGCAAAGAACCAAAAGCTACTGAAAGAAGTCATTTGGAGAAACAACTTCATTCAAAAGAGGAAAGGTGTGTGAAATAGGGATGCATATTGTCCTTAAATGCATTTTACTTCTTCAGGAAATACCATTTGCTTAACAGCAGGACTCAAAGTGATGAAGCTTTGGAGGCTGAAATATTAACAATTTGAGATATGCAAACATCACTTTATTATCAGAAGATTAAGGCAACTCAGAAGAACATTTTAATTTGTAAATTAAAATGGGAAATGAAAAATAATGGTTATAGTTAAATATTAAGAAGGCAGAGATAATGTCAGCCAGCATGTCAGTGAACTTAACAGTTGATGGTGAGGAAGTGACAGTCATAAGCAATTTTGTTTTCTTAGGTTTAATAAATAAAAATGGATGATAAAGAAGAGTAATCCTCGGGAGGAAGGCAATAACAAATGTAGACAAGATCATAAAGGATAAACATATTTCAATCACAACAAAGATAAAAATAATTAAAGCAATGCTCTAATGGTAATGTGCAGTTTTTAAAAGTAGACACTGAAAAAGAAGAAAAAATTACTTTGAATTATGACTTTGCAGATTATTACTCTGAATATTAAATTGCACCAATCAGTAGCCCAACCTCAACCATATAACAATAACAAGTTGATCTCCACTGAGTAACCAAAATATATATTTTAGACAGATAATAAGAATAATTGATGGATTAGAAAATTTCTCATTTTTGGTAAACTTGAGGGAAGGAGAAAGGAAAAATATTGGATGGATGAACAGAATCAACAAGATTACTGAACAGAATTTTGAAGAAGTATTATTAACTATCATGAAATTTTTTCATATAGTCACAAGAGTTGAATCCAACTCAATTACACTTAATTAATTATAGTTCCTTCAGTAAAGGTAATCTAATTTATTTTAGGCAAAATGGAAATATAAGATGTTCTAATGGATTTTGGACAGAAAACAATGGGGAAAAGTTTATTGCCATTGCCTCATCTATTTACAATTCAACCATTCAAATCCTGCTGTACCTTTCACCTGTTGTTTTCTCAATTTCTTGAAAAGTTATTTTTCAGAACAAGGATTCCATAAAGAAATATGTTAAAAAAACTTCTGCCAAGCAATTTATTACAGAAGTTCCTTTACAATTATAACACTGAAATAAGCTTATTACTTAGAAACAGTATTGAAACTAAGGTTACTTCTATTCCCTTTGCATATTATTAAACAATTTGCTATAATACTATGTGTATGTCTGTATAAAGTAGTGGAATTAGAATTTCATTTTATTTTCAATTGTTTGCAAGCATTCAAGTAAACTTCCTTCTTCAAGCTATTTTACCCATTATTGTTGTATTTATATTAATAACTATTTGTAACTATAAGTAATTAAAGAAAATTAGTTTCCCTCAATATTTACTTCAGTGTACAGTGCACTTTCTTGCATAGTCAATTTTATTGCTTATAACTTTCCACAGCTGTTGATTCATATTTGCAAATTAATAAAACAAATTGTAATATATGTCATTCACTGTCTAATATCAGGAGGCAAAATAGATACATCCTTGACATTCTTTAAATATTTGTTTTTAAAATATCCAAATTGCACCTCTTACCATTAAAATTACCTGGGCACATTTTAATTTATAATTTACAATTTTCTAAATGAAGCAAGACATGTATTTATATGAAATCAATTATTTAAAATGACCTACCTTTACTAAGTCCATGTCTAAACTGCCCACAAAGTCTCACCTAAACAACAAATATAGCACTGCAGCTACCCGAGCTTCTTTTAAAGGAAAGCAAGAAAGATGTGATTGGTTGCTGTGGTGATGGATGTGACACAACTGTTTTAGTTCATCTTCTTGCATGAATATATCCAGAGAAGAGAAACTCACCAATTTCTTCTATAATTGGTTCCACTGTCACTAATCACTCTTATTGTTAGGAAATGTTTCTAGCATTCATCTGGAATCTGCATTCTTATAACTTAAGGTCATTATTTTGTGGTTGCAGTTTAAAATTATAAAGAAGATACCTTATTATCATTTTCTGAGTGACAATCTTTCAAGCTCTAACGAGGTCCAATCATAGCCTAACTACCATTAGCTGAATTGTTTCGAGGGAAATCCCACCTAGCATTTTCAGTCTTTCCAGGTAAGATTTAGTTTCCAATTTCACTGTCAACCTTATTGCTGCTCTTCTTTGCACCAGTTCTTAGTTCCTCTTAATTCTTCTTAAATTGAAATGCCTTGAATTTGACACCTAATATATCATGTTTCAGTAACACAGAATAAAATAAAATGTCCTCTTTCCATTATTGGAAAAGTATCCTTTTATTGATGAATTTGAAAAATGCAGATTTAACATTCGCTTCGCAGTTTTGACTTATATTTAGGTTGTGATTTACTATAATTCCAAGATCCACTTTTCCTTGGTTGGTTTGTTTATTTTTCACACACTTTTTCCCCATCCATCTGACTCAGAGAGGGGCTGTGGGCAGTACAATTTAATCAATAAAACTAAGCATTAAAATGGAATAATTTTATAATAATTTATATGTGTCCCATCTCAGTATCTTGATACCCATTACTGAGCCAAGTATCCTCCATCGTGTGTGTGTGTGTGTGTGTGTGTGTGTGTGTGTGTGTGTGTGTGTGTGTGTGTAAAATAGAGAATAAATCTGCATTTCTCTGCTAAGCCTCATTTAATTATTTTTAATGGGCTTCTCTAATTTAGCTTTGTTTCTGATAGAATATTAGCTAACTCACTGAGTTTTCTGCAAATTTATAAGCATCCAATTTGAAACTTCATGAATCTGCTCAGGCTCAGGATTGAGGTACAAGGCATCCCTCTGCAATGTCTTTCCAGTTTAATATGAAACTACTGGTAAGTGCTCTCTGAATATATTTTCAAACCAGAAGGGGTCATACTTGGGTATTCACATCAAAATATCATAGAGTGCTCTACAAACTGCTTAGGTAGAGTAAAGATATATTAGGTCCACTTCATTAAAAATTCTAATAGAAATCAATATATTAATCAGATAAGCCTTTCTCTTCAGAGAGTTTGGAGAGGAGCAGGAGTTTTTTCAGAGGTCTAAAGAAGGGAAACCCGGTTTTATCAATTCTGTTACATTTGTGTTCTCATCTAAATTCAAGTCTGGATTTAAATGTTTCCTTATCAATTAATGAAAATAAATATGTAAAAGTTCTATCATAATATATTAATTCTAGGAATTCACAAAACAGCTTTGATAGTATATAAAAGATTACAGTGGAATTCACCTGGAATACAGATTATTCTATGAACCTTTAACAGGCTTGTAGGTTTTTGCATCTATATTTTTGTGCATTTTTGCCAACTTCACCATTCTGTCTTTTCTTTGAGCATTTAGGCTCAAAGTGAAGTATTCAATTTTTTATCTTATTTTATTTTACTCAGCATCAAAACCCTCTTTGAAAGTTCTTTGTAGGGACAGCCTCTCTTCTTCCATTCTAGAACAGACATACAAATGTAGAGTTCAAGAAAGGGTCTTTTTCCACATCACTGAAGAACCAACGGAAGTTCTTACAAGCCTTTCTTTGCTACCCTGCTTCACTGCCAAGAGTGCATTGATATGGAATATTTCTAACAGGATTTTCTTTTGATGCTTTTATGGGAAACCAAGGGGCAGCATTTCAGTAGAGGGAAAAAAGAGGGTTGCTAAAAAGAAACGTATTTCTCGGTATATACAACAAGAAAGCTTTGCAATGAACGTATTCCCTATTGCTGGTACCTCTAAAACAAGCTAGCAAATATATGGAATAATAAAAATGTTCCAAAGATTGCAATGATAAATTTGTCATGTAAAATATTTCATCATTCATTGCCTGGGTAACTTATTAAAAAGTAAGTGAAAATCTGAATACGCTTGACAGCAGAAATGCTATTTATCATGTAATTTCTGAAGGAACACAACCAGCTAGATTCTGGTAATTAATTTCATGTATTATTCAATCTAATGCATATACATTCCATGCCTTCTTAACTGGGTCCCCAATATAAAAATAGTGCTCAATTTTGATTCCATCAGAAAGGAACTGTAAAGACTATAAGGCAAAACAGATAGCTTATATATATTGGTATATGTTGGAATTCTTACAGACCAAGTTATTTACAAGGTAAACGTTATTTATTGTCATAAAAATGTACTAAAAACTAAATAACTAGATGAAGTATTAATTTTCTTTATTAACAAGTCATGTTTAAAATACACACATAATGTTTTAACAAGTATTTTTGAATGGGAAAAACATCTGCTAAATTCCTAGCATTGGGTAGCTGAAATATCCAAAAATAAAAAAACCTCCCAACCTTAGATGTAATTTGCAAATTTGTTCTGGAAGAAAAAAATGATTATTGACATTTTAACGCTAAATTGAAAACAACAGTACTTTAAGTCATTTTCCAAAGTCTTTCAAATTGGATTGTGGCTGGCATGAGCACAGTATCTACCTCAAAAAAGCAGAGCACTCTGAAAAACTCTAAGGAAAAGCCATATTAAAATGATTCAATTCTAATTTAAAAACATAATATAGGTAGTCTTTATCTAACAGGAGTATTGCTTAGCAAAGGCAATCAAGGTACTCTCTCTTGCCATCATCAAATGGAGATTGTAGTTCATTAGGCAAAGAGCTCCTTGCAACTTCCCTGCAGCTTCCAACAAGCCAAGTCAGTGAACAAGGCAGAAGGAAATGGCATGTTCCAGGCAGTTCACAAGCAGGCCAGTGGGTAGGTAAGAGGCAGCTGGTGGGTGGGGAGGTTAGAGACTTGTGACTTTCCCTCTGGATTTTCCATTGATTTCCTTGTGAAAAGCCAGAAGGAAAGAACATAAATGGCAACAACTATTGTAAATGTATGTAAGTCCATAGCTAAGTATCTGGAATGTGATTATGTGACTATAGCTGTGCTAGAATTTTGAGGATCAGTCATAAGTACCATTTGCTCAGTGCCACTGTAATTTGAACTGGTCACTGAACAAGAAGTTGTTAGGACTACCTGCAGTTGAATTGCTGCTAAAGTGACAATTGCAAGCTCATGTTGACATGAAGATCATTTTTCATTAGACCAAGGGCTATAACAATGAAGACTTTTCATCCAGCAAGATAACAGTTATTAACTTTTAATGATTATATTTTAATTAATTATCTGTGGACTTCCAGATATTCCTGAACTGTACCTCCCAAACAGCCTCAAACAGCCTGAACAAGAATGAAAGATGCAGCACCTTTAGAATTACATATTGTCTACTGAGATCAGACAGCATATTAAAGGGAAGCTTCAGTTTCCAAGAAAGATATATGAATTCTTCCTCAACCTCCTGCCTCCAATCAAATTTCCAATCTTTTGCTACAATTGTAAAAATAACAAAAATAGCACAAGTGCAGAACTGCTTTTCCATATCCATCTTTTTGGTACTGTCCATGGGGTTTTAGAGGAGATCAACCCTGACTGCTCTTTAAAAGGCCAGTTCCTGAAGATGAAACTCAAATGCTTTGGCCACCTAATGAGAAGGAAGGACTCACTGGAGAAAAGCCTAATGCTGGGAAAGATTGAGGGCAAAAGAAGAAGGGGACGACAGAGAATAAGATGGCTGGATGGAGTCACTGAAGCAGTCGGCATGAGCTTAAATGGACACCAGAGGATGGTAGACGACAGGAAGGCCTGAAGGAATGTTGTCCATGGGGTTGCAATGGGTTAGACATGACTTTGCAACTAACAACAACAACAATCCATCCTTTGATGTGATTCTATGAAAAGGTGTTGCATCTCACACTTCCTATATCCTTAGTTCCAAAGGTAGCCCCAAAGAGAGCTCTTTCCAATCCCTGTACCTGTCCATTTGTCTACTCCCTCCAACCTATATCAAGGTCCCTTTCTATCAAGACAGGGATAATCGCTGCTCACGCCTTCCATGGTCCCAGGATGAGGAACAGCCACATGTGAAAGTGTTGCACATTTTAACCTGTTTGATCCTTTTTCTTCTCTTTTGGGGGAGAAAGGAGACATCGCCTCCACATGATGGCTTTGTTCTGTTAAAGGGCAAGAGTGAAATGCATGAAGAGGGGAAACCAAAGAATGAAGTTCTTAGCCCCCTACCGTGCTTTCCTTCACAAGGAGGAGATGGAGGACAACTTAAAAAATCTCCAGCAACTTGGGCAACTAGTCTATGGGTTATGTCACTGCCAACTCAACACTTGAAAAAAGATGAAATGCTACTGTTGAATTTCAAGGAGGCTTAACTTAGAATAGTTCTGTGTTTCGGTGTAGGACAAATTCTTTGTGGAATATTTTTGTCTTTTTAATTAAGGTAGGGATAATAAAGGCGAGGTTTATCTTGAGTGCAATGATGAATACTTAGAGCATAAATAGAGGCATTCTTCACTTGTTGAAGACTTTCTTCAAAGGCAATCTGACAGAATGCATGGACAATAATGTAAAAATAAGGATATTAAGACATGGAAGATCCCAGGACATTCATAGCAATATAATTTGGCAAACCCTAAAGGCAGACTTCACTGCAACTAAAGCAAGCTTTCAGTTAATCTACAGCAGTTCAATTATTCAGAATAAAACTAATCTCAAAGAGTATAATGGTTATTCAAATAAAGTTCTTGTGCATTTGACATAATGAACAGAAAGTTCCCTCATATGAAGCCAAGCGCAAATTCTTTTAATTTTCCCTCCAGGGAAATAAATACATCAGTTCTTAGTTATTTCAACTTGTAATTCAATTATCAATAGTTGCAGGAGAGGTTAGCCACTGCTTTTATTTTGGAGCTGTTTTTATTTGTTGATTAATATTTTTTTCATGTGAAAGAGAAAACTTGTATGTTTAGGATCTCAGAATTTCTGAAAGATCAGAAGTGGGTTTTTGTTCCATCTATTGAGCTACTAAAATTGGCAGAGATGCAGTACCCGAAAGAACATTATGAGAAAGTAAAGAACGCCTGGTTCTCTGTACTTTGGCAAGAAAAAAGCAATTGCAGGTAGCTTTATTTCCAGAAGAAGGGGGGGGGAAAGGGGGGGGAGGAAACAACCCTTATGTGCTACCTTCCCTGGAACTGCAGTATTTAGAAGAAGCATTCTCAACTCTATTAGAGTTTCTTAAGAATCTGCTTAAGCTGTTATTGTGTTTAGTACAGCTGGAAAACCTGAACATAAGCTACTAAGAATCCAAATTTTTGAAAACGTATGTTTTAGACACATAATTCATTAATATTAATACAGAATATTAACAGAGAATATGATACTCAATTGTATGTCTCAGCCCGTGGTGAGTTAAGCGATGCATGTCTTCCCTCTTGCAATGCCTGCAGGCTGTTAGGGGCTGGATGTGAAGCAACGGATTGAAATGAAACCAAGTGACTCTGGGTTTGAGGTTCTTTGGCCCAGGGAGAATTGCCACCTTTGGTCTTAGATGGGGTGGCACTACCCCAAACATGTGCATAATCTAGGGGTTCTCCTGGACTCGTGATTCCTGCTCTAAGATCAGGTGGGGCTGCCCATGAAGAGCATTTGGAAGCTCCAGTTTGTGCATGATTTTGTGCAGATGTCAGTGTGCACATGTATCACCTCTCCTGCAGGAGCTGCATTGGTTGCTGATTTGCTTCCAGGTGCAATTCAAGATTCTGATTGTCACCTTTAAAGTCCTTCCTGGATTGGGACCAAGTTATCTGAAGGACAGTCTCTTGCTGGTCACATCTACCAGACCCACCAGAGTGGGGAGGCCAGGAATGTTGCAGGTCCCATTAATTGATTATACGATTTTTTCTTTTACTAGGCCACAGCCTGGGGATTGGGGACCTCTGCACTACTCTTTCTCTGAAATAATATTTTTTAACATTACTTTTGAACTTCCCATCTGTCAGTTGAGGTTATGCCTCCATGTTCTTGATTTTTGCTTAATATTGAAAATACTTCTAGAACCTTATTCATACTCTTAATATAGTTGAAGGTTTCAATCATGTCCCCACTTTTCCTTCTATCCTCCAGGCTGTACATATTAAGTTTCTCCAATCTCTCCTGAGAAGGTTTTGTCTCTTAGAGCTTACACCAAGATTTCTATTGCCTGTCTCTGAATTCATTCAATCTTATCCGTGTTTTTGTTTAAGTAAGGTCTCCATAACCGGACACTGTAGTCCCAATGAGGTCTGAGTGAAGCCCTTTACAGTTAGATTATGACTTCCTTAAATAAATATGTAAAACAGTTTGGGAGAAAAACCTTTCGTACACTTTCAACTCAATGACCATACTTCCATTTTCCATTGACCTTCCTTCCTTCCTTCCCTCCCCCCTCCCTGAATACCCTATGAAATAAAGCATATACATTATACTTGTAAACACCATTTAATTTTTAAAGAACAAATTATCTTTAAATCTTATTACTTGAAGAGAGCATATCCTTGTTAAAATAAAAATAATTATCTATTCCTGGAAAAAATATTAAGGGGTAAGAATGTGGACAGTATGGATTATCTCTTTATCTTACATACAATTTGTTCCAATATGTAAGCCCAGAAGTGTACAACAATGCAAGAATAAGTATGTCAGGGGAGGGGTATAACTGTATCCCAAAAAAGGGGGGCCACTACAGAGAAGGGCTTTGTCCTATGATCCCAATAGCTTACTGCTAACGAGTGTAGCAACCTTAAGAACTTGCAACAGCAGGATTGCCATGCCAAAGTCTGGTTTCTGCATATTGGACCAGTGTCCACTTTCAAATCATTTCCAAAACAGCCTCACTTAAGAGAAGATTAGGGCAGTCCAACTATGTTGGTGATCAAAATGTAAATTACCATTACAAGGCCATTCAAATAAAGGTAAGATCATATGTTAAAAGCAGTGACATAAAAAATAAATATATAATCTAATTTGCGAACAAACTAAGAATAGGTTCGCATTTTTCAACAATCTCCAATTGCCACATAATAAACCAATCATTAGTGACTTCCATAAGCAAGGCATAATTTAAAAAGATGTTACATTTAGCCAATTCACTGACAAAGAAAACTAGATAAATTTTAAACAGATTTTAAATTTTATAGATAACAATAACCATTAGTATAATTAAACTTTTAAAAACATCAGTGGGGCAGCTGACTTTAAAAAAAGAGGGGGGTATGCTTTCTTTAAACAGTATAGGTATAGGTAACAGTATAGGTAATCCTCGACTTACAACAACAATTGGGACCAGAATTTCTATTGCTAAGTAAGACAGTTAAATGGGTTCTACACAATTTTATGACTTTTTTTGCCACAGTTATTAACTAAATCAGTGCAGTTGGTAAGTGAATTGTGATTATTAGGCGAATCAGGCTTCTTTCACTGACTATGTTGGAAGCCATCTAGAAAGGTTGCAATTGAATCCAGGATGCTGTAACCATCGTAAATACATGCTGGTTGCCAAGCACCCAAATTTTGATCACATGGCCATAGGGATGCTGTGAAATTATAAACACAAGGACGGGTTGTAAAGTACTTTTTTTGGTGCCTTCCAATAACTTTAAATTATTGCTAAATAAAAGGTTGTTAAGTCGAGGCCTGCCTGTAGTTTGATGCAAAATAGGAAAGGTGTTTTGGTTCTGGCATGACCATATTTGTTAAATTATGTTTTCCTTAAAGAAAACATACTGAAAGCATAATGTATACCACTACTTACTTATCTATAAACTAGAGTTCTTTTGCTACCATTAAATATGAATGAAATATGAAAAACATTACTGTTTTATCCAAATGATTATTATTCATATGCAAATAAGGGCATTCAGCAAAACATATTTTCATTTTCATGGGATGGAATATCTATTAATATGCAGAGGGGTTTATAATTCGGGGGAGGGATCTAAATTCTTAGAAAGATGTAAAATAGCACTCTAAAATCCAACCATGGCCTAGAAAAGCAACTCAAATAGAGAATAAATGTTGCTATTAGGTGATATGACACGAATTCTCTTCCTACCTTAAAAATATAAACATTAAATAGCATTTAACGTTTCCAAATTTTATACTGCATGTTCAACACTTCCATGGCACATCTAATCCTTGCTACATTTTTACATAATTTATAAAAGAGGCACTAACCATATCAGAAAACTAAGTCAGCATCCCATAATTGCATTAAAAAACAAAAGACATCCCCCCCCCCAGCAAAAAATCCTAAAGTCGATTAAAAAGCATATTATGGAAATAGTGTTTTCTATGTTCTGAACTCACAAAATGTCCCTCTCATTACTACCAATATAAAGTTACCATGTATACCATTTAAATTTATTCTTAAAAGATATTTCATCCCCTCCAATTTCTCCAACCTTAGTAAAGTCTTTATGTTATCTTACCAGAATATCATGTATATGTATTAAATGTAATTTATACATTTAAAAGAATACATAAATCTATTTATTGCAACTGTGTTCACATATACCTAAAATCAATGTATTTAAAATTGATTGATTACTGGGCCAAAATCTTTACAGTAAATTTAAATATAGAAACCACTTAAAGGTCTTGTTTAAAAAAAAATCCTCCTTGTTTGCAAGTCTGGGAAGTGGGATAAAAACTGATTACTTAGTTATCTGGAGGCTGACATTTTGCCAGTGAAATGTACCGCCTCCCACTTTGTTTTTATTGATTTCATCATAGAAATAACTGAAAAACATATTTCATATGTATTTTGAAGTAACCTGCAAATGCCATCTCTGGATTCCATAACGTTTTCAGCATTTATGACACAGAATTTAGATTTTACTATATTTCTAGAAAATATATAACCTTAGTTATTTTCAAACTCACTTTTGTGCTCCCTGAGACAACAGCTTTGTCCACGTTCGCTGGCAGCTGCTCTTCTGTCTGGCAAACTTCCAGTGACCATTCCGCACAGCGGTGATGAGCCCAACAATAGCCTAACACATGATGTTAGCAAATTAATCAATTAGTTTGGCCCCTTTTTGCCAAGTAATATCTAACTTTCAGCTTCAAAGGGATTAGAAAAAAGCACCAATGTATAACAAAAAGACAAATAGCATAACTTGATCCTATGAAATTTGGAATCTAATATTAGAGTCTTATGAGAATTTCTGTAAACTGAGATCTCAGCAAATCCATAAGAATTCATACACATATGTGTTACTATCATGTGACATGAAGATGTTTCTGGATAATGTAGTAGAAGGCCCTAGTTATGGTACAACAAAGCTCCTTCTGCCTAATTAGTGTGAAATGTTGCACTATTTAATATTGAATCTAAGAAGTTGTTGCTAAAGGCATTAGATATAAACTTCACATTTCAACATGTAAACATTTATCGGTTGTGTTAATCTTGGGGATCAAAACTCAGTTCAATTTATGCCCGTTAAAAGTTCTGGACTTCCAGCCCACCATGCTCTATTAAAACAGGTAGCAGGATTAAAAAGATCCTTTTTAAGCCTAGGAGACCAGTCCAACTTGGACCAATGATAAAATATTTACATACATACATACATACATATTTACATACATACATACATACATACATACATACATACATACCAGAAAAACTGTAACACAAATGAAATATTACAATGGATTAAATGGGGCAGTTTAAAATTTTAAATGGAAACTTTTACCTAAATATAGTTGGTCCTCAGCTTATGACCACCACAACTGGGACCAGAATTTCCACCAGTAAGCACAGTGGTTCTTAAGAAAGTCATACCTGATTATATGATCTTTTTTGCCACGGTTGTTAAGCAAATTGCTGCAGTTGCTAAGAGAATGCTCAGTTGTTAAGTGGATCTGGATTTCCCCCACTGACTCCGCTTGTCAGAAACCAGCTGGGAAGATTGCCAATTGTGATCACATGACCATGGGATATTGCAAACTTTGTAAATACACCCCAATTGCCAAGTGCCCGAATTCTGACCATGGGGATATTATGACAGTTGCCAAGTGCAAGGATTGCTTGTATATCACTTTTTTTTCCCAGTACCGCTGTAACTTTGAATGTTTATTAAACAAACAGTTGTAAGTCAAGGACTACCTGTATTTCACAAGCTTCATTAGGATCATAAATTGGATATTGCAACATGTAATCATATTAAAACATCATATGGCTACAATTATAGCAAAATACTATTATTATAATTATTTTCTTTTAAAAGAGAATGAAATTGCCCTCCCACCCAAAAAAAGGCAGAAATAGATAAAAATGTTTTGAATGAGTTAAATGTTGTCCAGTTAAGAATATGTGAAGAATATGTGAAGAATACCTGTTGGTTCAAATAAGGCTTGGACATCAATGTCATCTGGTAAGCCAACCATTCTAAGTTCATCCCAGACTTTGACTACCTGATCATCAGGAGTAGCTTCAATGTTTATACAGGTACAGGCTGTTATATTCTGTTCTCTGCATAGGGCACAAGAAATATTTATAAAATTAAAGATGACACATACAGGAAGTGTTTTACACATTAATATAACAGTAAAATGTTTTAGACCACAAAGAAATAATATATGATTTAAACAATTCATTTGGTTAAAGCATGATTGCACTGCTAATTAACTTGTTCCTTTATTGTAAAATACCAACTTGGTTTTTTTTCTCCCCAAAAATGCAGCATTGGTTTATTCATGGGAGAGCTATAATTTTTGTAATTTACTTGGTCCTTCATAAATGAGCTGAACTTTATCCTGAACAAACAGTCTCCTCTGTATACCTGTTAAAAGGATGGTTTGACTGGAAGAAAAAGGGCAACAGCATGGAATAAAGAGACAGAAAAGAAATAAACGCTGTATTTTCCTATGCCTTGGTACACTAAATTATATTTCTGCTGCACAGCAGGCAGCATGAAATGATAACTTCACTTAGTGGAAATCAATTTTACATAGAATAAGAGACAATTTAGAGCCCCAGAACTAAAAAGCGTGACCCCAACCCATATTTGGGCAGAGAAGTGGTACCGATTAAATCCTCCTAGGTCACAAACTAACTTCAAGGGCAACTGCCTTGAAGGGAAATCAGTTTTTTTTTTATATGGCTTGCCTTCCCAATGTTAAACCAGCATGACAAACTGACAGAGAATGAAAGGGACATTTTCTTTCAACATGCTATTGTCAACTCTTTGAGGTAGACCAGACTAGGAAACCAAAGTTATGGAAGTATTTATTTTTCACGTTTTTGAACCTCTCTTTTCTCTCAGAAAGGGATTCTGGGTGATATGCAGTAACATGCTAAAATATAAAAACAGCATATAAAAGCTGAAAATCTAGAATTTAAAAGTAGCTTTCTGAAGGAATCTGCAACATATCTTCATGACTGACAAGGTGGGACCAGCCAATATAAGGGGGCGAAGATCACTCCATTATGTAATCTGGCCCTATCTCAGGAGCATTGGTACCCAATGCAATTCTTACAAGAAAAGGTGTTATATGCGCCCATTTTCTGGCACCCAATATGGGTAGTCCTTGACTTATAACAGTTCATTTAGTGACTGTTTGAAGTCACAAGACCACTGAAAAAATGTGACTTATCACCATTGCAGGAGCCCCATGGACACGTGATCAAAATTCAGATAATTGGGTCTGACTCATATTTGGGACGACTGCAGTATTCTGGAGTCAGCATGATCACTTTTGTAACCTTTTGACAAACAAAGTCAAAGGGGAAGACAGAGTTACTTAACAATTGTGGCAAAAAAGGTCATAAAATGGGGCAAAACTCATTTAACAACAGAAATTTTGGGCTCAATTGTGGTCATAAGTCGAGGACTATCTGTATAGCTTGTACAATCACATTCTGCACCAGCTGAAGCTTCCAGATAATTTTCAAGGGTAGCTCCATGTAGAGCAGTGATGGGGGACCTTTTCGGCACCGAGTGCTGAAACGGGAACATGTGTGCATGCACATGTGTGCACACGCGTGTGCTGGAGCACTACAAACATGAAGACCAGTTGGCTGGAGTGCACATCCCTGTTTTTTGAGCATTTTTGGGACCGTTTTCAGGCCCTTTTTTGGGACTGTTTTCAGGCCCGTTTTTTGGGACCATTTTCAGGCCGGTTTTCAGGCCATTTTCAAGCCCAAAAAACAGCCTGAAAAATGGCCTTAAAACAGCCAGGTTTTTGGCCGTTTTCCAACACTCTGGTGCCTGCAAAGACCAGCTCGCACCAGAAACCAGAAGAGCAGCTGGTGAACGGCACATGCCCACAGAGAAGGCTCTGTGTGCCATCTCTGACATGCGTGCCATAGATTTGCCATCACGGATGTAGAGCGTGTTGCAAGATGAGAGATGACCACGGCATGAGTGACTGAACTGAGAATCATCATATCCATAAAAGAGTGTACACACACAATATAAAGTTGATTGGCACACAATATGAAGTTGAGCAAAGGCCCATCTAGGCATGTCTGCCAGCCGTTCTTTGAACAGGAACTGTAAGTCCAAGAGGCCCCCAGGTCTTACGAACTGGGTCTTTCTGGGGTAGTGTAGAGCAGAAATGATAAACTTCTGGATACAGAGGTGCTCACCTACCTACATTCATTCTATCTTACTAAGGTTCAGTTGATGTCTGTTGTTCTCCATCCAGGCCTCCACAGCCTACAAGGACTGCAAAAGAATGCCCACAGCATAATTCCCTTCCCTTGGGATGTAGATATAACTGGGTATCATTAGAGTACTTGTGATTCCTCATCCCATGGTGACAGATGATCTCACCCAGTAGTTTCATGTAGATGTTAAAAAGGAACAGAGAAAATACCAAGACTTGGCATCCCACAAAGCAGGGACCAAGAACTGGTGCCCTATCAACATCACTTGGGACCGGAATTGGAGGAAGACATGAACCAGCACGAAACTGTTTCATCCACCCCCAGCTCTCTCAGTTGGCCTAAAAGGACATCATGGCCAATGGTATAGAATGTTGGTACTTGTTTTATTACAGATAGTCCTCAACATTACTGTAATTGAGCCTGGCTATTAGAATTATAAGCCATGATGATCATAAAGTGGACCACTATGTAACTGGACCAGTTTTATAACATTTTTGCAGCAGTTATTAAGTGAATAGTGTGCTTGCTAAGCAAACTCATTGTTCACCATTTTTTTTAAAATCAGATGTAAAGACCAGTTTGCAGCAAAACCACTGTAAATTATGATCGTGTTACTCCAGGAAATTACAAACAGCCATAAATGTGGGTCAATTTCTAGGTGCCCAAAATGACTGCAGGAGAGGAAGAGTGATGTGGAAATTTCAAAATTGGATCATAAATATTTTATGGAGGTCTGCATAACCTTGAATGGTCACTAAGTGACCAGCTCTAAATCAAGAACTACTTGTATAAGGTTCCAATAATATAATCTTGCCAGTCTAAATATTCTTTCTCTCTCCTTCCCTTTATATTTGTGAGAACTAGGAAGGGTCAAGTCTGAGATGTTTTCTCGGGTTATAGTTATATCCTGGATTCAGGTTACATTTATCTGACCATTGTCTTGGTTGCAGATTTTCCTCCTGTTCCACAACTTTATTTCTACTAACTTGCAAAGAAGAAGTAAAAAGAGTGACTATCTTTCAGACATATCCGGCTTTGGAGATACCAGATATTTTGTATTTGTCAAATTATTTCAATTTTGGAAAAGAAAATGCCCAACTTTTCCATGCTAATCGAGCTATAGCTTCAGGGATTTTTAAATCCATATCTGTTTCATAGAGCCCACCTTCCAAAAGGCTCTACTATTGTAGATCATATTGGCCCCAATCCTGGCCTTTCATAAAAGGTCTTTCACTGAAGACCTTCATGTGCTCCAGGGCCTGAAGTCAAATGGCCTTTTGCCAGCTCATCAATTATTTTGTTGGGTTTATCCTTGGTGACATTTTTGGTTTTTTATTCTTTGCCAAGGCTGTTTTTGTTACTTTAACATGTTGTTAGCCACCTTTGCCAGATTATTCATTTGAATCAATTATATAATTTTTTTAATCCTAAACTTTTCTGATTTAAATAATTTATTTTATTGACTGTATTGTACATTGATCAGAGCCCCTTTCCAAGGGAGTTAGGTGGTTGAGAAATAAAAAAAAACATTCCCTATACTTAAAAATGCTTTGCTTATATAGTGGCAGAAAACTAAGCCCACATAAAGTTAAGAATTCCAATTTAAGAGAAAACCCAGAACCCAAATACACAACAGAGACCACTATTTTAAATGAGATTCAAAGTTGTTTAAATTGGATAATCAAAAGTTGTATAAACATTTCTAGATAGAATCATCTCTGTGAAACAACTACATAAGCAAAAAATGTTTAATAATAATGATTTAATAATAAATTTATGAAGACTTTTAACTACTGATGTGGAGAATAAAGGCAATAACCTTGAGGAAATATGCAAGCACCATATATAAGGAGAGAGGGCTGAAACATTCCTTAAGTTCTAAGAAGATAATTTTCAGAAATGATCCAGGTAGGTCCTTCCTGATTCATTGGGATATAAGGAGGAAGGAGTTTGGATTGGATTTGCAAGATTGGATTTGCAAGATTGATGCCAACCCCAATAAATACACCAGACCTCCCCACAAAAAAAGAAGTCAATTCTACAGGAAGATTAGAACTACAGGTAGACCACAATTGAGCTGAAAATTTATTTTGCTAAGCAAGACAATTTTTAAGTGAATTTTGCCCCGTTTTTACAACTTTTCTTGCCATAGCTAAGTGAATCATCCCATTGTTAAATTAGCAACACAGTTATTTAAGTGAATCTGAAGAGATTGTCCAATCTCTTCCAGTGTTGGAGCTTTTACAACTTTTGGAGGCAAATTTTTCCACTGATTAATTGTTCTGTCAGGACAATTATTCGGTGGTGCACCTTGCCTCCAGAATTTTGCTTATCAGAAAATAACAAAAGATGATCACATGACCCTGGGACACTGCAATCATCATAAATATGAGTTGTAATTATTGTTAAGTGTGAAAAACAGCTATAAGTCACTTTTTCAGTTCTGTTGTAATTGCAAACTGTCACCATATAGTTAAGAAATACCTGTTTACCTTTGTGAGATAGAGTTTTATCTCCCATCCTTCTAATATATAATAGTTCTTCTCTAGTTCTGTCAAGGTAATCTCCATTATTTTCTATAGCAAATATTATTTCACTAAAATTAATTATTGACTCATTTCATGTGACTTAGATATAAATAATTTGTATTTCAATTTTAGAAAATACTTCAGCACAAATTACATATATATAAAACAAAAATGTACCTTAATCTGCAACATCATAAGAGTGACAAACTGTTAATACTGATCAGGAATATGCCTAATTAAATTTCAAATCATTGTAAATTTCACCTCTACATTCAAAACATTTGAGATTCTTCAAATACCTGTTACTGATTTGTTGACATGTAACTGAACGCATATTCAATACATTTATTCTATTAGCTTTTTTACTTTAAAATTTTCTATATTTAAAATGAATCAAAAAAGGGAAAACAAATTACAGATACTCAAATAAAAAGTTACAGTATTTTCAATATGTTAAAATATTGTAATCTAGACTCTCCTTTAAATGATCCATTTTAAATCAGTCAAAATACTTATTTTGCATAGTTTTTGTTTCATTTCTTACTTCAATGCTTTTATCTGACTGGCACCAGCCCAGAAATCACACCAATAAGGAAACTCCAAAGAACAATCCCCTTTAGTAGCTAAATTTGGAGACTAGCCAGGATAGCACTAGAAGTATGATTGCATCACCCTCCTTGGGGACAGAGATGGTTAGCTGTTCCAAGTAAATTAATTTTGCACTTTCCCATAAACTACAAAAACTTTGATTAATCAGTTCTTTTTAAGTATTTTTTTAATGCATAAGTGCATCATTCAAACTCAAAAAACAGCTACAACAGAATGCTGCTGAGGCATAGATCATATTAAGTAAATGCAAAAATGAAGAAAACAAAATGGGATTAAAAAGAAAGTTGCAATGTCAGCTGTGCTTCTCCTTCCAGGATTATAGAAGAATAACCCCAAAATGGTCCGGTGCTAGGAATGTTTCTCAATTTTATTTGAAGATTCATTCTGCAGTATCACAGCCTCTGGGTCTAAATCCGGCTTCACCTTGGCTTATCACTCTCATTTCTAACCACTCTTGCTCCAGGTTTGTGGGTGTGTTTGTGTGTTCATTTCTATTCTGTTGTTTTACACTTTCTGTCAACCAATGTATTCCTATATTCTGTAAGAAACTTCTGCTTTTGATTTTCAGCTGCTACTTAGAAAACTTTGGATGTATGCCTTGCTAACATCTAACATTTGTTTTATTAAACAAACAGATAAGCAGACCAAAACCGCATGCTGCTTCAAAATATTATTTATGCTTTGGGAGAAAATATTAGATAAAATAGTTTTATTTTGTAACAGATAGAAATGCTTACTTTTTTTGTCCTCTTGCTTTGTGGAGGACTGGGTTCTGCCTTGGAATACTCTCATCAATGGTATCGTTGCTGTCAACAGTTTCATTGATATTTAAGGGCTGGTTGTTCCATGGAGCAATAAACCCTGGAGTTGGACTGAATTGTTTAAGCTCGCCTTGTCCTAATGAGCTGCGTTCCCCACAGTAACAAAAAGCGCAGACCTGTTCACTGCTACAACAAGCAGACCAAAAATAAAAAAGACCAGAAAGGCAAAAGAGAAAGTTCAAATGGTATTTAAAAATGCAAATAAAGTATTAATATTTAAATTATATCTAACTTCACCTGTAAATATTTTCACAAAGTTATCCGAGATGAATTTTAAAAAATCCAATGCTAAGCATTCCTGGATTGCCTATACTATAGGGTGCAACTCTTTTCAGGCTGTGTAGCACATCAAGAACTGCACTGCAAAAGTTATCATAGCCATGATGAAACCCTAAATTTAATCATAATTACATTTAAAGGATAATATTAATTTAAAATTAATTGCTTAAATGTGACAATCTATTTTTTTCTGTTAAATTAAAATCATAATTTGGCAGCATTCTCTGGAAGGTCTCAGAGAAGCCAACCTAAAGCTTGAGCAAAACTACTGGTATGTTGTCCTAGGATAGGGATTTTTCTTCTAGGTTTGCTTAAAAACTGACAGCATTGTTTCTTACCAGTTTAAGTTGAAATGAAGAAAACATCCACTGTAAAAAAACTAAAAATACACACACAAATGACACCCTCCCACCTAATTATTATTTTCAGCTTACCCCCAAAAATCTGTTGATCACACAGGTTGGGCATTTAAATTCTAAATTTAGTGTGTAATCTTAATTTACAATTGGTTTGGACTCAGCTTGTTCAAGTGGTTAAGACACCAGCCTAAAACCAGGAGACTGAGTTCTAGTACTGCCTTAGATATGAAAGCCAGTTGGGGACCTTAAGCCAGTCACTTTCTAAATCTTAGCCCAAACCATTTTATAGGGTTTTTATAAGGAAAACAGGAGGAGGAAGGGTTATAAGGTATGTTCGCTGCCAAAGGCTGGATATAAATGAAGAAATAAATTTGCTAAGATATTCTTGTGAAGCAGAAAAACAAATCCAAACTGGTTCACAGCTATTTTCAGTGCTTTTTCTTTTAAAAAGAAAGGCAGAATAAATCTGTTATAAAATTTAGTCAATAAAGTGACTGATTTCTGATTTCCATATCATCCAAAATACTATTAGAACCATTATAAATTTAGAGAAAAGTTATAAGCATGAATCTACCTCTCTCTTGGTTAGGAATGAACAGAATAAAAACAATTAAATCATTTATAGATAAATCAAAAATCTAAAAAAAAGTAGCAGGCGACATATAAAAGTCTCAGCCATCCTCTCACTCATTCTAAATCTGCCTCGCTAACCTGCTTTTTGCTTCAACCCCAATCGAACAATTGGTGTTGGCAGAGTCCACAGAGACTGAGCACTGGAGATCTGGGGTTGCCTTCTTGTCATCGTCCACTTCACTTTGGGCATCCTCCTCTGTAAATTGTTCCCTGGTATCTGCTTAGCAAGGAGAGTGTAAGTTGATTATAGATTTCATTTTAAAGTGTTTAAACAAAACAAGCCATTCTGTTCTAAGCTGTTTTTTCCCATTTTCAAATCATGAGCAAAGTTATACTACAAAACGTTATTTATTTGTCTGTTTGCTTGTTTGCTTATTTAAAACATTTATAAAACTGCCGACTTTCCAACCAATTCTGGATGGCTCCAAAATCAAAACAATCTATAAATTTATATTAAAATTATAAAACTAAACATATTAAAACATTAAAACGTTAAAATCAACAAAGACCTGGCACCAAACCAAACTTCTAATGTGTAAATTATCCAATCTTTTCCAAGCACTTGGGGGGGCGGGGGGCAGGATGAGATCTGCAATCTTTATGGAAGGCTTGCCAAACTGTAGAGTGCTCCATAGAGTAGGGACTGCCATAGAAAGGGCAGGTTTCTTAGCTTCTATTAGATATTGAGGGGAAAGCAAGTAGGACCATCCCCATCCTATTTCACCTGGTAGGAATGGAGTCCTTAGGGAAAGATGGTCCCACAGCTAACTAGGCCCTGCGCCATTCAGAGCATTAAAGGTAATGATCAGCAAGTTGAATTGCACCAGAAAGAAGCTAAAAGCTACTGTAGCTCAGACAACAAGGACCTTACATGTGCAAACCTAGAGACTTCCCCATTAATATGTATGATGCTGCATTCTGGACCCAGCTGAAGTTTCTGAATGGTCCTTAAGGGTAGCCCCGTGATGAGAGCATTGCAATAATACAGATAGGCAATGACCAAGTCATGAATGATCATGAGCAAGGCCTCAAAATTTAATTATTATTATTATTCCCGCTTGCAGGAATGTAAAAAAACAATGTGGTGGATGTAGATTTAGTCTGTACAATTGAACAGGCAGAGGCAGAGTTTTGACTGTCTTCACAGCAGCTCTACTACTCATTGATAAATGCTACAGAAGGTGTGTGACAGTTTAAATTGCTTCCCAATTTCCATAGAACTTCATTGGCTTTAACCCTTTCTAACTCTTGTCAATCTTATCCTATTAACTAGATCTGCTTCACTGTTGGCGTAAGGTTTTTAGCAGGACACAAAAATTGTTATGGGGTGATGGACATATGAAAAATCTACTTCTACCATGAGGAGAGTTAAATTTAAATCCATCACAGACTGTAGAAAACTAGTAATAACAAATTTATTTTAGAAAAGGACCCGGGTATAACTGAAGTATAAAGTAAAGTTTACTGAAACGGCATGTCAATATCCAAACTGAAATGAGAGAAATAAAATGTAAAAATAAAAAAACACCTCTCAAGATATAAAGAGGAGGGAGGGGGAGAAAGAGAGAGAGAATACTTATTTTTTAAACTTTACAAAGCAGATTATTACTAGATATTGTGAATTTATTATGTGATATAAAATTAGAATGAATGAGTATCCCAAACAATATTTAGAGAAAATGAACAGAATTAAGAATGAATTATTACTTATCTACCCATCACAATCTAAAGAGTATCAGGAGCTTATATATGTTGCATTTCTGCTGATAAATAAATAAAGGGAGACTAGTATATAGTCACACAATACACACACACACATATATTATTAAAAGCCAAGTAAAACATTAACAGTATAGCTGCCATAAAATAGTAAAAGAATATTACTTAAACATAAAACAATAAAAAACAAGAAATAAAGATGGCCTAATAAAATCAGGAAAAAATGTTCTGGAACTCCATCTCAAAAGCTTTTGAAATATTAAGGAGTGGGCTAGCTTGATCTCAGCTGTCACAGATTATCAGTCCTGCCCCAGGAAACCAGCACCTTGTTGCTTTAATCTGAAAATGTGGGATCAGTCACAGTTCTCTGTTTGATTTAATTGTTTGGGCTTACATTGATTGGAGTGGGCTGTAATACATTCTTTAAAAATTGTATCCCTCCTTAGCTCCAGGTAAAGCTCAAGGTACTATGAAATTAAGGTATGCATTGCACTTACACAACAATAGCTATCACAGTATTCAAAACTATTATTAAAAATAATAAAAACAATATTCAGCTATAGTGAAAGAAAGATATTTCCTGCTAGAATTCTTAATGCAGCAGAATGGTGGAGACAGATCAATTTTTCCATTAATCTGGCTATTGTTCTTGGGATGGAGAAAGCTAAATAACAGCCACCATATGGAGGCTGATCCAATAGTATCAATGATGGTAGGAATAGAAACAGCCTCAAATATAGCTACATTCAAGTCAATGTAACAGGAAGACTGAGATTCACTTGACATGTTCACTACAAGTGACATTGGACCCCGAGCCACAGTATTGTGAAACATGAAACATAATATCACTTGTTTAGTCCACCCAACTTGGTCTTTGACAACCATAAAATGTAAAATTGATAATACAAAATTGATGCACAATTTTGTATTTATAAATGTTAATTTTTTATGTTTACTAGAAAACACCTGTAAATTAAAACTAAAACTATAATTAAACACTATGTATGAGTCTAGAATAGAACATTTTTATTATAGCTTCATATTAGCTTTTACAGAAGTCAGATGGAAAAATAATAAAAAATCTTATTAAATTAGGTAAGAATAAAATAAGGCAATAAAATACAAGTACTACAGGATTTAAAGTTTAAATACTAAAGATTAAATCAATCAATTACAAAAGTACTTTGCAAAAGTATAAAATAATATTGTCAGTTATAAAATACAGTATTATAAAATAACTCTCACATAAAATTTTAGATAGGATTGCTAAATTGGATCTTTTGTTCATGGTTAGACCGAATAATAATTCTCATGTTTCACTATCTGCTATCTAATGATGCAAACTCTGAAAAATGGTAACTATAAAGGTTAATGTTAGCATTATGATCTGAAAGAAATGAAATGCAAAATTTGTCTGGTCTGCCAGCAAATCTCTTTAGAAGAGGACTTCGATATAGGTGATAAATTTCATTATAGAAACAACAAAACAGAAGTACATGCCCTACAGTTTCAATCAGAAATAGACTTATGGCTATAACTGAGCCTGGAATTATGGTCATAATTTGCAGTTGGTAAGCAGCTGAGCATGTGATTGGACTTAATTTTATGACTTTTTTGCAGTAGTTGCTAAGCAAGCACAGCAGTCATTAAGGGAATCAATTTTACACAATCAGTATTTTTTGGCCAGAACTTGAAGGTAAATTCTGGAAACAAAATCCCAAAAATGTCAAAAAGCATAGTCGTAGGGCATCACAAACAGCAGTAAAGTTGAACCAGTTATCAAGCATCCAAAATGTGACTACAAAAGGAGATGGGTTGTAGCCAATGTAACTTCAAAATTGGATTGCAATAGGTTTTTTTTTTGGGGGGGGGGTGTCCACCCTAACTTCTGTCATTAAACAATCAATTGTTAAATTGAGGACTACCTGTGGCAGTGATGGCAGTGGGCAAGTTTAAAAATTATACATTGTTATACTATAACACTAAAGGTAAAATCAATAGAATTAAGAGCTGTGCATGAATATAATTCAAATAATCTTGGCATTAGCTGTAACCCTAATTTTTGGAAAGGATTTAATCATGTTGAAATAGTATCTTGTTAACTTTAAAATAGAGATCTCTAAACTTGGCAACTTTAAGACTTGTGGCTGGTTAATTTTTGGGAGTTGAAGTCCACAAGTCTTAAAGTTGCCAGGTTTGGAGGCCCCACCTTCTAATATAAATAATACAGTAATTATTAAGGTAGAAATACAAATATAACACATTTCTCCCTCAAATAACACTAAACTAAGTATAAATTCCTGTTGTATTTTATATGTGCTGCACAGAATTTGACTACATTATAAATATAAAAGTTGTGCCTTGCATTTGGCTGAGAAAAGTTTAAGACTGCAAATATGTAGCAGTTACTTTTATTCTGAAATTTTCGTGTCACATTTGTTGGATAAATTTTTCTGAAGCCAGACTAGTGGTGGCGGCTGAACCAGTACTGGCATGCGGCCTGGATCGCCCAAACCGGCAGCCGGCCATGCCCCCAAACTGGTTCCCTGGTCACCATCTTGGTTTTAAGTTCTACGCATGCATACAATTTTAATTTTAATTGGACTCGCATGAGGTTACAGTGCGCATCTGGCATACAGGTGCAAAGCGCGCCCATGAGCAAACCGGCAGTAGTGCCTGCCGGAGCCCACCCCTGAACCAGACATATGAAAAATTACCTTGGAGCATTTAAACACGCTATTTCCATTGCACCACTGGGAATATATCCTTAGTTCCCTGGAAAAATGTTTATTTTGCTATTTATTTCCAGCAAAGCTGATTTCCTTTGCTATACAAGTAAGAGGCCCTTTATTATTAAAGTGTCCTCCTAGCTACCCAGATCTGAAAATCCAGATCTCCTTTCTACCTTGTAACTATGAGTGCTTAAGACACTGGCCTAGAAACCAGGAGAGTGCAAGTTCTAGTTCCACTTTAGGTATGAATCTAGTTTGATGACCTAGGGTCAGTCTAAAGCAATGGTTAAACATTTCTAGAATCTTGCCAAGAAAACTGTAGGGATTTGTGTCACCAGAAGTCAACTCTGACTCAAAAACACCAAAAAAACAAAACAATGCAAAAGTTATAACTGTAGAAAAGTGCTGAGCTCCTTAAGATACCAAAACTCACATTCTCTTGAGTGACCAAGTAATCACCCAGGATGCCATGCACATAAATCTGCAATTTAAGCACTAAAAGGTTAAAAAAAAGTTGCTAAACAAAATTGAAAATAAATACAGATGATGAGGCTGCTGCTAGCATTCCAGGAGTGCTTAGGCAATGCACCACAACATTTTATCCATCATCCTAACTGGCTGCCTAACAAGAAAGAATTTAATCAGCAAGATCCTGTTTCCTGCAGCCCTGTCTGGCAAAGGACATCTCCCCTGACCCTGCCAGCTCACTTGACTGATTTATCTTGGTTTATCTTACGCAACCTCAGAACAGAATAAGTAACAAAACTTCAGGTTAGCAAGTTAGCAGGTACTGCGGTTGAGAGAATTGTCATAATGCGATAATATCTACCAATGCCGGTTAATAAATTCACTCCATTAGTTTCAGTTCGTTTTCCGAGGCCTAATAATTCAATTCAACAACGTACCCAGAGCAACCAAAGTATTGGGTAACTAACACAAAGTTATCCCTGCCACAGAAGAAGCCTATTTTGTTCATAAATCACATCTGATAAAAGGCATTCATAGAAATCTAAGCTTCCTGGCTCCTACAGAACACCAAAATTATCAACTCAGTCAGTAGTGGGCTTCAACTTATTTTACTACTACTTCTCTCATGGGCACATGCTCATGCAACGCTTCTGCGCATGCGCAGAAGCTTCTGCATATATGCAGAAGTGTCTGAGTGGGTGGGCGGAGCCTCCTGCCACCACTACTAGTTCGCCCAATCCAGGGAGAACTGGCAGAAACCCACCTCTGAACCTGGCTCTTGAACCAAGTTTCATCCAAAGCCATTGATTACCACTTAACTGTGAAAATCACAAAAACTGGGCAGATGAGCCATACCGTAAGTAACATTTTTGTTTTCTTTGAATTAGGTTCCAGCTCATTCTATTTATCGGAAATCCTAGGCAAAGAGTCAAAATGCTCAAGTGTTCCAAAATGCATGGAAGAAACTGGGGTATCTCCTATTTCTCGTGATTCCCTGTTTCTCATTCCTGGATAAATTTTATACAATTTCAGATACATACTAAATAATATGGAAGTTAAAACACAACTGTTTTGAAGATATCTTAATTGCTACAGGGCAGAACAATAATCCCAAAGCATCCCTTTTGGGAATCAATCATCCAAATAAGAGCAAAAACACAGGAATTTATTACAATATACCTCCAAAGCCAAATCAGACTATCAATCCAAGGTTAATATTACAAAGGCTACCAAGAGAACTACAAACAGGATTGTATTTCTTGTCTTCAATTACTTTGTAAAACTCATCTTTTTCTCAAAATAAATCTAAAAATAAGTTTAACTCAAGAATATGTTGAGCTTTGTTAATAACATATAAATTATGGACAGACAGAATGTTGTTTGATACTAACTACTAGCTGATAATGGTTAGCTTTGACCAAAAACAGCTTAATCGCTATTTCAAAAGAGAGTGTAGCCTGGTTTTTTTTTCTCATGGGGAAAAAAATTAGAAGAAACTAATACCAGATAGATATTATTCTAGATATAGTAGGTGGTTGATTAACACTGTCCAAGGGAATTATCCTTAAACAAAAGGTCATAATGGAGGCGCTTGAGTTTGTGATTTTATTTCATTTCAAAATGACCAGCTTAGTTCAATGTAATAGCTGTTTTGCACATGTCTTTCGCAATACTCTTTTCAAATTTGGACACTGTCCCATTTGTAAACAAATTACTAGTCTATATAGACAGATTACCTATCTAGAATCTCTAATCTGTACTCTCCAAGCAGAAGTTAGGTGCCCAATTCAGCCATTCCACTTTATGGAGATGCCACCCTATCAGCTCCCTCTACTGCAAAGATCCTGCAGGAGAAGAGAGTCTGGACAACCCTGGGATCTGGCAGGGTGAGAGCTGTGAACCATAAACACAAAAGTTTTTGCTTGACCCAGCATAACAGATATAGCACCCTTGCTGACCTTGATGGGGACATTAAAGAGACAGGTTAAGGTAGTTGTGATAATGATGACTCAAATAAGCAGGGGATTGTGGTCCAAAATTAAGAACTTTCTTCGGAAAGGCGAAATGGGGACCCAGGTATCACACATCAGTCGCACAAGAAGGTATGCAAAAAGAGAAGTCACCTTCTGGTTGGTGATTCAATTGTAAGGGATGTAAATTTAGGAAAGGATATGGAGGTTTTAAAAGAGGTCAGGTATCTGCCAGGTGCTACTGTCAACAGAGACAAGAGGCGTATTCTTAAGATAGTCAAGAATGTAAGTAAGGATTGTGAAGTTGATGCTATTATACATCTTGGCACAAATGATCTGTCCCAAAAAGATGTACTTTCTGTAAAGAATGATTTCCAGAGCTTGGGGTATGAACTTAGTAGTGTAGGTTGTAGGCTTATCTTTTCAGAGGTTTTACCAGTATAAAAGGAACAAAAAAGGAAGGGCCAGCGTGTAGCAGAGTTTAATGTGTGGCTAAAGGAGTGGTGTAAAAGAGAAGGCTTTGGTTTTATTAGTCATGATGTCTGCGGCTGGTCCAATGAAAAACTGTACAAAAGAGATGGTTTGCACCCATCCAAGAAAGGGACTGAGTTACTTGGCATTAAATTCACAGATTTTCTGGATAAACATTTAAACTGAACAGCGGGGGCAGAGAATTAATTGATACAGAACATTTCTGTCCCCAGCAATCTAAAACTCATACGGTTATCAGTGCATGTAACATAGATGTTTGTGCAGATAAGATTATCACTCCTGCTGTCAAGCAAAACCAAGCGTTTAATAGTGAATGCCATACCATGTGCATGAATCATACAAGTGGCAAGAAAATAGGGGCAGTCAGGCATAACACAGATTATGTAGACAGTAAACACAGGGTCAATCAAAATGGACTCAAATGTCTATACACCAATGCACAGAGTATGAGGAATAAACAGGGTGAATTAGAAATTCAAGTAAATGAGGGCAGATACAATATTGCTGCCATTACACAAACTTGGTGGGATGAAGCCCACAAATGGAACATACAGCTAGGATTTAAATTATTTAAAAGAAATGGACTACATCTCTACAGAAATAGAGCACAACAATGATGAGAACTATCTTGAATGCATTTGGGTCAATATTAAAGGTTGGGCGGGAAATGACATTGCCATAGGTCTATACTACAGGCCACCCAACCAAGCAGAGGAAGTAGATGAACTTTTTGCTAGTCAGCTAACTAAGGTATGCAGAAAGCACACCACAATAGTAATGGGAGATTTTAACTACCTTGACATCAACTGGGAAACAAATTCTGCACCGTGGAAGATCCAACAGGTTCCTAACAAACCTAGCAGACAACCTTGTTTCCCAAAAAATAGAGAAGGGAACAAGGGGATCTGCCATATTGGACTTAATTCTCACGAACAGAGAAGAAATGATAGAAGGTGTTGAAGCCATAGGAACCCTGGGGCAAGTGACCATGCACTATTGAAATTCAACATTATGCAAACACAAGTAGTAGAACAAAGTTAAACTAGAGTCTTGGACTTTAAGAGAGCTAATTTTGATAAACTTAGAGAGAGCTTGGGAAGAATTCCATGGATGAAAATCCTCAAGGGGAAAACAACTCAAGAAGCTTGGGAAATTTTGAAAAATGAGATTACAAAAGCCCAGTCTAGCACAATACCAATGAAGAAGAAAAATAACAGCTCCCAAAAGAAACCAGTATGGCTGCATAAAGAATTCTCTGACGACGAGGAGCCTACATCGTTATGAAATGGTCATCCGATCTCGATGCTCCGAGATCACCAATACTTTTTTCGCTGGGTGGTCTAATCGGACCTAAACTGTCCCGTAGAAACGGTGAACAGGAAGACTGCATTCTGTTGATCATAGGGACATCGCAAAGTCCCTGACTGATGCAGGAGAAGGTCTCTCAATTGGCGTTAAAAGCTCAGCCCCCAGGTTGATGAAGTAGGGATGGCTCCAAAACAGAAGGAAACAGAAGAGAAAGTGTTTACAGCTGGTGAGGAATTTTTATCCGTTTTAAAAGAGCCTGCCTATAAAAGACTTAAAACTAATTTAAATCTAAGAATAAAAGAAATAAGTGGCAGAATCAAGCTTTGGATGGTTTTGGTCAGTGTGTTATCTTAATTTTTAAACGTTATTTTCATGGATTGAATTTATGCAAACTGTTTGAAATGAATGGATCAAGTTTTCTTCTTCTAAAATTTTTACTATTACTTTCACAATCTATGGACTAAACTTATCCTTATTCATCACTACATGTGTCTTTTACTCTTTCTTCTCTAATTCGTGTAAGAATTTGACTTTTTTAAAAACTTGGAATATTAAAAGATACAAAAAGAACAAAGAGAATTGCAACAATTGTAACAACAAAGGGAGAGATAACTGCTACTCGAAGACTGGAAACTAGAGTACAAAACAAAATACTTTTACTTTCACTACTGATTATTCTGGTATGGAACTTTGAAGTCTCACAGTTTGTTTATAGAAAGTGATAAAAAGTAAAGCACCATTTGTTTATAAAATGTTCCTTTGAAGTATATCCTTATCCAGAGATCTCATGGTGAACCTAGGTGTAACCTTGTAAAAATCTTCCAAGTCAGAGCAGCAGTGTTTTAACAGCTGGAAACAGTTGGAAACAGTGGCTTATTTCCAACAACAGAGAGAAACTGTCAGCTTGCAAGAGATAATGCTTGCAATAAAGAAATTATCAAATATATTTGAGAAAATGTTTGAAAAATTAGAGCACCTAGCAGAAAAATATGATGAAAAGGATGGAGATGCTTACCAAATGGGAAAAATAGAGGGTAGAGTCCCAAGCGATAAAGAGAAAAATGACTACAAAGAAATCAAATCTGCTGACATCTATGGCGAATGGTTTCTGTCTGGAAATGGAAAAAATGGAATATGGAAAGGGGAACTAGATCGATGGGAACCCTAGCCTAGATGGGAAGACACAGAAGAAGAAAAAATAAAATAACTTATGGATTTAAAGGGAGAAATTTTATTAGTAACACCATTGATAACAACACTGACAATTAAAGACAAGCTGATTAAGGAAAAAGAAGAAGGGCATCTAAATTACATGACAGAATCAATAAACAAGGAGTTGCAAAGAAGAGTCCATACAAACTTGATTAAGGAGACGATTAAAGAACTGATGCCACAAATGGCAGAAGACATGAGACTGTTTCGCTACTGGAAAGATATAGGCTGATAGATGAAAGTGTTTAATCTAAAACTAGTTGGACAGTGAAATTTAGTGACAATAGATATGCTTAAATAAACAATGGAAAACGATAATAATGTATACATATGTAGTAATAACAAATAGTAATTGGATATGAGTATTGAATGGTACCTATGAAAGGAAGATGAGAAATGATTTGGTTACATATAAGGATTAATAAAAAAGAACTAAATTATGATAATGGATATAGTCAAATAAAGGAGAGATAATGATAACAATGTATATATAGGTATGGGTACAACATGGGGAAATTGGATGTAAATTGTAAACAGTGATTTGGAAAGGAAGATTAGAAACCTTTTGTTACTAAATGTTATTGATGTTTAGATAGAATAGGCCATATCTGGGTACTTGAGAGACCGCCTCCTGCCAATTACCTCCCTGCGACCTATTAGATCACACAGATTAGGCCTCCTTCGAGTTCCATCCGCCAGTCAGTGTCGACTGGCAACTACGCGGAGGAGAGCCTTTTCAGTAGTAGCTCCGACCCTTTGGAACGATCTCCCCGTGGAGATTCGTACCCTCACCACCCTCCAGACCTTCCGCACAGCCCTCAAGATCTGGCTATCCCGTCAGGCCTGGGGTTAAAGATTATAATCCGTCCCCTCCCGAATGATGAATGTTGCTTCTATTTTTAATTACGTACTGTTTTTATATGTCATTGTGTGTACTCCCTTCCCTATACGTTGTCAGCCGCCCTGAGTCCCCTCAGGGAAAAGGGCGGCCTATAAATAAATTTATCTATCTATCTATCTATAAGGAATAGTTTTATTGTGATACGAGAAATAGCAAATGAGATGCCAGTATGTGGTTATATCTTGAGTTTTGGTATGTTTTATGATGGAAGTTTAAACAATTATAGTCAAACAAGAATGGGGGTAGGATGATGCTAATATGTATAAATATATTTGATTTAAAATACTAGAATTAATATGAATCATGGGTGACTGTGAAAGAAATGCACAAAATTTTTTGGTAGCCAACGGATACACTTTCTACAGTATGTAAAGAAAGGATTTTTTGTGTTGTGTCTGTTTTGAAAAATAAAAATAGAAAAAACTTTTAATAAAACACTCTGACAAATTGAAAGACAAAAAAGATAAGTATAAAAATTGGAAAGAGGGGGGCATAACTAAGGCAGAATATCAGCAAATAGCCGGAGCCTGTAAAGATGAAGTAAGGAAAGCTAAGGCTCACAATGAAGAAAGGCTTGCCACAAAAGTAAAAAAATAACAAAAAAAGCTTCTTCCAGCATGTTAAAAACAAGAAAAACGTTAAGGAAACAATTGGCCATTGCTGGGAGAATGTGGCAAGAAGGTGACAAGCAACAGGGAGAAAGCAGAACTATTTAACTCATTTTTTGCATCTGTCTTTACACAAAGGGATAAAACAGTCCAACCTATCAAAAACAGCACCACAAAAATCAGATTAGGAACACAAATTGAAATAGGGAAGAAAATGGTGAGCACCTGTCTACCCTACACGAGTTCAAATCATCAGAACCGGACAGATTACACCCCAGGGTTCTGAAGGAACTGGCAGACGAGATCTCAGAACCACTGAACTATATCTTTCAGAGATCCTGGAGCACCGGGGAACTGCCAGAGGACTGGAAAAGAGCTGATGTGGTTCCCATCTTCAAAAAAGGAAAAAAATAGATTCAGGAAACTATAGACCTATCAGCCTGACCTCAATACCAGGAAAGATCCTGGAAAAGATAATCAAGCAACAAATTAGCAAACACCTAGAAGTAAACAAAGTAATAGCCAAAAGCCAACATGGATTTGTCAAAAACAGATCATGCCAGACTAATCTTATTGCGTTCTTTGACGAAGTGACAAATTTAGTGGACCAGAGAAATGCCATCAATATAGTTTACTTGGACTTCACTAAGGCATTTGATAAGGTAGACCATAACCTACTACTAGATAAAGTAGAAGAATGTGGGTTAGACAGCATCACCACCAGATGCATTCGAAACTGGCTGATCAACCACACTCAACATGTAGTCCTCAATGGAACTGCATCTACATGGAGGGAAGTATGCAGTGGAGTACCCCAAGGCTCTGTTTTAGGCCCAGTACTCTTCAACATCTTCATCAATAATTTAGATGAGGGAATAAATGGGGAACTCATCAAATTTGCAGATGACACCAAGCTGGCAGGAATAGCCAACACTCCAGAAGACAGCTTAAGATACAGAAGGATCTTGACAAACTTGAATATTGGGTGATCTCTAACAAAATGAAATTCAATGGTGAAAAGAGTAAGGTTCTAAATTTAGGCAAGAAAAACGAAATGCACAGGTACAGTATAGGTGGTACCTTGCTCAACAGTAGTAACTGTGAGAGGCATCTTGGAATCCTAGTGGACAACCATTTAAATATGAGCCAGCAGTGTGCAGCAGCTGCCAAAAAAGCCAACACAGTTCTAGGCTACATAAACAGAGGGATAGAATCAAGATCACATGAAATGTTAATACCATTTTATAATGCCTTGGTAAGGCCACACTTGGAATACTGCATTCAGTTTTGGTTGCCACGATGTAAAAAAGATTTGGAGACTCTAGAAAGAGTGCAGAGAAGAGCAACAAAGATGATTAGGGGACTGGAGGCTAAAACACATGAAGAACGGTTGCAGGAACTGGGTATGTCTAGTTTAATGAAAAGAAGGACTAGGGAGACATGATAGCAGTGTTCCAATATCTCAGGGGTTGCCACAAAGAAGAGGGAGTCAAACTATTTTCCAAGGCACCTGAGGTAGAACAAGAAGCCATGGGTGGAAACTAATCAAGGAGAGAAGTAACTTAGAACTGAGAAGAAATTTCCTGACAGTGAGAACAATTAATCAGTGGAACAGAAGTTGCCTCCAGAAGTTGTGAATGCCCCAACACTGGAAGTCTTTAAGAGGATGTTGGATAGCCATTTGTCTGAAATGGTATAGGGTTTCCTGCCTAGGCAGGAGGTTGGACTAGAAGACCTCCAAGGTCCCTTCCAACTCTGCTATTGTTTTTATATTTATTTGTATTTGGAGGCACATTAAAGTGAAGTCCAGATCATATCAGAAATAAATGTTGTCTTTGAAGTGTCTTGCAAATATGTCAGAGTGAGCCATTAAAGGAACATAACATAAATAACATAAATAAAGCATGCAGACATTACTTGTTTGAGATCAAGGGAATAGAAATCTCTCACACAAAGGAGTTCACGCAATACAAATAAGTGCCATATTCTTGGACTATAAGATGCACCTGAGTATAAGATGCACCAAGATTTTGAAGAGGGATACAAGAAAAAAAAATATTCTTGCCCTTCCCGGCCCTTAGAAGCACTCTGCAGGCCTCCCAAACTCTCTGCATGCCCCATTTTAGCAAAACCTGGGCCTGTTTTTGGCCTCCCAACCCCCCCCCCCCCACGCGTCCCGTTTTTCCCCTCCTCAGCCTCCAGAAGCACTTTGCAGTCCTCCCAAATCTTCTGCCTGCCCATTTTAGCAAAAACTGAGGTTGTTTTTGGCCTCCCAAACCCCCCACGCACCCTGTTTTTGCCCTCCCCAGCCCCCAGGAGCACTCTGTAGGCCTCCCAAACCCTCTGTGTGCCCCATTTTTGTGAAATGGGGCCATTTTTCACAAAAATGGGACATGTGAGGCGGATTTTTGGGAGACCATAAATGGCCATATTTAGTGTATAAGATGCATCAACATTTTCACCCTCTTTTAGGGGGGAATAAAGTGTGTCTTATACTTTGAAAAGTATGGTATTTTTGTATAACATTCAATGCAGGTAGTCCTTGACTTAGGACAGGTCACTTAGCAGACCATTCAAAGTTATATCAGATTCCCCAAAAACTACTTGCAACCCCATTTCAAAGTTATGATGACTACGACATCCCCACAGTTGTTTGCTTTTACAAGGATATTCAATCCTGCTGGGTCCCTGCAGTTACTTATCCACCCATTGGAGATCAGGCAGCTGTAGCAGGCATGAGTCAGCTGGCGCTTGCAAGCCTCAGTTTCCTTCTCATGTAGCAAGCAAGGCAAGGTCAAGGGGGGCAGAGTTTGCAAATTCCAACTGACTTGATCTTCTCTTACATGCTGGATGGGAAGAAAGCTGAAGGTCTGTGGAGACCCTGTCAAGAAGTGGAGCACGGGGTGCCTCAGGTGGCGCAGGTACCCTTGGAGGCCTGAGCAGGCATTCCGGGCCTACCCCTCCGAGGCACCCTGCGCTCTATTGAACGATTCTCTCATTCATTTTATGTTTGCATCAGAGAAAACAAGGAATGGGGTCATTACATGAGGCTGTTTCACTTAATAGCTGTTGTGACATGTGACTGTAATAGGCAGGCACCATTAAGGTCATATCTCGAGGATTGCCTATAGTCAAATAAACGAACTATAGTTTGACACCATGTCCTAATTCATACAACAAAAAGAGTTACAAATGCATGGCACAACATAAGCTAACAAACTCATCAGGACAGGATTCAGGAACCATCTGCATTTGAAAGACAACTGTCACTCTTTTGAAGAAATTTACATTCTGAACAGTTTGAAAGAGGAATCGATGAGGCCATTTATGTCAAAATTGAACACCCCTCCCACAACAGAAGGGGAAGATACTCGGATTCAGACAACTCTGAAGTTGCAGAAAAACCCTCAAGTGGCCTCAATGATTCTCAGAGTGCTAACAACCGGATGATTGCAGAGAATATAAACCATTTTATTCCCCACTAGTCAGTTTGGACTGAAGAAGCTTTTCAGATGAGAAGCGAAAGGTTTCAAAGGGTAAAACCAAGAAAATTGTTGCCTTTTGGAAAAAGCACCTTTGGAATAGAATTGCTAGGTTCACACACAACACACTGAACCAAAGTTGTTTAATAGGATTGGCAGCACTTACAAGCACTCCCAATTCCAGCTCTATTCAATTCCAAAATTGTACTTCAAAGTGCAGTTACCCCATGCTATCATAGGGCTGCTTTAAGAATTGCCAACAGGTTTAATGTTTCTGGCCCAGCATACTCTAAAGCAGCGGTCACTAACTGGTGGTCCCCGGACCACTGGTGGTCCATGAGAAAATTTTGGTGGTCTGCAGAAAAATTATTAGCATTTTTTTATATTGCGTTAAATCAGGGGTCTGGTTCAGAAGGAGCAATGAACTACGTGCAATGAACATTTGTGTTGCTGCAGAGAATCTCCCCCTTCGGTGTCTTTTTGTGGGGTCGGAGGGGGGACAGAAATTCCAACTTGGATCTGCTTCAGCCTCCAAGTGTGGGCTTTGGGCAAAGGCTGGAGGGAAGCGCTGCTGTGGCAAAGAGTCAGAGGGAGGGACAAGTAGAGGCCACCAAGGCTCCCCTCAACATGAGTGACATCAAGTTGGCCATGCCCACCCAGCCAGTCATTAGGCAGATCATATTAGTGGTCCGTGGGATTTAAAATTATGAATTAAGTGGTCCCTGAGGTCCAAAAGGTTGGGGACCCCTGCTTTAAAGTTCCCTTTTGGGGCTAAAACTAAAATGCTATGGCCCTACTATTATTTTAGCTTATTCCAATGTGTAAATTCAGTTTAGACACTTGCTAAATCTATCTATTTCAATCCTAGTCTATTTGCCTTACCAACTTCCACAGTGTTTTCCGTTTCTGTTGCCTCCAATCCATCCATGCTGTCTTCATCCTCCACCGTAGGTTTTCCTCTATTTCGAGGCCTGAGAGGAAAGAAAAACACAATTTATGACATTAGGAAAAAGGCTCCAAATTAGCAAGGAAATTATTTTGCTTGTTACAGTACTAAATTTTCTTTCTTGAAGAAAATCAAGTCTTACAATATTAATGGGTGAAATGTACAATACGGAGAAATATCAAGATGTGCATTTTCTATCTGCTCCTAATGTAACATCAGAGGCAAATAAACTACAGGTCATTCTCGACATACAACCATAACCGAGCCCAAAATTTCTGTTGCTGAGTGAGACCGTTGTCAAGTGGATTTTGCTCCATTTTGCAATCTTTCTTGCCATAGATGTTAAATGATGCAGTTGTTATGTTAGTAATATGGTTGTTATGGTTACTTCTTCATTGACTTTGCTTGTTAAAAGGTCTCAAAATGGGATCACATGACCCCAGGACATTGCAACATTCATAAATATGAGTCACTTGCCAAGTGTCTGAATTTTTATTACATGACCATGGGGATGCTACAATGGTCGTAAGTATGAAAAACAACCCTAAGTCACCTTTTTCAGTGTGGCTATGAACAGTTACTATGAACTATTGTAAATGGAAGTCTACCTGTACTTTACTAAAAGAATCTTGATCCTAAAGAGGGATCCCCCTCCTTTAAACAGTAATGAGTAGATTTTTTTTACAGATCTCTCCATTCCAAACAAAACTGTGATCTAAACTAAGCATTATCTTTGGATCTTGGCCATATTTTAAACTTCAAAATAAGACTGTAACAATTGTACTTGATGAATAGAATATAAAGTCTTTGGGTCAATTATTAACAATACCAAGTTTAATCCAGCAATAGCACAACACCCAGTCACTTCTCAGAGAGGTGCAGCTACTGTATATAAATTTGATTAACAAATAAAATAAAAAAATACTGGAGACTGTAAGAAAAGTGGTGGGGAAAACTTCAAAATCAAAAGGGCAAATACAGAAAAGACACACAGATATGCATTCTATTATTTAAGCCAAGTAAGTTCCTTTGACATAATGTATTTAACAGCCAACCTTTTAAAAATATTCTGAGAGGTCCAGTAAACATGGCAAAAAACGTTTTAGTGAATTGGTATCATCTTAATATCAAAGTGCAAATGCACATTTCTTACTATAGTTCCCTTCTTTTTAAATTTCACAACTTTTTATTTAGTTTGTATCATGTATTGTTAGTGGAGCGCAGTGACTCACGTGGTTGGGATGCTGGGCTGATTACTGGTTCTTGCCATGGGAGGGGATAAGCTCCCGTCACTTGCTCCAGCTCCTTTTGAACCAGCAAATCAAAAGCACGTGATTGTAAGTAGATAGATGGGTACCACTTCAGTGGGCAGTTTAAGGAGATATGAAAGGAGCCCTCAACTGGGCACCCCTTGGGCAATAATGATGTCATCAGCTAATTCTTTTAGCCCAGAAGCACTTTAGTGCTCCCAATATGACTGCAGTATATACGAAACATACTCCAGAGGATAGGAATGAAAAAAACTTAATTTGAATTTAATTTGCTTTTAATTTTAAGTAAAGTTTAATTAATTTTATTTCTCTAGGAAAATATTTAATGAATGTTCCCTTTTGTTGCATTTAAAATTACAAATGAATAAGTTTGGATTTCTCTATCGTCTATAGGCTTTTAGATTTAGAAAATGATGCTATTAAAGGGACTATTTGTTTTCAGTCTCTTCTAAGAATCCATAATACTAAATCTACATGACATGTAAAATGCTATTTGGGGAGAAAATAACACAAATATTTAAAGCTTATGCAGTACAGTATATAAATATTGTACAGTTTTATACCAGCATATTGAAATATGTTTCATAAGGCTTCTATCAATTTATTGAGAACAAAATTAAACTATCACGGTCTATTTGCACATGCTTTATGGTTCTGATGTGACCTTTTATATGTAATTTTTTTTCTCCTCTATCTTACTAGCTTTGTTCAGAGAAAATTTTTTATTACATAATCTGCAGCTAACATTTATATGTTTTTGAAAAAAAAAATTATGCAGCACTCTTATAAAAGAGTCTTGAGGACTTCGAAGTAAGATCCACTGCGTTCAGTACAATTTACCAAGGTAGATGTGATGCTTGCTTCACAGTCTGAGCACAGGTTCTAATGTAAATATGTTTTTCTTCTTTTAAGCAGTAGAGAAACTTGTGCAATACCAGTAGGTAGTTCCAGATCAATTGCAAGTTTTTTGCAATCATGAAAGATAATGAAATCATAAGAGAATATTACGCTATTATTGTTGCGAACATTATTCAAGCCCAGGTAAATATTTTAAGAATCAAATCAATAGACTGAACTTAATTTTTCCTGTAAACTTAAAAATCAATCTTGATTCAGAGAAAAGTGAAGTAAAGAAATTTGTATGCATATGAGAAGGAAGAAGATACTGCCCAAAAGTTACAACCAAGTCCTGTACCTCAGAGATAATATGAAAATATTCAGTCAAAATTATGAAGACCACACTGATTCCCCCCCCCCCCCTATTTTTCTACTTCCTCGCTGTAAAATTTTACATAATGGTTATAATTGGCAGGGGCAAAATTATATAGCAATTAGGGCATGACAGCAAAAGCAAACAAGTACTGAAAACGGGTTCACCACTTCTGGTAACAAGCAGGTAATTATCACAGCAGTTTGAAAGGGGCATAATCAAACCAAGTGACATCATTCCACCCACATAATAAATGTGAAATCCCTTTATGTCCAATGCAGCTTTTACACATATCTGGTAGCAGAGCCAGTCTACTTTCTATGTTTGACTCCGTTGACATATCCTTGAGTTAAGCTCAGAGAACTTTTCTGAAATCAATGTTTCAAATATAAAATAGACTTAATAGAAATATTTAACAATTTATATTTAATATTTGTATTAAATATTAAAATACTGTATTTCTTATCCTTTTTTATTCCACTAAAAGGTAGCTACAAGGATTTTAAAATAGCTGCTGATCATATTTTAATACTGATCCACTTCTTTTAATAAGCACTACATGAAAACAGTTCAATTGACTTTCCCCCACTTTTAGTGTCTGAGAGTACATTTATATCTAATACAGTGATGGGTTCCAGATCCCTTTCCAACCGGGATGGTTGGAACGGGCCTGGCGTCATCCACATGGACGCGCGCAGTGTGCACACACACAGTGTGCACATGCATCTTACCCTCCAGCAACACCTCTGCGACATTCCAGCTGCTTGGCGTCGCGTTACACAGGCGCTGTACATGCCGCGCATGTGTGTGAAAGCGCCTAAGAGTTTAAAGACAGGTAAGGAGTGTGGGCGGGCGGGCCTGGTGCTCCGGCCCGGCGCTGGTACACAAGTACCAGGGCGTACCGCCTGCAACCCACCATTGATCTAATGAAAAAAATTTCCCAATCCTCTGAAGAATTGTTATATTATGGTGTATGGCTGCTAATTACAAAGGATTTTTCAGAAACCCTGTGAGATGTACTGTAATTATACAGTCCTTTTACAATTTTAAACACAAGAAGATCCTCCAATACCTATTCTGTATCCTGTTTCCATTATGGAATAAAGTTCCTATTCCCAGGTACTGCTGCTGACCAATTTTCGTTAAACTACAGTAAACAACAGTAGACAATCAAGATGCTAGTTTCATCTCAAAAGCTTCTTGTTAAATAGTCAAAAGAAGTTGGGGCTTATTTTATTTCAGTTTCTTTACTAGGTACTTGGAATAAGTCACTGCTGCTTAGGAACAAAAAGAACCAGTAAGTTCTATTTTAATCTTGGGCTTTGACTATTAGCCTAAGTAATTTATTCGAAATAAGAGCAAACTACTTGAAAACTTTCATCTGATATCATCAGATTCATTTAGTTTTGGCTTAGACTTCTTGACAAGAAAAAGATATCTGTTGCATTCATTTTGGTTTTCTATCCCCCTTCTTTAGAGAGCTTGAATTTTGTACATGTAATGACTTTTCTATTTCTCCTTTCCACTTCAGGGTTTCAGACCATATGAAATATGTAGGATTTTTTAGGTTGGTTTAATGTTTTTTTTAATAAAAGCTACTTTTATTAAAACCAATTTAAAATTATATTATTGAAAACTAAATAAATTATTAAGAAGTAATTTACAGTAATTTAGACCCTGCCTCTTGAATCGACTATAGGTAGTCTTTTACTTACGGCCAACTATGGGGGGCTCAGGAGTGTCACACCTCTGCTCTTGGAGCTTCACTAGTTACCAGTTTGCTTTGAGGTATACATCTAGCTTGCTGGTTTTGACTTTCAGTAAGCTCTCAAAATGGATTTTTTTCATCAGGTTTGGCAACAGGAAGCTCACACATTGGTTGCACCATGTATAACATTCTAGTTTCAATCCTCTCATGTACATGTTTTTATTTATGGTTATTTATTTAAGTGTTTTAGTGACTTTATAATATATTTAATTATTGTACACCCACCCAGAGTCACTTTCTGTGAGATGATTGACACATTTAAAGAATGAATGAAAAAGAGAAGGATTAATAAACAGGGGAAAAATGTGATTATAGTAAAGGCCTTGGAGGAGGCCAGATTTAATCCATTATCTATTAACTGCAAACTCCTAACGTTCTTTTTTGCCTGTCATTTAATCTTCATAGTATAAGAACTAATTGATACAGGATGTACGTAAATAAATGGAAATTACAACATATCCTTCAGTTAAAAGTAAATCTCACTCCTGCTATAACTCACTCCTGCTATAATCTGAATAGCAATACTGAAAGGGAAAAACTCAGCCAGAACTTAAATATTGCAATTAAGGAGCAGATTATTAAGATTATTTATATCAAAGCAAATCAAATTTATTACAGCCATAATTGCCAGGTCCAAACGAAATATCGAAGAAGTATGACATTATTCTATACTGAATATATGCATAACAGAAAAACAATAAGAGTAAATCTAAACTAATTAAAAATAACAATATTAAAATACATTCAAAATGCTATTATAAGAGTTCTAAACTTAAATAATGGGGCAACATATAATGCAAACTGTAGTCCAAAACAGGGCAATTTGAGAGGTTATTTTTGAGTCATTGTCTGAAATAAATAACATTAAAGAGAAATCATGTTACCTACCTTGAAATTTCAAGACAAAACTACTTAATTGTCTAGAATCTTTTTATATGAATTTTTATACATAATAGAGTATAATAGCACATGTCTTGGAGTTTCTATTAAAGCATCAAAAATGCATAGCAGTACCCCTAAAAAATCCCAAAAAAAATTCCTAAGGGAAAAGTACCCAACCTGGATTTAGTGAAGGACTTACAATTTCAAAATTGTTAGTAGCGATAAATAAGAAGCTGAAAAGATTTCTTTTGGAAGCAAGTGATAAATATTGGGGAGTGACCCTTTATCTATGCTTGTTTGGAGATCTACATACTAAATTCACTGCTTAAGGGAAGTTCTAGCATTATCAAAACCTAGTAAGGCCAGACTTTCAATAGAGAAGCCCAGCAATTGTTAGTTAGTTTAAAAAATGATTTCTTAATACTAAAGGGGCCAAAGTATGGAAAATAGAATTAACTTTATCTAGAATATAAAAGGAAGAAATTTTGCTCTAACATCCTAAGAAACTATACCTGCTTCTACCACATAGGATGGCACTTTTAATATTTTTTGAATCATTGTTATGGTGCCAATAAACTAACTTTAGAATGATTTCAATAATATTACGTTTTGCAAAGGAGTGAATTTGGAAGCCATAAAGAAGCAGAGGGATTATCTTAATTTAAAAGACATTGAAAGATGCAGGAATATAATGTAATAAGGTCCTCTATTTATGACAATCGAGCCCAAAATGTATGTTGCTAAGTCAGAATTTTTTTAAAATTAGTTTTGCTCCATTTTACGACTTTATTTGTCACATACGTTAACTGAATCACTGCAGTAAAATGTGACTCCTCATGTTGTGGTGGTTTCTCTCAGTTGTTCCCTCTCCATCGTTCTTCTTGACTCTTCCAACAGTCATGCAGTAATGTCAGTCAATGTTAGTTCATTTCGGGTTAGAACTTCAAGAGAAGATACAAAAACATCATAACTCTCATCCAGTGAGGAGAATATGATATAAACTTGATGTAGCTCAGAAAAAAATAGTTCTTTTTCATATAGCTCCTGGAAAACCCCTTTAAATGAGCTAACATATCTCCACCTTTCAGAAGACATGCCCTAAACAGTTTGCGTGTAAGATTTATGTGTGCACCTATAATGTCACGTACATAAATCCTCTTCAAATTCTCCCAGCATCTTGCAGCAGAATTTTCTCCACGAATATGAACTAATTGTGGGTCATTCAGTGTCAGATCAATAATACACAATGCCTGTTTGTTAGATGTTGGGCTGATCTGGAAACTGGCTGTTAGAAAGTGCCCTGAGCTATTGCAAGTTTTGCAACTGCTAGCAAACTTTGAGTTCTGAAATGATTATATGATATTGGACTATGTTATTTGGATTATTCCTTAACTGAAAGACATTGATGACTGACTGTCTTATCCGTGTATGACTTGAACTGTTTGATGGACTCTGATACCTCTATTTCCACGAAAGTAAAAGCCTATTTAAACTGCAGTGTCTCTGTATGCTGGTCTGTGTGTTCTCCAACACAGCTCTCACAACGTTTCTCTGAACGCACTTGCTCTCCCAACGGGGAGCTTATGGGCCCAGGTTATATCAGACATAGCTAAAAGAGAGTTGGTGTTGATACGCAATACCGCATACAGACAGCTGTTTAGTTAGTGATTGTTAATATCCTGGAACAGATGGCGAGTGACCCATCAACAAGCCTATTGATGATAACCTGGTTGGATGGAACAAACTATGTTTCCTGGTCTATGAAATGCAGTCTACTCCGGTGTAGGAAAGATTTATGGGCTGCTGTACAGAATCCACCGGATGTAACTGCTTGTGGTTCCCTCTCCATCCTTGACTCTTCCAACAGTCGTGCAGTAATGTCAGTCAATGTTAGTTCATTTCGGGTTAGGACTTCAAGAGAAGATACAAAAACATCATAACTCTCATCCAGTGAGGAGAGTATGATATAAACTTGATGTAGCTCAGAAAAAATTAGTTCTTTTTCATGTAGCTCTTGGCCGGGGGAAGGTGTTCAACTATCTCTGGAAGCGCCCCCACCCAGGACCCCAGGGGCCCCTGCCGGTGCTCCCGATTTCTTTTCTGCCACAATACCCTGCTTGATGGCTTCTGCTATAATGTCTTGGAATCCAGATGCCATGGTGGACATGGCGGGTGAAGGATACATGGCAGGCATGGGGGTCAACTGTCTCTCTGGGCGAAGGCTGGCTGCAGTCAGGGTGAAGATGGCCTCCGCACTCCTGCTTTGCGAGTGTGGCCCAGTGTTGCCCCAAAGCCCAGATGTGTTAATAGGTAACATCAGGCTAAATGGGCCCTGGCTCATCTCGAGCTGCAGTGGAGGCAGTGGGCTAGGTCGAGCAGACACTGCTGTACCCTTATCAGGGCAGTGCTGTGAACACCATGGCTTCTCCAGGTGTTTGGTCTTAATGGCCGACTTTGAGGCATTCTTGGCCTTTGAGCTCTTAACGGTTGCTTTGGAGCTGTTATTGTTGGCCTTTGTCCCCGTGGACCTCTGGGATGTAGCTGGTCTGGGAGGGAAAGGGGAGCCTGCACTAACGTAAGTAGGCCTGGGCCAGTCTCCATTGTGCCATTCCCGGCCTCTGAAGAGAGCTCAGGCACGCTGTCGTTGGCCATGTTGCCTGTCAGAAACATGCGGGGGAGAAAATGGCATCCATGACTCCGTTTCTCCCAGCTCCGCCCACTCCCAAAATAGCGTTGGTGCCTTTTATCTGGCAGTCCTGGGCCTCGCAGACAGATGCTGTGTTTGCTGGTAAGACGCCCACATCTCTGGTAATTAGCGGCCTTAGGCAGGCTGTTAGCAGCCCTCCTGGGGAGTTTTCTGTGGCCGTGGTGTGCTCCATCTCTTTAAGGTGGACGGAAGCTGATCGGGCGGGCGGCGCTTGTTTGAATGGTGCTCAGTGCCTCCAAGCCACTGCGCTGCGTTGCGGGGCTCTCCCAGTGCCACCGAGGCCTGCAATTGCACTCAAATTGCTGTCTGACTTCTCAACCCTGCAGCAAGGCAGAACAGACCCTGCCGTCAGAATTGCACAACAGCTGTCAAATGTTCAGCGCTTCTCACTGGCTCTCGATCGCATGGTTTGAACACTGGGGGTGAAAGGGATATCCCTCGCCAAGATCAAAAGAGAGCGTGTGGGCCTGTGGGCAGCAGCCCTGTGGCCTATGACATCTGGGGCCCTCTGAGGTCGGTCTGAGAACGTACTCACAGCCAATTCGAGTAAGGTGATTGAATTAGAGCTTCAGGAGGAAAATCAGATATTATGTCGAATTAACTGCAATTCAGCAAAAAACTAGAGAGAGTAACGGATAACACGACCGTCCCAGAGTGGATTGAGTCGAAAGCTGGGGGGAGCCACTCACAAGGGCGAGTTATATCAGATATTAATTAATTAGTAATCAGACTCAGTCCAATCAGAGCACGGACGGTGTCAACCCATGCATGGATGCTATCTCCACCTTATTGAGAACAGCAATTTCCACACACTAACACAGCAACATTCAATTCCTTGGCAAGCAGGGGTATGTAATTGGTTTTATTTTGTTCTGTTTGGGTCAGACATATTTAGGGAGAAAACTAAGCAACACTTGAAGCTATTCTAAAAATTCGTTTCACGTTTTAAACAGATACATTTTAAAGATACTGTATTTCAGCTACACAGTGATCCAAAATATATCTCCAATCAACCGCAAAGGACTTGAGGGGGCCTACATAGTAGCAATTAATTACATGCCATCATACTTTAATATTAGTCAAATATATGGGAGGACACTAAACATACATCACATACAGGGAAACCCAAAAATATGTAGTCCCAGAAGAATTCTGTAAGAAAAGTAGGAGAGTGGGGGAACACCCAAAAGTAACTTTTCATTACACGAAACATTTGGAAATTATTATTTCTGCTCCTTGAGGTGCTATAAATATTACTTGAATGAAAAGGTGTTCAAACATTGGCACATACGAAGTTTATTTTAAAACTAAATATAACTACATATACATAAGGTAAAGATAAAGCTTTCCCGTGCACATATGTGCTAGTTGTTCCCGACTCTAGGGGGCGATGTTCATCTCCGTTTCAAAGCTGACGAGCCAGCGCTGTCCAAAGATGTCTCTGTGGTCATGTGGCCAGCATGACTATATGCCGAAGGCGCACGGAATGCTGTTACCTTCCCACCAAAAGTGGTTCCTATTTTTCTACTTGCATTTTTACATGTTTTCAAATTGTTAGGTTGGCAGAAGCTGGGACAAGTAACAGGAGCTCACTCCGTTATGCGGTGCTAGGGATTCGAATCGCCAAACTGTTGGCCTTTCTGATCAACAAGCTCAGCGTCTTAGCCACTAAGCCACCGCGTCCCTCTACACATACATAGTAAAAAAATATTTTTGAAAATTTGGATACCTGGTTACTTATACATACATAGTAACCAGGTATTCAAATTTTCAAAAATATTTTTTAACCTTGTATCATTTCAAGATAACTTCAACTTCTTCTCATTTTGGTTCCCACTGAAAGGTATTGTTTGATTAAGGATATCTACATTTTTATTTATAAATTCAATATACGAAAATCTATGATTTCTAAATTCTCCATGGGTAGTAGGAATTACCTATTTGGTTAACAACACCTGGATACACTATTCAATTGGCATATTTATAAATCATTCACTTAACTCTGTTTTCCTTTTTTTTCCTCACTTCAAATTTTAAAATGAGAATTCTATCTTTCTGGAAACATAATTACTGAGAGCTAATTCACAGAGTTTTGAAAGCAAACTGAAGTACACATTAGAGTGAAGAGGTTACCTCTCAAGAACTGATTTTCAGGGTTTTTTTAAACACAAGCTAAGATTTTAACGAACTACTCCAGTGGAAGTTAACTTATTCCTTTTAGTGTGGTTTGAGTTCAAATATTTTTTTTAATAATATTTATTGTTCTTGAAATAAAAAATGAAATAAAACACATAAATACATTGATAAGAAAAATACATAATGTGCTCTAAACAAGTAAAAAAACAGAAATATAAAAGAAATATAAAGTATAATATGTTGTTATGATAAACAGTTGCAAACCTATATGGAATTATCTAATGAAAATTTATGTAAATATACCCTAATACTCAAACCTATTGCATTTTGTGTAAATCAATCTTTTATTGACAACGAAATGCATAGGTACAGTATAGGTGGTACCTTGCTCAACAGTAGTAACTGTGAAAGGGATCTTGGAGTCCTAGTGGACAACCATTTAAATAGGAGCCAGCCGTGTGCAGCAGCTGCCAAAAAAGCCAATACAGTTCTAGGCTGCATCAACAGAGGGATAGAATCAAAGATCATGTGAAGTGTTAATACCACTTTATAAGGCCTTGGTAAGGCCACACTTGGAATACTGCATTCAGTTTTGGTCGCGACGATGTAGAAAAGATGTGGAGACTCTGGAAAGAGTGCAGAGAAGATCAACAAAGATGATTAGGGGACTGGAGACCAAAACATATGAAGAACGGTTGCAGGAACTGGGTATGTCTAGTTTAAGAGAAAGAAGGACTAGGGGAGAAATGATAGCCGTGTTCCAATATCTCAGGGGTTGCCACAAAGAAGAGGGAGTCAAACTATTTTCCAAGGCACCTGAGGGTAGAACAAGAAGCCATCGGTGGAAACTAATCAAGGAGAGAAGTAACTTAGAACTGAGGAGAAATTTCCTGACAGTGAGAACAATTAATCAGTGGAACAGAAGTTGCCTCCAGAAGTTGTGAATGCCCCAACACTGGAAGTCTTTAAGAGGATGTTGGATAGCCATTTGTCTGAAATGGTATAGGGTTTCCTGCCTAGGCAGGGGGTTGGACTAGAAGACCTCCAAGGTCCCTTTCAACTCTGTATTGTATTTGTATTATTTGTATTGTATTGTATTGTATTGTATTATAGTGTATTGTATTGTATTTCATTATAGTTATCCATACAAAGTCTACCTACTCATGAACAGCATGTGTAATCAACTCTTCAATCTATTGAGTAAATGGGGCCATACATTTATTTTTGCAATCAGTCTTTTAGTTATAGTAAGGGAATGGAGAATCTGGTATAGGTTCAATTATGACAAATTTTGAATTAACTGTGGGACAAACAAACAAAAAAGGATAATAACTGTTTTGATAAACATAAATGGAACTAGATACTGCCGGAAACTCTAATGCTGATTTATACTGTGTAACAGTACTCATTACAATCATTTATATAAATTAAAAAGCTAATGAATTTATTATTACAAATACTTGTGTAGTCTAAAAACCATTAAAGTTTTGGAGTCTTTCAAAGTTACACTTCATTGGCTATTTAACCTAGGAATTGTAACATGTTAAATTAGTATAATATAGGGTTTGTCCAAATGAAGATTATGTGCCAGTATGAAATTATCTTTGGATCTCTCTGAAAAAACAGAGAATATGTCTATTCAAATGTATCCTTGCTCACTTAAGTTGACTATTATAGATACTGGAAGAGTTGCTAACATGAGATATTGAACAATGTTCCAGTCTTTATATACATATGGGTTTGCATACTTCCTTTCAAATTATTTCCAATTTGAAATTGTTACCTTATTTTTAAAAAAGTTCTGCAAGGTTTCATCGGGTTTTATTTCTTTTACCATTTGAGACAACATATTATGACAGAACAATACAAGTTAATAAAACATATTCTCCAGTCTCAGAATTATTTTCTCCTGAAGGATTTTTCATTTACTATCTTGAAGACATTCACCATAGTCCTTGACTTATGACAATTTTAGCCCAGAATTTCTGTTGCTGAGATAGTTGTTAAGTGAGTTTTGCCCCATTTTACGACCTTTCTTGCCACAATTGTTAAGGGGATCATTGCAATTAAATTAGTAAGACAGCAATTAACTGAATCTGGCTTCCCCATTGTATGAAGTTCCCAGAAGATGACCTAATTAATTTATGAGCCTCGAGACAAAGTTCAAAAGAAATCCATTCATTTATTAGGATCAACATTCTGGCATGTTCTTCTGTGGAGCCGAAACTGACCTCTGCTTAATTGCATTTGAACTTTAACCCTGTGTTCCCTCCCCTCTGTCTGGGTCATAAATCACATTCACCAACAAGGTTGTAGAAATATGAGATCTGACTCTAGCCGAAGGTATGCATGGAATCCTCCCTCCAGTGCCAACCTGATAATAGTCATGGCAATGCTTTACAAGTTGACACATTGACTATGCTTGTCAGAAAGTTGCAAAAGATGATCACATGACCCTGGGACTCTGCAACAGTTATAAATAGAAGCCAATTGCTTACATCTGAATTTTTAATCACATGACCATGGGGATGCTGCAAATGGTTATAAGTGTGAAAAACACGGGAAAGTCACTTTTTCAGTGTCGTAATTTCAAACACTCACTAAACAAACTGTTGCATGTTGGGGACTACCTGTGTAGACCCTACTTATTCCCAAATAATATCTCTGTGCTGAATATGATTAACTAATATGTTAATCAAGTCTGTGTTTAGAAAATACAGAATTTTCCATTGGGAGATCCCTACTTAGTCTTTAAATTTTTTCTAGTACAAAGACATTTCAAGTCAGTTTAAAAAAGAAGTATCTGGGATCTTTATAAGCTTCTATCTTCATCCAACAGATTCCACCCCACAATACCACTGAAATAGATTCCTTAAAAGCACAGCTAACAAGCAAACTCCATAGGGTGTTAAATTAAGCATTTCACAAAAACATGAGCTCTAAAATTCTGGGTTTTTTTCTGGAGGCCCATATACAATGTAGAGAAGAGTTTGATTAATATGAGATCATGGAGAGAGAAGAGGTCTACAAGATCATCTACGACAATAGATTAAAATAAAAGTAAAATTCAGGAAAAGTATTGGTTAGAAACAACTGACATGGAGTGAATTTGGGAAAAAAACTAACAATGTGAGAAAATAAATATCACACATACATTTAAAAGAAATTTCTTCATAGAGGAAGATATAGTCGTTCTTGGGCCACATTACCATATACAGTACATTCCAATGCAACAAATAATCATTAACTAGAACACATGGACATAAAACAGTGCAACGTGTAAAGACACATGTTTATTTGCATTTTGACATACAGTCTTGTATGGCCGTTTTGATTTGTAAACCATGTGGCTTACTCACACTCACTCTCTCTCCATCCAGCCCATCTCGTGCTCATTTTTTCTCTGCTTTAAATGACTAAAGATACATGTAGAATCGAAAGAAAGTGTTGTACACTCAGTTAAACTATTTGACCAAGTAACCAATATTGCCTACATTGTGATATATTTGATCATATACAAATATACAACAACAGGACATGAAAGGAGCTCCCTCGGGTGTCCCCTAGGCAACAGTGATGTCAGCAGCTAATCCTTCAGCCCGGAAGTGCCTTGGTAGTTGCTTCCGACATGAATGCAGAAGCATATACAATATTGTATATTGTATATACAGAATACAATACACAGAAAGAACCAAGCACAAATATCTTTTGTATATACTTGACTATCCTAACTGGAAGTTAGATTTATCACAAAGGTCACTGTTAGATTTTACACCAGAGTTTAAACCCTTCAGACACTTAAACCCTATTATTCAACACCTAGTCTACTATAGTTTAAGTCTCTCAGAATTAATTTTACTCGCTAAGCATTCTCCTTCTACCCTCCCAAGAGAGTTAGCTGGTCTCTTCATAGTCTTGAAAAGCAATTATATTTATGTAATATCTCCAACCTGAGATATATCATGGTTTACAGATGTACTTTAAAGTAGGTATATCCAGTCCATGGCCCTGGACAACTAATAATGTAGCTCCACAAGATTATAAAACTTTAACATTATTTTGTTTGTGTGTGTGTGTGCATTTATAGACACTATATTATATATTTTATATGTGGCTCAGGACAATTCCTCTTACTCAATGCAGCCTAGCCAAGCCAAAAGTTTGAATGCCTACTTCAGAGTGTAGGAGGAACACAAAAATAGCACCTGCTGATACATCTTCAAGCAGCTATGATTTTCTCACGATTGCATCGCTGTTTTATGGTGTTGCCAACAGGTAGTATGTTTGCACTCTCATGAGCTTTGAAGCACCTTTTGGAGTTCTAAGCATTTCACATCCTGAAAAAATTAGCAATATCTTTGACATTCAAAATGCATGCTTTCATCAAACTATGCTACTCTTCCTTGCATTTGTATGTGTAGAAAAAACCATTAGTCATAGCTATAGTTTTACTGTACACAATGTCATTTCTTGATTCCCTCAACTTCCTAATGTGTCTTATGAAACTACTATTTTTAATTGAGACAAACATTCTTACAATGAAACTTCATTATTTTTGTTTCTATTCCTCAAAGAAGATCCAAAGTCATATGAAATCTCTGGTAACTAAATGATTCCACGTTTATTTACTTTAGACAATGATACATTTATTTATTTGTGCAATGATTTTTAGACTGCCAATTTCCAAGGGCACTTTATAATACTAATCTATAAAAACAACAGAGATTGTTCTCTGCAATTGCAAAGTAACTAGGCAGGCAGTCCAAATTATCTGTCTTAACAGGCAAAAGACCAATTTACATATTACCTAATCAAAAGGGCAGTTTCTAGAATGAAAAATCAAACTGCAATATTAAACTTTCAAAATATATCTTTCTTTATAATAGTTAATAATTAAGCAGATGTTTTACAGCAATGTCTGCAATTGATACATACCTGGAAATAACAAGCTAGGTATTTTATTTCTATTAACATTTTCATCATAGGCTTTTACAGATCCTTCCTTTCTTTCTTCTATGAAGATCTTATGGAAGATTTTCTTCATAAAAATCCAGTAATGGTTAACAAATGCCTGCCCACTTAAAACTTTGTCTAACAGTTTTGACTTTTTTGAACAATAAGAATGCCTGATTTCATAGCATAGATATTTAATTGAATCACAACTATTTTGTCGGTGCACCACAAATCCTGATTTATGAAACACCTGCAATTTTAAACCTCACTAGTGAAATTTCACCTAAGCAGTGCCAAGATTTTTATTACAATTTCTCTAATTCTGCTGTCAAGCTTTATATTAGAGAAGAACAATCTCTTCTGACAATTTTCCAAACTCAGGGCTGTCTGCTTGTCAAATGTTTCCAGTCAACTGTCATTTTCATATTGCCCTAGGTATAGTTGATATCTCAAAAATAATCTGCAAATCTCTATTAATGAATGGTTTCATAAAAAGTATTCTGTGCCATTCTGTAGGTAGCAGGTGCTATAAATGTAATGTCTATTTTGAATTTTATAGTCATTTTACTTTCACAATTTTTTCTTTTAACTGCAAGTTCCTCTGAGTAGAGAATGGTTGCAGCTGTTTGGAAAAAATCCAGAACATAAAATGTCAAACTGGCATCGATGGTAACATTTTTCATTCTGCAAACCAGTAATATAGGAGAAGAATGAGCACTAAAATATGAACAAGCAATAACTAATTTTCCAACAGGGGTGGGTTTGATATATAAATTGATATTCAGTGTATATATCATTTAGTTTTGATTTAGACTTTTGTGGGAACACATTAGTTATATTAATGTGTTCCCACAAAAGTCTAAGCCAAAACTAAATGAATATTACTTAGTATAATGTGTAAGTTCTATGTTTTTTTCTGTAGACCAGAACAATGCAACTTATTAGAATAAAATAAGCCCATTTGCTTGTGATTGGCTATTCACCCACTGAACCTATATTCACAAAGTACCTTTCTTAAATATTAATTAAATATTAAATTAAAAAAAATCTTAGGAAGATTTTACTTCTATCAAATAGTATTACTATAGCATATTATTCTTAAAATCTTGCCCTTAATTACCTAACATCTTCCAAACTCCAACAACGTTTTCGCTTTACCTTATTGAATACATAACTGTGTGACAAAATATCTGTAAATACCGTATTTTTTGGAGTATAAGACGCACCAAGGTTTTGAAGAGGCAAATTTTTTAAAAAGTAGGTAGGTAGATAGAGGGAGAGAAAAAAAAGAGACATACAGTAGGTACGTAGGGAGAGAGAGTGTGTAGAGGGATAGAGAGAGAGAAATAGAGAGAAATACACTACATAGGTAGAGAGGGAGGGAGTAGGTATGTACATAGGTAGATAGAGGGATATATATAGAGAGAAATACAGTAGACAGGTAGGGAGATAGAGAGTATGTGTAGGTATGTAGGTAGGTAGAGGGATAGAGAGAAATGAGAGAGAAATATAGTAGATAGATAGGGAGAGAGAGAGTAGGTAGGATGGTAGGTAGAGAAATATAGAGAAATACAGAGGGATAGAGAGAAATATAGTAGGTAGGTAGGGAGAGAGAGAGGGAGAAATACAGTAGGTAGGTAGGGAGAGAGAGTGTGTGTGAAGTGAGGTAAGTAGGTAGAGGGATAGAGAGAGAGAGAAATAGAAAGAAAGAGAAATATAGTAGATAAGTAGGGAGAAAGAGTGAGTAGATAGATAGGTAGATAGAGGGATAGAGAGAGAGAGAATTACAGTAGGTAGGTAGAGGGATAGAGAGTGCGTGTGAAGGGAGGTAAGTAGGTAGAGGGATAGAGAGAGAAAAATAGAAAGAGAAATACAGTAGATAGGTAGGGAGAAAGAGTGAGTAGATAGGTAGGTAGGTAGATAGAGGGATAGAGAGAGAGAGAAATATAGTAGGTAGGTAGGGAGAGAGAGATAGGTAGGTAGATGTTTCCAGGTGTATTTATCCATGTGCTGGAGAAGGAAATTGCTGACAAACCTTAAGACTTTGTTTCTGCTGGCACAGCAGTTAATCAATGTAATTCTCTTCAATCAGTTAAAGAGCTTTCCGAAAGGGAAAAAAAAAGTTTTTGCACTCTGCAAACCTCCGAAAAACAGCCCATTTTTCACAAAAACAGGCCTGTTTTTTGTCAAAAAAAAATTGCATGCATAGCCTTATGAAGGGTTATAGAATGCTGCTGGGGGGGGGGGCAAAAAAGGCCCATTTTTTGCTCATTTCTGCCCTCCCCAGCCCCCAGGAGCTCTCTGAAAGCCTTCATAAGACTGTGCATGGCCATTTTGGTGAAGGGGACGGAGCTTCGGGAGGCAAAAAATGCTGTATTCGATGTATAAGACCCACCCAGATTTTCAGCCTCTCTTTTGAGGAAAAAAGGTGTGTCTTATACTCCAAAAAATACGGTAGCTATATTTACAATAAGTCTCAAGGGACCTGGTGGCTCAGTGGCTAAGACGCTGAGCTTGTCGATCAGAAAGGTCAGCAGTTCAGCAGTTCGAATCCCTAGCGTGGCATAATGAAGTGAGCTCCCATTACTTGTCCCAGCTTCTGCCAACCTAGCAGTTCAAAAGCACGTAAAAATGCAAGTAGAAAAATAGGAACCACCTTTGGTGGGAAGGTAATAGTGATCCGTGTGCCTTTGGCATTTAGTCATGCCAGTCACATGACCATGGAGATATCTTTAGATAGCGCTGGCTCTTCGGCTTTAAAACGGAGATGAGCACGCCCCCTAGAGTCGAGAATGATTAGCACATATGTGTGTTTTACCTTACAATAAGTGTACAGTAAATCCAAAAGAAAATGTGATACAATGCCAAGGTAATGTCATATACTTTTTTTTCTTAAAGAAAATTAAATAGCAATGAATTAGTCACTTAGAAAGAAAATCTAGCTAATAGTACCTACAATTTAAACTACAAAAGAATGATGCCATATTGACTTTCTGTAATGGTTAAAGTTTTTTTGTAAACTCATAAACTACTACATTTCCACTGTTACACAGTATAAAACCAAAATAAAAGCAACACCAGTAAGTCTAAAGGAAAAAACAGTATTTGAAACTCATACTTTAAAGAATAAACTGACTAGATGTCAAGATAATGTCATTTCTTCAATTGCTGTTCTATAATCTGGAAATAAACTCTGCTGAATAGCATGGTACTGAGTTCTGAAAATAAAGTGTAGAATTATAATATAAAAAACAATCAATAATAAACTGTATCTAGTTCGTTAGTTACAATTTTTTTATTCTTTGTAAAAATGACTGTGTAAACAGAACCACTAATACTGCACTTTTTTTCTACAGGAAGTTGGCAAATATAAACACAGGAAGTTTCTATGTGCCAAGCTGAAAACAGAAAATATCACCCGATACTAAATATTTTGCATAGATTATACTTTAAAAAATCACTGAGCTGTGATACCAAAATTTTAAAGAAAAGTAAATTGTCTTGAGCTGCTGTATTAAAGTTATGTAGCAAGTGTTTCAGCACCATTAGGAAACTATTATATAACACACTTTAGCAGGACATCAATACAGCTGTAATAACCACTGCTGATTGAATAGTATCTATATCCATTTAAAAAGTATTGTAGCTCCTTTTTATTATTATAATCCATCTTATTTTGCATTAAAATAATATAATGAATATTTACTTAGACAAGTGCAAAATCTAATAAACATTTTCATTTAGGCACATATTTTTTTCACCTTTTTCCACACTGTACCACAGTAATAAAATATTTTGCCTTGCAACAGTCACAGAGATCCACCTGTTTCAATATAATTCAAGTGGGGAGAATCATATTGGAGAAATTCAAAAATATCTAAAAAATATTCAAAAATATCAAAAATCAAACAAAATTAATAGGCGTAAGCTATACTGACATGTCAACATGTTTATCAAAATATGTGTTATCTTTTAAAGGACTTGCAATGAACAGTGTAATAAAGTTACTGGAGAAATTAGCTGAGCACATATGCTAAAGTAACCGAATTTGTATTACACAGTTGGATGGAATTTTCCTTTTCCTGACTATAAAGTACACAGAAACAAAAGTTGCATAACCAATTTTTTCAGGGATGACCTATTCCTAAAGAAAGCTTGTCATAATTTTAAAATGGCTTCGACCCCTATCAGGCAAGATTGATGAACCACATAAAAAACTTTTTTCAGTATTCCAGATATTCGGACAGCTGACTTTCTTGACATTTTTTCTTTTCACTTGAAGGAATTCACTAAAGAATGCTGAACGGATACAGTTGTCACTATTCCCACGATCAGCAAAGACAACGTGTAACAGCTTGGCAATATCTAAGGTTTGATCTAATCCTCCAGGTAACTTTCCAGGACAGGGTGGATCCTACTGGAATTCTTTCATTTAAAAACTACCACGGTATCCAGGGCACTGAAACACGGCCTGCCATACAGAGCCCGAGGCTCCTGTCATATTCAGCCCTCCAATACAAAGAAGTTAACGACAGGATACTCACCGACGTTCAATTCTGTCTGCCTAACATTATGCACAGCCTGGATCCTCTCACCAAAACGCTCTGGAAGAACAAAGAGGCTGGCACCCGTGCCCAAAGCTAACAATCCGACAGAAGTTATTTTACATGTTAGAATCCAAGCTCGGCGTCGTACGGAGAAAAACAAATTACTCCGTACTCCATCAGATCAGCCATATTACTCTTCCAAATCAAGCAGCACTTCTCCGGCTACTTCGCTAGCAGCTCCTCTGCCGGCGCTGCTCTGTCTCGCTTAAACCGGGGCTGACCGGGGAAGCGGTCGGCAAGCCCCCCGGACCGCCTCCGAACTTTGACTCTTACGGTGCCCCCCCACCACCACTGACTAAAGCTGTCGGATGAGGAGGAAGAGGGGGAGGAGGAGGAGGAGGAGAAAAGGAGGGAGAGATGAGAGAGAGAGCGGGGGGGGGGGGGAAGGAGAGAATGGGGAAAGTAGATCCGACTCTTCCGAGCAATGCAAAAGCATGGACTGGATTCCTTCAAGGAGCCGGAACAGCCAGCCAGTCAGTCTCAAAGACATTTTCGGCCTCTGCCTTAACTCTTTACCGGCCGGTTGAAAGCCTGCGGAGAAGCCGCCTGGCCTTACATTAGCCAATCATTTCCACGAAGGCCGCCTCAGCTATAGCGGAAGAGAAACGTAGGAAGGCATCAAAAAGAGGATGGGACGTCCTGGATGCGCCTCTGGCTGCAACGACGGAAAGTCTGCTAATCATCTCACCCTTGGGAAGGAAATGTCTCCTCGGTTCCAATGCATTCCGACGGCAAATTGTTCTGTAAAGGTGTGTTTTTGTAAATTATCGTGCAGGGAGGCAAGAAGGAATTTATTTTCCTTTCCTAGGCAACTACCCCTCTAAGAAAATAAAACATTTTCAACATCTGGCATCCCTTATGTACAGCATAGGTTATTTCAACATAAAGCTGCACAGAGTTTTAAACTAAACAGTTTCCATTCAACCATATACTCCACACATTGGTACCATTCACTTGTTTTTTTGTTGCTTTTCCATCCCCTTCACTAGCTTTGGCCAAAACAACGTGCAGCTGAACAGAAACAAAGGAAGCATTATGTAACTTATTTTACTTTCTCTGAGTTTGTCCTCTAAAAATAACAGTCCTCACCCAAACATCTTTAAAAACTAACCAATTTCCCCCCTTAGGCCACAAACTAAACTGGGAGCTTTTCTTTTCCCATGCTACAAAAGTCATTCCTATTTGGAAAAAAAATATTTCTCATATGCTATCTTGAACTATCTTCCAAATTAGAAAACTCTTCCCTATTTTTTTCTTCTTAAATGTGAAGCTACATTATCACCCAAAAATCTTAATTGGTTCTCCTCCCCACATCCACGACTTAATATAAATACAACTATATGTCTCATATTTTCTCCCACCCAATTCGATACAACCATTTACATAGTGATTTTGAAATAAGTTTCTTTTTAGGAATTGAACAGTATATACATTGCAGGAACAAATAATGCAAATAAAATAGGTGGGAATTGTGTAACAAAAATGAATATATTCAGACTGAAATATGTGTTAGGCATGCCAATCCCACAGAAATAGCAGGTAAAATTTTCTGTACTGCCTATATACAAAGTTTGTGTGACAATTTTCATACTGTCACCACTACTTATATTTACACTGTTTGTTCAATGTGACACTATGCCAAAACATGTTTAAAGAGAAAAAAAGATGAGCAACTGCTGAGTAATTGACACCATCCCATATCGTGCACTGGTACCATATTCTAATTTGGCTCATGACATGAAGGTCACAATCTGGTGTTGTTTTATTACACTTGTACAACTGTCATCGAACTCAATTTTAAAAGTTATTACTAGAACAACAATCCAAAGAACCAGTAGATCTGAATAAATCAAACATGTTTATGTTAAAAAGCAGGAGTCTGAAAGAAGAATACTAAAAAATAATGAATAAAATTAAAAATTGTTAAAATATTCTGCTATTAATATTTCAAAATTGTGTCAATGTCTCAAATATCATTTAAAGTTCATTTAATTCTAGCATTGTCAATTCTAGCATTGACTCTAAATGAATTTTAGAGTCTAGGACTACAAAACTAGATGCAAGGAGACTAGTAAGACAAAGCAGAATGATTTTCAAAAAGAAATAAGGGGAAGAAAAAATTAAAAAGAAAATGTCAGAGATTAAAAAATGGAATTGGTATAGCCAACAACTTCTAAATCCCACAGTCAGAGGTGCGCTCCTACTGGTTTGGACCGGTTCGGCCAAACCGGTAGTGGTTTGGCGACCAGGGTCGCTGGAACTGGCAGCGACCCAGCCCTACCATGCCCCCGAACCAGTTTTCCTTTGGGGCCACCATCTTGATTTCGAGTTCTGCGCATGCGCAGAACAATTGTAATTGCACACATTTATTTTTTCTTTTTTTAATGTTTTGTGCAAATGCGCACAGACGCATAGCATGCGTCTGGTGTATGCAAACTTTTTGCGCGCACCGAATCGGCAGTAATGCTGGGAGCAACCCACCCCTGCCCACAGTGATGTCTATAGAACACAGTATAAGCTTCAGATTTTAAAACAAGATTTCCCTGAGCAAGTTGAAAACATTTTTGGACATTCATATATTTTTACTACTTTTAAGATGAGAAACTGACAAGGATTCAGAGCAAACACAACCGGATATTACTCTTGGTAATATTAGTCTTGCTTGTATACTGAATAGAGCTCTTCATATTATAGTAGTGTAGTAAAGAACAAGGTTGAGATTGTAAAGGTTGTAATTGTGAAAGCTTTGAGATTTTAATGAAAACGGTTAATCTGAAAAGATGGTTCCAGACTTGATCTGATTCTTGTTACCATAAACTAACACAGCTGTATACAGCTTCCAATCTAGTTGATCCAATCTCTGTATAGGTAGTGACATAGCTGGTAACTGTAATTTCACGCTATTGCTGTAAAAATTAACTCTGACTACCATAAAAGGGGAGATCACAATGTTAATTATGAAACAACAGAAAACCCAACAAATATTTCCAAAATCTTTCCTAGTTGGATGAGGCAAGGATGTATTTCTTACATAGATTATCCCATTTTGGGGGACCTGCAGCAATTTCAATGGCAATCCTGAACAGGGAAATAGGGACGAATGTTGATCTTTTTAAAAACAACTTATTCGTGATCAGAAACCCTATTTAGGAAAAATTAGTATCATATCACAGTCTAAAACAACTTTCAGCAGCAGCTTATGCGATATAAACAACTGAAAATATTCAAATTGCATTTTTATACAGTACTTGCTCTAAACTGTTAACTCCATACCTAATTACATATCCTGGGGAACTCCAACTAGTTTTACTTAAAATATTTGCTTTCAGATTCAAATGATTCCAAAAAAGTATGACCAATTTATGTCATGTTATAGATATGATATGCAGAGATTTTATTTGATTGATTTGTTTAATTAGTCAGTAAATTTCAGTTTTATGTATTTATAAGGTGTTTTATAGGCTGGTCATGGACCACATTAAAAATTATTCTTTATCATCTGAGAAAGGCCCAGTCTAATCTCTTCTGGCAGATAGTTCTAGAGAATTGGTGCTGCTATTAAAAAGCAGCATCTCCTGCCCTTGATTCTATTTACTGTCCGAAGGGGGGAAACTAGTACTTTCTCTTGAGACATTGTGGCCAATTCTAATCAGAGTATGCAGCCCTGGAGACATTCAGATGCCAAGCTACAAAAAATGCAACTGCCTGAATGTTACATGGACTGAAGAGACAGGCTGGATGGATTGGTTGCCTCACTGACCATGCGGCTTGCTTCTTGAGCTCCTTGAATTATTTCAGGTTTGATCTTCCACTACTACAAACTCAGCTGGAGAAGATGAGAGAATTCATGATCTCCATAGGTATAGAATGGCTTGCCTCAGGTAATCTCTGGCTGATATATGAAGGCAGATATATGCTGGACTATGTAAGTAGTTTGTGCCTAGAATATGGGGACATTACTGCTAGCCTTTGCTGTGGTCTGATCACTGCCTAGTCCAATTGTAATTGACTGCTAACAGGGAACTCCACAAGGCTGTCGGGGTTATTAGTATCATCTGCCACAATGTCTGCTGGTTGTGGGTGGAAAGAATGGTCTAGAAGACACTTGGGGAATTTTCCAGATTATGGCACCCAGTCTGACAGCTGGCGGTTTAGAATTGGTAATTCTGAAGTGGATAGGCCGCTCTTGGGCAGGATCTTCACCGCCAGTAGGTTCAATCCATGCTCCCCTGGTTCCTGTATAAACCTAGAAAAAGTTTGGATCTGGGAAATTATCAATGGCACTTGAAGGAGCTGTATGTTAAGTCCTTGCAGCAACCTAAAAACAAGATTCAGAACAGGCAGATTTGTACAGAGAAAAGGTTAGAGCATCTTGTAAACTGCATATCTGTACCGTTTCTCATTTTCAATTACAGATCGTACTCAACTTGCAACTAGCTGTTTAACAACAATTTGCAGTTACAGTGCCTCAGAAAGGGTGCTTTGTGGCTAGTAAAGCACTACCAGCCATCAAAAATGTCACACGCTTACCCACATGATCACATTACTGTATTGTGGGTACTTGGCAACCAACTCACATTTACAACTGGTTCCAGTTTCCTGCAGTCACATGACCATAATTTACAATTTTGAGACCAACATTTGTGGGTTCTGGGGAGGGGGGATCTATTTAAAAGAATGGATTTGAACTTATGGCCACATGATCCACTTAACAACCATGAGATATGATGGGAACCATGTGATTCAGTTAATAACTGCTGTAAAAAATTGTAAAATTGGGTCTAATCACATGGCTGCATCTGACCTCAATGTGCTTGTAAGTGGAAGACTACCTGGAATTCATAAAAATAGAAAGAAGATAAAAGGCAATAGAGAGGCCCTAAGTAGTTTAATGGAGAGGATGCTAATCTTTCATCTGAGTGCACAAAGATGTCTACTGTTCTCCTAGTTTTACACTATTTTGAAAACATTTTGCCCAGTATCCCAATATTCCATTTCAAGGATCCAGTCATATGGTATATTGGCAAAAGGAATTATCTGGATTCTTCAGTCAGGATTCAAGCATGGTCATGGAACTTAAATTGCATTGGTTACTCTGATAATCTTTTTTCAGGAGATGGATGAGCTCCTGGTGTTACTAGATCTCTGAATGGCCTTAAAGCCATTGACCGTGGTATTTTTTTCTGGACTGGCTGAAAAGGCTGGGGTTCCACTGGGCTGCTGTTGATCATTCTGGAAGCTTCAGCTAGTTCAGCATGCAGCAGCAGACAGCAACCTAAGTAGTTGTGAGGATACCTAGGTTCACTTGTGTAATCACTACTGAAAATTTTGTTGCCACATCATGGCTTTCTTGATTTTAAGGTTACATGTTTTATCTTTAAATTCTTATTTGGAACCCATTCAAAGACTTTGGAAAAAGAACACCATGTAAGATGAAGTAATAACCAACCCCATAAAGATCAAGAACTTGGAGATAAAGGTTAAGAAAATAATGACTTTGTTGACCACTATTTGTGTTGCCCAAGATTGGAAATAATATTATATGTGTCACAATATCATAATTCAAATGTTCTCAAAGTGTAGGTTGGGGAACTCTAGGCAGCACAAGCAACAAAGTCAGGGGTCATAATTTAAAAAAAACAACATAATCTGACACACTGGCAGAGTAGCAATGCATCCAACTTGCTTCAGGTTTTGCTTCTCACTTTTGTCTGTGCAGCATGCCCAGTGAGCAGTTGAATATCACAAAACGTGAGATACAGATTAATATTTAAGTACTAACATGGAATTATTAAAAGTGATATATGTATTTCCAACTCTAACCCCAATTAAATCATTCATTTTAATAATGGGAAGAAGTTCACACAAATTCATTATTTCAGGAATTCTGGTACTATAACATTTTAGAATCCCTCCTATAATCCCTATCAACTCATGCAGCACCTGATACATTTCAGGTCTGTTTATGACATAGCTATGGATAAATTGTATTATTTCCATTAATTCTATAATTTTAAAAATTAATAAACAAGCTGACTGGGTACAGGTAGTCCTTGATTTATGGTACAACCATTCGTTTGGTGACAGTTCAAAGTTACAATGGCACTGAAAAAAGTGATTTATGATTGTTTTCACACTAACAACCATTGCCACATCCTAATGGTCATGTGATCACCTTTTGCAACCTTCTGACGAGAAAAGTCAATGGGGAAGCCAGATTCACTTTACAATTTTTTACTAACAATTGTAGTGATTCACTTAATAACTCTCACATGAAAGGTGACAAACTGAGACAAAACTCACTTAAATATCTTTCTTACCAAAAAAAAATCTTGGGCTCAATTGTGTTAGAAAATCAGTGCTATCTGTATTCAATAACTTTCTGAGGCTTTATTGTGCCAATACATAGATCCCAAAAGGAGCATATCACATTGCAGGTAGCTTTTCTTTAAGAGAAGCTTTCAAATAATTTTTACATCATTGAAAACGCATATAGCAAAATGCATATATTTACATTTTAATTTTAATTAATACAAGTATTTTCTTTATTAAAACCTTTCCCATATATGCCACTTACAGCTCCTCAGCAATAAAAATAACATCCTCCAAGTTGTGTAACTTCATCACACTGCAACTGCCCTCACAAGCAACTGTGTTTGCATTTCCCACACTACACTATGTTAAATTATTCCATTTATTACATGACTACATCATATTACAGGAGGCATAGAGACACCTGTAATTTATAGAAGCAGATTCAACCAGATGGAATAAAACATAAAATCAGACCTACTATAATTAATAATAAGATTACTTTAGAGAATACCAATAAAATGTCTGCCTGATATGGGAATGAGCAGGCAAAATTCCCTGCAGAATGTTTTCTTCAAGTTGGGGAACTATAACTTGGAATTTTCTTCCTTCAACTGCTCCTGGAGGAGTTCACAGGCAAGCCAGATAATAAAAATAATGCTAGGGTCCCGTCCCCCCCGGCATTCTAAGCCTAATGTGGCTTATTTGAGTCTGGTTTAGTGTAGTCTGCCATTGTTAGCTATTATCTCCAACCCATGATTTGACATTGTCTTGTGCAAGCCCAGTCAGTTGTGAGCTTTTCAATAAACTATAATTAATCAACCATGGGTTAAGCATTTATTCTATGAATTAATATACAGTCAATCAAATGGCCAGTTATCAATCTATTTAGAGTTTTATAAATAAGTATCAATAGTGTAAACAAATACAGTTTAAAATTTAAAAACTTGTATTCCACATTCCATATTTTTATTTCCGTAGCTATTTGGCTACTGTATTTTATAGTTACTGAAATATCTAAAAACCCTTCAAAGTTATTATCTACTACAACAATCTTGTAAGCTATCCAGTATCATTCTACAGCACTGGTTCCCAATGTGGGGCCCAAACCTCACAATTTGATTTTTAATGGGGGCAATTTGAACCTTGTTTAAACCAGGTTAATGGCCTTTTAGGCTTCCTCTGTGTGAGCAGAGTTCACTTTTTGAGTAAAGTAAGAATTATATGTTATGGGGACAATCAGGATTTTAGATATGCTTAGATGGGGCATGGCCAAAAAAGGTTGGGAACCATTGCTGTACAGTGAGATGGGCAACATAAAAATTAAATAAATGCAACCTTTAGGCTGGATTAATAAATTAACTTAACCATGGTTTACTGATCAAACTACTGTTATCTGGATTTACATGTGATATTAAATGAGAAACCAACCTTCTTAATCTATGTACCCTCCCACTATGTTGATTTGAACTCCCAGAATTATCCAGGCAGCATACCCATTAATAAAAATTATCGGGAGTTAATGTTTACAGATATTTCAAAGAATAACTGGGTTCAAGAAACATACTAAGATTAAATTACCCAAAGACACACATAGATACACACAGACACCAATAGAAGGCTTCATGACTGGCATAACTAACATGAACTGAGAAAAGGTATTTTGTGACAGAAAAAAAGCCTCAGGCTACAGTATTTCCTGATGAAGCAGCACACCCAGCTACAAATCTGATCCTTGAAGGAGGGTATCTCTACTACTTCGTTAATCAAATGACTCACCAACCAACAGAATCTCCATGCTGCCTAAGTTGAGTTTGTTGGCTGTCATCCAGATTACTGCTAAATTTTCATATTGATTTCAATCTTCCTACAATGAAACCCAGTAAAAAGGAAATTTGGAAGTTTTCAGTAAACCGACGATGCTTCATTCTAATTTTGTGAATGATCTCACTCAGTTCTATATAAACATTTTTAAAAATTGACAAAATGAAGCCTGTAGAACCCCAAATTCCATGCAGCAAGGCCAGATAATTGTTTTCCGGCAGGACATTCTGTAAACATCTATTGAGAAATGCAGAGACTGGAAGATTGGAAGAAAGAGTTCGTCACAAGTCACAGTTTAGGTTTCAACCAGGATCAGTGCTTTTTGAAAGTACTGAATGGCACAGGATATTAATGATGCTATTTCCATTTTTCAGAACAGGATTCATCACAGCAACAAAAATATAATCTATGCAACAATAAGGGCAGAAAAAAGATTAAAGGTTTTCACACTCCTACAAATATGTTTCAATTGTGTAAAGTTCCATCACTTAAAACATCTTACCTGGGAAGGGAGCTAGATATTATTATATAATTCTATATTAAAGAAGCAAGTTCACCATCAAAATATTCACGATAGCTTGTCTCAAAGGTGTTTTTTCAAAAGACAACTGGGCTGTTTCTTCCTCAAGAAGGAGGAAGAAGAAAATGTTTCACTTCTCATCCAAGAATCTTCATCAGTTAAGATGGTGGTGGGATGGAAGGACAGTGACAGTTGAGACTGGATAGTGGGGAGATAGAACCTATCGTTCCGTCCCTCCACCATCTAGTCTCAACTGACAATACCTATCTTTCAGGGGTGGGTTCCGGCTTCTGTTTGCTTAGGGATGCGCTTTCAGGCACGCATGCGCATAGTGAAAAAAATTGCTTCTGCATATGCGCAGAAGCAAAAAATAAGATGGCACCGCCTACGGTGCTGCCGATAGAACAGGTTCGGGGGCGTAAACAGGCAGGTTACTACCTACTCGGTCGAACTGGTCCGAGCCAGTAAGAACCCACCTCTGCTATCTTTCCATTTCCTCACCATCACAACTGATGGAAGCTTCTGGGATGAGAAGTGAAATGTTTTCTTCTTCTTCCTCAAGGAAAAAAACAGTTGCATTTTGAAAAAAAAAACCTCGAGATAATTATGATTTGGATGATTGAGAATCTCAACCCACATCACGATTGCTTATTTTCATAAAGAAACGATGACCAGCTGTAGGACTTGGCTAGTTGATCCACTAATGTAGGACAACAAAGTAATAACTAAAAGCCAACATGGGTTTGTCAAAAATAGATCATGCCAGACTAATCTTATTGCATTCTTTGACAAAGTGACAAAATTAGTGGGCCAGAGGAATGCTGTGGATATAGTTTACTTGCCTTCAGTAAGGCATTTGATAAGGTAGACCATAACCTACTACTAGATAAAATAGAAGAATGTGGGTTAGACAGCATCACCACCAGATGGATTCATAACTGGCTGACCAACCACACTCAAAAGTGTAGTCCTCAATGGAGCTGCATCTACATGGAGGGAAATATGCAGTGGAGTACCCCAAGGCTCTGTTTTAGGCCCAATACTCTTCAACATCTTCATCAATGATTTGGATGAGGGAATAAATGGGGAACTCATCAAGCTGGCAGGAATAGCCAACACTCCAGAAGACAGCTTAAGATACAGAAGGATCTTGACAAACTTGAACATTGGGCGCTATCTAATAAAGTGAAATTCAATGGTGAAAAGAGTAAGGTTCTACATTTAAGCAAGAAAAACTTAGTGCACAGGTACAGTATAGGTGGTACCTTGCTCAATAGTACTAACTGTGAGAGGGATCTTGGAATCCTAGTGGGCAACCATTTAAATATGAGCCAGCCGTGTGCAACAGCTGCCAAAAATCCAACAAGGTTCTAAGCTGCATAAACAGAGGGATAGAATCAAGATCATGAGAAGTGTTAATACCACTTTATAATGCCTTGGTAAGGCCACACTTGGAATACTGCATTCAGTTTTGGTTGCCACAATTTAAAAAATGTGGAGACTCTGGAGAGAGTGCAGAGAAGAGAAACAAAGATGATTAGGGGATTGGAGGCTAAAATATATGAAGAAGAGTTGCAGGAACTGGATATGTCTAGTTTAATGAAAATAAGGATTAGGAGAGACATGATAGTAGTGTTCCAATATCTCAGGGGTTGCCACAAAGAAAAGGGAGTCAAACTATTCTCCAAAGCACCTGAGGGTAGAACAAGAAGCAATGGGTGGAAACTAATCAAGTAGAGAAGCAACTTAGAACTGAAGAGAAATTTCCTAACAGTTAGAACAATTAATCAATGGAACAGCTTGCCTCCAGAAGTTGTGAATGCTCCAACTGTGGAAGTTTTTAAGAAGCTGTTTGATAACTATTAGTCTGAAATGGTGTAGGTTTCCTGCCTAAGCAGCGGATTGGACTAGAAGGCCTCCAAAGTCCCTTCCAACTCTATTATTCTATTCTATTCTATCATAAAGCATGATAGGATGGGATCAACTCTTTATCCACAAATATATATATAGACTACCGGAAGGCTGTTTTTGAAGCCCATGTACAATGTAGAGGACGTCTTACTGATGAATGAAAACTTCCACATTCATGTAGCACTTGGCCTTTGGGTTCTCCAATATTTTTAGCTGTATTCCCAAGCTAGACATAGTTCTAGCTTTTTAAAAAGTACCTTTCTCTGTTACACATTGGCATAATGTGTATTATTATTATATTATTATTACTTGAGAGTTAAGGCTATTTTTTAAACATAGGCCATATCATGACTCTAATACTTCGGACTTAGCATTAGCACTGATGATGTTACCTAAATGGGAATGAAATGTCTGCAACAAAATAAGCAAGGTCAGAAAGTACCTAGAGTTCCTCATTGAAGGATTTATAATAAACGTTCAACATCATAGGGGAGAAGATGGTAACCTGTGGAGTACATAGGTCAATAGCTTAGGAATTATATAGTAGCCTCCAGGCACATACACACCCCTTCTGCCTTCCTTGGCAGAAAGAACTAGAACAACTATAAAATAATATTCCCCAGGATCAATCCAGAAGGATAGCTACCTGGGTTTTTTTTAAAAAAAAATTACTGCCAATTCTGATTGTTGTTAATTCTAAAATTAGTTTTTTATATTTATTAGAATTATCTTTATCTAATGGAAGCTACTGTAGTATATTTCTTGGTCACTTACCTTCCCTACCAGCTGGCAAATGTGACCCCGTCCGTGAATGTACTCAGCCTTCCGCCCATGCACTTTGGCTAAAAAAAGTGCCTAAATAGGACGGTACAGAGCCAAGGCAAGTGGGCAGGGTTATCTGCGATTTCCAAAACTACCGGTTCAGGTGAACTGGTCCAAACTGGTTGAATACCACTTCTGTTCTTGGTGTTTGGTGGCAATATACAATTATTTTAATTTGCAAAAATAATACATCCAGCTCATTACAGGCCAGAAGGGAGCCAGAGGAAGAGGATAGTTTTAAAAAATATTAATGAGAGGATTATTTAAGTATATTACTTATTTCAAAGTTTTTGAAACTATTCTTTGTGGAATAAACAAAGGATGGATAGATAAATAAATGCACACATACATAAAATTTAAAAAAAAATGTTTAAACATAAGTGTCTAAACTAATGATTTTGGGCTTTCTTCGGACAAGTTTGCCTATGAGATGAGGTGGATTGGTTGCTTTTGTGTTGAGGAGACAATAACTTGGTCCTTAATAGCAATAAGACCAAGAGGCTTATAATGGATAATGGAAGGAATAGATCAAACATCCAGCCCTTGGTTATCAATGGAGACCAAGTGGAGCAAGTGGCTAGTTTTAAGTTTCTAGGTATCATAAAAAGTTCTGGGTTATCATAAAAGAGGACCTGACCTGGGGCGCTCACATTGCAGCACTGGTCAAAAGGGCCCAGCAGAGATTATACAACCTGAGACTTCTCAGGAAACAACAACTGAATGAAAAACTGCTGGTGGCCTTTTATTGCTGCACCATAGAGAGTATTTTAACTTACTGCATCTGTGTGTATGGTTTGCCACTTGCACAGTGGCAGATAGGACAGCGCTCCGGAGGATTAACATCATTGCCCAGAGGATCATTGGTTGCCCTCTCCCCTCCTTGGAAGAGCTTTATAGCTCCCTCTGCCTTAAGAAAGTTCAAAATATTGTTAAAGATCCAGCTCATCCTGGGCACCCTTTTTTTGAACTATTACCATCTGGCATCCAGTACAGGATAATAAAAAAAGGGACAAATAGGCTGGAAAACAGCTTTTATCCCAGAACAATAACTATATTGAATTCTACTGCATAGTGCAATATTAATGCAATATTATCAGGGGTTTTCGATTCAACTGTATAGAAGGTGAAGGATGTGGTGGTTTTTTTTATTTTTTACTATAATGTACACTGAAGATGGCATTTAATTTCACTGTATGAGGTGCAATGACAATAAAGTAAAGTAAACTAAACTGAATGGCCACAGTATTTTAAAAAACCAAAATGTAATTGGAAAACAAAAATAAATAAAACTACATATTTAAATAATAAATTACATATATAAAAATAAAAAGTAAAACTACAAATAAAGACATTTTAATCCCAATATCAACAATTCTTTCTGTGCCATAGATGCTAGTAAAGATAGCTATTTTTCCAAGATTTAAAGCATTCTAATGCATAGACAAAATCTACTGAGCATTCTCTATAAGGACCTAATATGTAATGCTAACAAAAGAACCTAGAGTTTCATACTCATTTTACTATCTGTAGCCATATCATCCATATCATCATTTGGGACATTCTTTAATTTTATGAAACATTAAGATATTGGTGGGATACAATATAACTGCTAATGAAAGCATCAAATATTGCTTACGTGATTTATTATCTCTTTTGGGATCTCTCAGTGAATTTACATTTACAGGTATACAGCCTTTCCACAACTGAAACTGTAGGCAGATAGAAGACTTACCACATGGCCACATATAATAATTCTTAGTGGCTCATAATAATCCTTAAAAGCAGATAAATAAATACGAATGTACCCTTTCCCCCTGGAACCAGATCAAACAAGCCCCCATCTCAATCTCCATCATAGCCCAAAACTTGGGAGAAGAGCCAGATCTTCATGGTCCTGACCATCCAGACGGCTAAAAGAGTAGCCTTGGAGTATCCACTGAGAAGGCACACATCAGGTAACAAGTTTTAAGGGAAGGAAACTGTGGTGTGCTCACCTTATCTAACAATAGATGGGCAGATAATCCCAGGGAGGGCAGACCCACATTTATATTCACTTCATAATTAGATGACCATGAAAAGCATCATCATAAGCAGGCTTGCATTCATTTCCAAATACAAATATACAAACTAGCCTGTTGATTATATTTGTAGAAAAACAAATATAATGGAGGGATTCTGAATTTCTATTGAAATAAGGAAACTAAGATGATATACAACCAAAGATTATAGATTCTAGGGGAATGCCTAAATATATATTAATATATTTCTAATCATTACAGTGATAAACCTGGCCAAGCTCTGGCTAAGAACTGAATAGGAAGTGAACCCAGTATTGAATAATCATTTCCAAAAGCCTGATGGCCTTAAAGTTTCTGAAATATTAGTAACTGGAATAAAATACATAAATAGGCCTTAGGAACATCAGTGGAAGAAAATATACACCAAAATTCATTTAAAACTAATCATAGGAGATTAAAAAGGGGTGGATATATTTATTACTGTTGGTTTAGTCACAAAATATTATTCAATGGGATTGATTGCTATATTTTGTGCAGACTAGCAAAAAAATCTTAAGTAATCTGTTGTTTTCTATATCTTTTAAAATCACACAACAAAAGTAAACAAGTATTAACTCCCCTAATTTTCAAGTATCCTTTTCTTGGAGAGCTTTCCATTAGTAGCATGTTATTATTTCAGGTTTATGACAATAAAATTACCATATGCAATATATATAAGCAGTTTCCAGTATATCAAAATAAGTTACCTTAATTCTAACTTAATTCTTAATTCATAGTGTATCACATAAAATTAGAAAGTCCTTTTTAAAAGAATGACTTTTTTCCAGATAGATTCTAAACAAGTGGTATTCAGAATGACAACAATTTAAGAATGTGAACTTTAAAATATTGTTTTATATAAAATTTAATACCACAAGCATAGTTTCAAAACATACTGGTATGGATATAGAAATAATAAGATTTTATATAAATTTATAATTATCCCTAAAATATGAAATTGGAAATTAGAAAATAATGGGTGCATATATTTAATACCCTTTACATCCTAAAGGATGGCCAGGATTACCAAAGTTGTTTATTTATCTCCTATGGCTTTCATAAGCCATAACAAGAAGTTAACAAATTGGATTCCATGTCCCCTGATCACTCAGGCACTAATAAAGAAATAGTCCTGGGATCACCAGACCTGGAGATAATGGCAGCAATCAGCAGCTATTTCTGACTTTCATCTTTAAAGAGGGCTGCAATTCATGTCAGACCCAGCCTGCCATGTATCATTCATTATTTTATCATATCAAAAGTAGAAAACTGTAAATTTACTTATACAGTAAATCTATTTGGTATGAACTGTGAACTAATTTTCATGACAGAAAACCAAACTATTTAACAATATAGAATATAAGAAAGCTAGAGTTAGCATATAATTGTACATCACATATCTTCAAAGACCTGTATTCTTCATGTACACTGGATTTTACAATGCAACCAAAGGCATTGGTTTTGATCTGTAAGTGTAAGCCATTAAGTAATTAGAATTAGCAAACCATTTTCTACAGCTTCTACAATATCTTTTAATGTATGTTAGGGTTGAAAAAGATAATAAAGTGTATAGTGGCTTGCAAGTATCTTATTGAAAACTGACGAATATCCAACCACACAATATATGTGACAGATTTGTGTCCATATAACACAATTCAGATAAAAGTTTGATGGTCAAGGATAAACAGGCATAAAATTTGTTTTAAAAGCCAATTATTACCTTTTTGGTTTAGATAAATGCTGTAAACCTCTTGAAATGCATTTTTAAAAAGACAAATAGCAGCATAACATCCATCTATCAACTGAAATATTTTACAAAACTGGCTATGGAAATCTTGGAGGTAATCTTACCAGTGATTGGATTCAAAAAATTTTACTACCGGTTCTGTGAGAGTGGCTTGGTGGGCGTGACATGGCTTGGTGGGAATGGCAGGGGAAGGATACTGTAAAATCTCCATTCCCTCTCAACTCCAGGGAAGGTTACTGCAAAATCCCCATTCCTTCCCAATCAGCTGGGACTCGGGAGGCAGCGAATAGATAGGAGTGGGGCCAGTCAGAGGTGGTATTTATCAATTCTCTGGACTACTCAAAATTTCCATAACCAGTTCTCCAGAACTGATCAGAACCTGCTGAATACCACCTCTGAATCTTACTGATTACAATAGGACTTAGTTTTAAGCAATGATGCATTACATATATGCCATCATACTTGAGATACTGAAAACATACTAGGTAAGATTTAACAAGTCTTGTTTTGGTGAAGGAATGTAAATGTTAGCCACATAAGGAATAGTTAAATACATTTCATCACGAGGTAAGATTTAACAAGTCTTGTTTTGGTGAAGGAATGTAAATGTTAGCCACATAAGGAATAGTTAAATACATTTCATCACGAGGGGTACATCTAGAGTGGTGGTCTTATCTCCAGATACAATCAGGATAGGAAAAAGGAAGGCATTGCCAAAGAATACACAATATTAGATAAGCTCCTGATAGAGACAGAAGATAAGTTGATCGAAGTGTTGTACAGATATCTGCTGGAATATAAACTTGAGGAAGAACATGTTAAAGAAACTATGGTCGCCTGGGCGAACATTTTTGGTTACAATGTGGAATTGACTAAATGGGACTTTGGATACTTAATTGGAAACTAACAATGGCCAGGCTTATAAGGAAAATCTGTACAAGATGTACAGAAGGCGTCTTCCCCCAGCACAGCTCTCCAAAATGTTTAAAAATTTGGCCCCAAATTGTTGGAAGTGCAAAAAACGCAAGGCACCTTTTTCTGTACTTGGTGGACATGCAACGAGGCAAAAAGATATTGGAAAATGATACAATCATGTCTGGAACAAATAGTGGGAGATCAAATTTTGTTCAAACCAGAAAATTTTCTCCTAGGCATAATACCGGAAGAGTATAAGAAAGATGTGCTCTATCTAATTATACATGTATTAACTGCAGTGTGAATAACCTATTCGCAGTATTGGAAAAAAGAAAATATCCCATTTAGTGTTAGACATAATTAGGAAAATGTTGGCCTATGAGAAAGCAGATAGGCTCACCCTCGAATTAAAAAATAAAGGGGAATCTGAATATTATGAAATTTGGAATATATTTTATTATTGATATAAGACAGGTGTCAAGATTGGAACAAATTGTAAATAATGTGATTAGATAGAAGGATAGATAATGTATTAAATGGGCTGACAGCTAATGGACGAGATTATCTGTATATAATATGATTGTATGGTCGTAACGGCTTTGCTGTGCTGCACTATTTTAAATGTAAAAACAATAAAAATATTTTTTAAAATTTTGTTACTACTGGTTCTGTGGGCGTGGCTTGGTGGGTGTGACGTGGCTTGGTGGGAATGGCTTGGTGGGTGTGGCAGGGAAAGGATAAAATCTCCATTCCCTCCCCATTCCAGGGGAAGATTACTGCAAAATCCCATTCCTTCCCAATCAGCTGGGACTCGGAAGGCAGCAAATAGATGGGGACGGGGCCAGTCAGAGGTGGTATTTATCGGTTCTCCAGACTACTCAAAATTTCAGGAAACCGATTCTCCAGAACTGGTCAGAACCTGCTGAATACCATCTCTGAATTTTACTGATTACAATAGGACTTAGTTGATGCATTACATATGTGCCACCATACTTGAGATACTGAAAACATACTAGGTAAGATTTAACAAGTCTTGTTTTGGTGTAGGAATGTAAATGTTAGCCACATAAGGAATAGTTAAATACATTTCTGTGATCCATAGCCTTTATAGTTCCCATTCCCAGATGTATTCCAGAAGTTTGCTGCAAAAGGAAAAATACTTTTAAAAATACACTTTCTGTTCCACAGGAAGATGTATTTTATGATGAAAAGGTCACTGATGGTATCATTCAATAAAATGTGTAACCCACATGTCAAACTAAATAAAATAGCTGTATTAAGAAAGGGAGTGGCAAGCAATCAGAGAAATTAAGCAATAGTTCAAATAGCAAGTAGAAATGCATAAGATGTACTAGCAAAAGTACTTTATCTGGATCTACTTTGCAAACCTGGTAGAAACAGAGGGAAAAACAACGTGTTATTTCCAAAAGACACTATCAATGTAATGATTACTGTGAATCTGTTCTGAATTTAAATTATCACTAAAATACAATTGTTTTTCCAATTGTTGCTGTTGTATGAATTCTTGAAACAACCTATGGCCACCATCTAAAAATATTAGCTCTTAAGGAAAAAGATCAATATGCTACATGAAACTAATTAGCAGTGCAAAGAGAGAAATGCATGTTACAACTAACTTCATATACAATCTAATCCAAAAAAGAAAAGCATTTTAGCAAAATACTTAATAAGAAATTAAAACTATGAATATGCAATTATAATGGTAATGTAATCAACTTGAATGTATTATGAAATTTTATACACATTTTAATTTAAAGCACTACTTTAAAAATACAGATCTGCTGAATGAATTGTCTTATACAGCAATTTCCATAGGTTTTTCTATGCATGCTATATACATGCAAGCCATTTCACAGTCATAGAAGGATACAACTTCTCTCTTGCATCATTGTTTTACCACCTAGCAGATGAGATATTAGAAACTTTTCGGGTCAAATACCCAACTATAGAAAAATGTATCCAGTCTGTTCTCCGTTTTTGCTGGAACCATGGTATTCAGAACTTTTAGCCATAATGACTGTGAAGAACACCAGACAGGGAAAAACTGAGTGGTACTGTGGTGTTTTGAAAATCAATTGACAGACTAAATGCCTTCCTTAACCAAAGATACAGTGTCTTCTAAACATTTTGTAATATGCTGGAATCAGGGAAGGTGTAAAAAGACACTGTCACTATGTAGACACTTTTTTGCATGAAAAATACGTAGGTCTGAATTTTGCTTGAGGATAAAAGCTTGTTTTACTCAGTATCACATGAACCGAATAGATTATTAAACAGCAATATAAACGGCAACATTATGTAGGGAAATACAAAAATGGTTTATAAGGTTTCCTATGTAGCTTTTCCATTTCTGAACTTTTGAAAGCAAGCACAGCACCCTGATTTTTGTTTGGGATAAAAATGTGAACTAGTTATTTTCCAAAGTTTGCTAGTTGTCCGAAGAAAATCGTTGCTCTTATGGGATTGTGTAGAGGGTGGTGGTAAATTACACTCTTCTAAAATGAACAGGAAAGCATCTTAATCCGTGAATTATGTGAGCCCGAATTAACGTAATATAGAGAGCAATATTACAGCAGTCATGAACCTTTATACAAAATATATTTGTATTCTCTATTTCCTGGCAAACCCAAACCACCTGATTCACTGCCAAATACAAAGTACAGGATGCTCCACATTTACATCAACTAGTGTTGCAAGAATGAGACACAAGTTTGATTTCAGCACATTAATTCTTGGGATTCAAGTAGAAAAATATGGCAGAATCCAGAAACAAAGCCAAAACAACCCAGGCTTTCCACCAGCCATTCTCTGCTAGTTGTGTATACCCCTCACTGTGCCTTTTGACAGCTCCTGGGGAGGAGCTTCCCATTACACAATTACATGCCTAAGGTTGGTGGATTTGCAATGTACACCACAGAAAGGGTGGAAGGGAAGTAATCCCCTTCTGGGAGAATAACTCCAAAATAAGTTTATTTTATTTTTTAGAGAGAGATTATTGGGAATTTTAAAAATAGGGATGTGTGGGCGAGTGAAGCTAGAAGTAATTAAAGAAAGATTAAAATAGAGGCGGGTGACGAACGAGGAAAAAGAAAGTGATAGGAGAAAAAAAAAGGGTCAGGGAAGCTCTTCTCAGTGCCAAAGAAGAGGGGGAGAGAAAGGGGAATGGAAGTTGAAAGCAAGGGGGAAATGAAGGTGGGGAGGACAGTGACAAAGGGGGGCGAAGGAGAAGGGGAGAGGAGGGAAAGGTGAGGGCCATTCCCAACAGGGCGCTGGGACTGGGGAACGGAAAGGACAAAAACAAAAGAAGGGGGGAGCGGGGCAGGGCAAAAGGGCACAGGTGAGGAAGAAACGGCAGGAAAGCAGGGGGCTGGCGACACGGCAAACCGGAGTACCGAGCGGAGGGCGGACGCCCCGGCGGGGCTGACACCGCTCCTCCGGGCTTCCTCCGACTCGCAGCGACGCCCGCACGGAACTTACTTCTTCCTGACTCTCTGGAAAGGGGAAGCGCCATCTTTACGAGGCCGGCCCCTCGGTCTTTTGTCTGTCGCGGCGGCCGCGGCCGTGGGGGAAACCCCCGGCTCTCGGAGCGGCGGCGGCGTCAGGCTCTGCTGCTCGGTTGACATCCTGGTCAGCCGGACGGGGGAGAAGCATGGAGGGCGGCGAGCGGGGACGGCGAGAGTGCGGCGGCAGGACGAGGGCGACGCTCCTCCTGCTCCAACGGCCACGGCAGCAGCAGCGGCGGAGGCTGCTGCGGCTCCCCTTCTCCTGCGGGTCCTCCTCGGCCACCACCACGACCGCCTCCTGCGCCTCCTCCTCTACCTCCGCCTCGCATCGCTGGCCTCAGCCGCCGCGGACCAGCGCGCAGGTAGCCGCATGGGGAGGAGGAGAGGAGGGCCCGCCTCAGCCACACCGCAATTAGACCCCCTCGGAGAGGCTCGGAGGACGGAGGGGAGGGGAACGGAGCGGGGGGGGGGCACACGGCCGACGCCTTCTCCTCTGGGGCGCGCTCGCTCGCGGGCGGGCGGGCCTCCGAGAGCTGCGCTCAGGCTGTGGAGTTCCGCCGCTTCCTTGTAACGTTGGCCGGGCGCCCTTCCTCCCCCTTTTCCCCCCGCCCTCGCGGGAAGTGGAGGCGGCGGCGGCGGACGGGCGGGTGGAGATGGAAGTTTTGACAGCTCCTCCAGCTGCTGCTGAGGGAAGACGGAGGAGCGAGAAAGCAGGGCGGACAGGCGCGCGCGCGGGGGGGGCGGTTAGGTTTCCCTCCCTGTGTGTGTGTGTGTCTATGTGTCTGAGAGAGCGCGCGCGCCCGCGTGTGGCATACATGTGCGTCTATGGTGTCACACGGGAGGGGGGGAGGGCCTGGGGCCGCTTCTCCCTTCTCTCGGTCCCCTCAGGCCCGGCCGCGAGCCAGGAAGTTGGAGCGGGTGGGGGAGGGGGGTAGCGTCGTCTCTGCCTCGGAGGGTGTTGCACGTGACATGACGGCCCGGCTGACTGACTGACGGGCTGCCCGCCCCCCCTCCCCCGCCTGAGGTGGCGGTTGCCGGGCAGCCACCTTCGACGTCGCGGACGCCGCAAGGAAGGGCTTCGCGCCGCCTTTAGAGGCGGCGCCCCCCTCCAATACACACACACTTCGCTTTGCCCCCCTCCCCACAGAAACAAGAGTTGAAGCGGGGGGAGACGTGAGGATATTTCCTCTTCGACGTCTCAGGGGGAGGGGGAGGGGAAGACGTTGGCGGCGCTCGATCTGCCTGCCGCCCACTCTCTCCCTCCTGCCCCTCCCCCCGCCCCCGCCCCGCCTTCTTCCCTCAGCGGGGCCCCACACTGCGCCTGCCCGAGCCACCCCGCCCACCGGCCACCCCTTTTTCTCAGCCCAGACAGCTCATTCGACGCGCCGCCGTCGCTGACCTCACGGGCTCTGCTGGCGACGGTTGGGCGGGAAACCTGGAAGACCGGAGGATGGGTGGATCGGAGTTCGGGGAGTCCAGGAAGGCTCCGGAGAGCCTCTGTTTGTATGTGTGTGTGTGTGTGTGCGCGCGCGCGCGCGAGTTGCCAGCTGTGCTAAACAAACCGCCGCCCGCAGCCCCTGAGAGGCGCCTGCAGGTGTTGGGTGCCAAAGCGTCAGGCGTGCCCACCTCTTTTCCGCAACCGAGGCGCCCTTTTCGAAGCTGGTTTGGGAGCAAACCGCGAGTGCAAGATAGTTTCTTTATTTTATTTCGTCAAGCATGAATTAGATAACAGATGTTAAGTATAGACATGATTATGAATACATGATATGAATACGAATACAAGGGACAGGGACAGTAAGGCACCTCTTTTTAATGCAACTTTTTAATGCAACTTTTTTTTGTTACCACTTATCATCCTCTCAATAATTTGAGCTATTCTGAATTTATTTATCTGTTGTGAATCAACATTCCCCCCCTCCCATGGCTGAGAAGTGCACTGCGTAACACAAGAAACTACAATTTGAGGCCATCCACCTTTGTTTTCTGAATTCAAAGTCTTACATAGCCTATCCTGTACATAAAGCATTAATTCCTACCAGTGCATTTGACAGCTCTTCCAGTTTTCCCTGTGGTTGAGCCCTTATTTATTTAAATTTCATATTTCAATTTATAGGACTGCCCATCTCAAATTCATGACTTCGATGTTATTATATATTATAGACTTATAAGACAATGGGTTATATTGCTCAGGCAATGAAGCAAGTCCTCTTTTACTCAAGAAGTTTTATTGTCTGGAGCCTTTCAAGACCACTGTGTTAGCTTTTCTGTTTTCCATCTATTCCATCTATTAGTAGTAGTAACACATGTTAATGGTATTGTACTTTATGACACACACAAAACCATTAGAAGAGTGGATGGTACGTAAATAAAAAACCTAAATTATAATGCATTTCAGCTGCTTTTGTTTTAGTATCTTGATAAACACATTTCATTTGAACACTTTCTTGGAGATGGATGGATAACAATCTCACGATATATTTAATGACACAAGTCTTTGCTTGGGAAGAGGTTAAAAACAAGGGAGTTAAGGACATGTATCAATGTTTACAGTTAGTATTAACTTCAGCCTATGTGCCAACTGTATATGATTTATTATAATGATTTGCCTACTGGCAGGGGAATTCTGGGAGTTGGAAAACATTGGCTTAGTTCTTTAGTCCTACAGCAACCCACAAGTCTTGGGTAGATTTATTTGAACCCTGTTCCAGCTGTTCATAAAAGAACTGGGAAGTGGAGTCATAAAATAGAAATGCAATTTTAATGTAAATGTTGAGTCAAATTAGGATTGCTACAATGGAAAGGTACTGCAGTTCTCTACTATTCACCAGACATCCCTCTCTTGATGTCTCTCGGAGATGTTGGCTGTTGGGACTGTACTTGGCTAGAAATGAAAAGAGCTGGTCCAATATTTTGGACAGCATCAGACTGGGAAAGGCTGCTTCCCTCTCTTTTCCAGCCTGAACGGAGGCGGACTCACTTCTTGGCTGGATTCAGACGAATCGGTCCGTGAAATTCAGCGGGACCGACTCCCACTCCTCGGGATGGGGCCAACTGACAGGGCTGGTTGACTTAGACGAGCCTCTCCAGACTTAGCTCGCCTGGAGAATCACCGGCAAAACGCCGAACAGGGATATGCACACGTGGCTTTCGTGACAACAGCCGTAATTTTCACCTCCTCGACGCCTCCCCAGCCTTCGGGTTGTCTTCAGAAACTGGCCGCCCGGGAACAGGCGGATCTTCATCCGCCCGATTGTTCCCACAGTGAGGTCAGCGGAGGCCGGACTGGAAAGAAGGAAGGGCGCAGGCCGACCAGGCGGACGTGGGAGAGAGATGTAGGCGGGGGGAGCGTCCAAGGCGCGCCGCAAAGGTGGCCAACGTGGGCGTGTGTTACCTGTGCGCGCAGAGGGCGTTGCCGATACCCGAGCGTTTCCTCTGGCGCTGACTGGAGGCACTTGGCTCCCGACCAGAGACCCGAGCCAGCGTAACCGAAGCCTCAGGGAGCTGAAATTGGCACGGAGTGTGTGAGAGAAAAGGAGGGAGGGAGAGCGCCTAAGGAGAGGGTTGGTTTCCAGCAATTTTGGCTGCAACAGCTGCTGATCCTTCCACTGCTCCGGGGGTTGGGGGAGGGATGGCGAAAGGGGGTGGTGGTTCTTGTGCTAATCCTACTCCCCGCTCCCCAGGGAGACGGGCCTAGCTGGTTGGCCCCCTGCCCAGATTCTCTGAGGCTCAGTGCGGGGGTTAAGCCTCATTACATGGGATTTAACTTGTCCAGCCAAGTACAGAATACAGCCCAAACTGTACTGGCAGAGATATTTTTTGAGGAAGGGCATGCAGATTCGTATCCCCAAATCAGGATTTTAGGTGATGGTGGTAATGATGATGATGATGATGGACTATACAGAGGATTGATACTATTTACATTTTCATACATAAATAAATGCTCAAAAAGTATGTTTCCTGCCCCTCCCCTCCATTTCCCTGCTTCCTGCCAAATTCAGAAGTTTAATTTTCTGATATTTTTCCTTCCATACAACTAGAAGGAACCTCATTGCACATTTCTGGCATCGTGGAATATTCATTTGACATATTACACTGGAAGCTTACTTTGCTTCTGATCATCATCCTTCCCAACCTTTTTGAATATTTCTCTCTTTTACCAGAAAACATTTAGATTGAACATTATTATCTCTTAATTAACTCTGCCTACTGTACTAGAGTTATATAACTTGTTAAGAATAACAACAAAATTACTATAACTCTAAGGCCTTTGAACAAGTCATAGGCAAACTATACAATCTCCTGAATGTGCATTTAAAACAACTACATTTATCTCTTTGGTAAAAAGGCTTATTTTCAAAAATATGTTCACAAGGGATATTGTCTCTAAGGCTACAACTGAGGGGTAAAGTTATTGAAAATATCAGTATTTGGAAGGGCAGCACAGAGAAACTGGCATCCATTATTTATTTATTTTATTTTATTCCATTCCCACATATTTTGCAAAACACTAAAAAAACTCCATGAAATTTGGAGCTAGGAAATGAATTAGGCCAATGGGCATGCAGAATTTAATAGCTGCAAAATCTGGAATATGTGTGTTTGGCATTTGGATAGTTCTTACAATAATTTATCTTTGCCACTACTTATGAATAGTTGCTGGTCAGTGTGAAAAATATTGTTCACATTCTTGTAATGTGTACCAGCAGCACCAGCAGAAAATGGTATCTGAAAGTGGACTTTAGTTATGGAGGGATCGAAGTCTGTTTGGATTTTGTTTATTTTGCGTCCCTTATTGTTTGCGGTGATTGACAGCTGCGATAACTCTTAGGTCAATATGTGTGGTTGGGAATAACCATCAGGGCACTTGCCAGCACACCTTCTGACATGCCTAGAGCCCTGGGAGGTCTTAAAGCTGTAATGACCCTGGATATTTATGTGAGCAATGATGGAGAATTATGGCAGAAGCCAGTGCTGGGCTGAAGGGACCCCTGCGGTTTGATGGAGTTCAGCTTACCTGTTGGCTGGACATAGAATGGCTGGTGGCTACCAGGTCTTGGCTCCAGTTGAGGTCCAGCTGCCCATCTCCTGAGTTTTCCATGTGACCCTCACCAGCTGCCCAAAGTAAAGGCTGGGCATTTCCCTTAGACCTGGAGATGGCCTGGATCCCTAGGTTCTCTGCAACTTCATATCTACTTGGGATGGTGATCTTTATCCCTGGAGAAAGAAGGGGAGACTGTGGTTCCACAGGATGTGCAATATCAGCTTGGCATTCTGAGAAATCAGTGGTCAATAAACACACAGATATACATAGAGATAAACTGATATACAATTTAAAAGACACAAGCAAAAGCTACGAAAGAGGCAAACAATCTACAACACATCCCAACCTATTTGCCTAGATCTTTTGCAAAGATGACTGTGACACCCTTTTCTTCTTTTTTCTTCCTCTCCAAGGTTCTTTTGCTTGTTTGTTTTTCAATTGTTCTTTGTTCTCTCTCTCTCTCTCTCTCTCTCTCTCTCTCTCTCTCTCTCTCTCTCTCTTGTGTGTGTGTGTGTGTGTGTGTGTGTGTGTGTTTTATTTCTGAATTGATTTCTGCATATTTTAACCACTGTAAAAGCACCCAGAATTGCTGGGAGTGAAGTAGCATATACATTTAATAAATTAGTATTAATTTATATAAACTATTGTTAGCCCACCTTCCAGCGGCCAACACCAAATAAGCAGGAAACCGCACAAGAAAAACAGGGGAAAAAAGAAAACAGCCTAATAAAGGAACCATCGAGGAAGAAACTACAATCTAACTAAGACTGCTGAGACAGATTATGTATTAACAACCAGGAAACTCCATTGTCCTTTACACTGATAATGTAACATCTATATAAAGGTAAAGGTTCCCCTCATACATATGTGCTAGTTATTTATGACTCTAGGGGACGGTGCTCATTTCCGTTTCAAAAACTGAAGAGCCAGTGCTGTCCGTGGACATCTCTGTGGTCATGTGGCATGACTCAATGCAAAAGGTGCACGAAACGCTGTTACCTTCCCACCAAAGGTGGTCCCTATTTTTCTACTTGCATTTTTACATGCTTTCTAACTACTAGGTTGGCAGAAACTGGGGCAAATAATGGGAGCACACTCCATTACATGGTGCTAGGGATTTGAACCGCCAAACTGCCAACTTTTCTGATCAACAAGCTCAGCGTCTTAGCCACTGAGCCACTGCATCCCTTTAACATCTATATAACATTATAGTAACAAAACAACTGCAGGAAAACCACCAAGCTCAAAGAGTATCAAGAATAGTTCAAACGCTGAGCTACAGACATTTTTTTCTCCTATTGGATAGTAGAATTTGCTAAAAACCCATACAGGCTGTTGAGTACATGAGGACAGGAATGGCCAGATAGGTGTACTGATGCTCCTGTGCTAGATTAACAATGGCTGAGTTGGTGTGTAGCGTGAAGGTGGTGCTAGTAGTTGTTAGGAATGTATGAAATTCAGAGGGCAAGAAATAGGAAGCAGGAAGATTGAAATTGTGACAGATGTGAGTATGATGGCTCAGAGCCAATATTTAAGAACAGTTTTGACATTCAGTCCTCACTAATCACTTTATATATTAAATTGGCTCCTTAATTGAGTATCATAGCATCAGCATTTTATGAAATCCAACAACTCTGGATGTTGGTCCTGAATGTTGGATTATTTGTTGTTGTTAGTTGCAAAGTCATGTCTGACCCATCGTGAGCCCATGGACAACGTTCCTCCAGGCCTTCCTGTCCTCTATCATCCTCTGGAATCCATTTAAGCTCATGCCTACTGCTTCAGTGAGTCCATCCAGCCACCTCATTCTCTGTCCTCCCTTTCTTCTTTTGCCCTCCATCTTTCCCAGCATGAGGCTCTTCTCCAGTGAGTCCCTCCTTCTCATTAGGTGGCCAAAGTACTTGAGTTTCCTCTTCAGGATCTGGCCTTATAAAGAGCAATCAGGGTTGATCTCCTCTAGGACTGACCGGTTTGATCGCCTTCACTTATATTATCCCCCAAACGAGGGAGGGAAGGAGGGAGAGGGGGGTTTGAGACAGCGATATCCTTCTGTGATGCCCCCACCTTCTCTTTCAGACTTAAAATTCATTTATTAGACCATTGACAGTTGCAGTCCAAGGGACTCGCAGGAGTCTTCTCCAGCACCAGAGTTCAAAGGCCTCCATTCTTTGGCGCTCAAGCCTTCCTTATAGTCCAACCTTCATAGCCATCCATTGCAACTGGGAAAACAGCCTTGACTATAAGCACTTTTAAGATCTGTCTTCATTCACAATTCAATCATGGATGAAGTGGCCAATCTCCCTTGTATTACCAAGACCTGGGTGGGCTGAGCAGAGTTTCCCACTTGAGTCCCAGGTTTGGCACCGGCTGGAACCTGGGAAATTGGGGAGGGAGAGAGGGAGGGGAGAGATTTGCTGTCAGTTGTACGACTCTGATCATCTGGTTGAGGGTGGGCTGTAGAAAGCAGCAAGCAGTTATGGGCCTGTTCAAGTCATGAAGGGCCCAAAGCATTACAGTGGATGCAATTCTTGTCTCGGGGTAATTGCAACATGACTTAATAGTGGAAGACCTTAATATGAGTCCATTGTCAGGGTCAGATGACTCTCTGATTGCCCTTTGCCTTCCTGATGTGATCCTACCTTATAGGGCAGTGATGGCTAACCTTTTTGTCTTCATGTGCCAATTGTACACACACGTGCAACAGTCATAATCCAATGCATGCACGACCTCCCTGGTGTGCCCCAAACGCTGTACATGTGCATGTGACTCCCCACGCTCCCCCCACCCCCTGCGCATGTATGTGACCCCCCCTCGTGCCCCATTTTGGACCTAGCAGGCCTCCCTGCAGCCTCCTAGGACCAAAATGGAGCATTCTCCCCACCCCCATGCATTTACATGTGACCCCGTGTGCTCCCCCCACCCCCCTGCGCATGCGCACAACCCCCCCATGCCCCATTTAGGGCCTAGCAGGCCTTCCTGCAGCCTCCTGGCACCAAAAATGGGGCACCCTCTCCCCCGCCAAGCGTGCATGACCGCCCACACACTCCGCGCATTTATGCGTGTCTCCCCCTTGCATGACACAGACCCAGGAGCTGAGCTAGGGCAACAGCTCATGTGCCCAGATGTGCTACCTATGGCACGCATGCCATATGTTTGCCATCAGGGTTATAGGCTTGCTCTCTCTAGTTTTCCACCAGGAGCACAATTCACCTGAGATTTTAATGGCAGCCTGTGCTGAATAGTGGTAGGGTCCTTGCACCCTATATGGCCTTTTTCTGTGTGCTAATCCTGGATCCATTTTTGGTTTTTTGAGGTGCTCCAGAAAAAAAAGTGGCAGCAGAGACCCTTGATCACTGTTGAAGAATAATCAAACTTAATTAAACCCCCATATTCGGAATTACATTGCGAAAAGTGGCAAAATGACATTATTTTCCTTCCTTATTGCAAATTCCAGTAACCAACAGTTTAGTTCTGCTTAAGATGACTCACTCCCCTTTGCTGGGGAGGGACAAGCCACAGGAACATCTGCAGAGCCATTGTGAGGAATATTTGGTGAATTCATTCAAATCCATTCTAGATGAGAAAGTTGAGGGCCCCGGTGGGACATGGTTCTGCATAAACACAAGAGTGGGTTTGAACCAGTGGTGAAATCTACTTTTTTAAAACACTGGTTCTGTGGGCGTGGCTTGGTGGGTCATGTGACTGGGTGGGGTTGGCCAACTTTTTTTCACTTTTTAAAACATTTTTTTCCGGCCTGGACTATTTGATCTTTGGAAGTTTTCCCCCACCTCAATTTTTAAAGCATTTTTTTCCTGCCTATTTGCCAGAACTGGTAGGAAAAAATGCTTTAAAAAGTGGAGAAAACGCTTCCAATGATCACGAGGATCAGCTGTGAGGCATGCAATTGTCGGAAGCTTCCCCCCCTCCGCTTTTTAAAGCATTTTTTCCCCTGCCTATTTGCCCAAACCGGCAGGAAAAATAATGCTTTAAAAAGCAGAGGGAAAGCTTCCGAAGAGACGATGGCACGGCTCACGTGATCCTCTTTTTTTATTTACTACTAGTTTGCAGAGCTAACAACAATCATCCCTACCAGTTCGGCCGAACCGGGAGGATTTTACCGCTGGTTTGAACTGGGATTCCTAAAGGAGGGAGCAGGTCCCTTCTGAATGTGAGCTCGGCCATTCAGGCTCCTCCTAGGTTGATCTGTGGGGTTGGGGTCCATGTCCTGGTATCAGCTTCCTTGACACAGGATTTTTTTTCTGGCTTTGAAAGAGAATGTAGTGGCATGCATGCCCACTCTTTAAGAAGCCATAGATGGAGCCAATGATCCTGGACTATTTTTGACCAGTCTCCAACTTTTCCTTTTAAGGGAAGGTTGTTTGAGAAGCAATCAAGCAACCACTCCAGACAATCCCGGAACAAAGATATTACTTCGATCCATTTCAGTGAGGCCAATGAGGTTTTGAGCCAAGGTACCGTATGGACACAGCATTGGTCACACTTACTGATGTAAAGGGCTGGATCGGAGAAGTGTATCCGTCCTTTCATCTTCTTAGTGATTTCGATACAGATAAACAGGGTATCCTTCTAGATTGGATACAAGGACTGGGAGTGGGAGGTTCTGTATCAAGGTGGTACACCAGCTTTCTCTATGATCGATTCCAGTTAGTGCAGTGTGTGTATAGGGGGAGGGGGATTGTTTTGGGATGCCTCAGGATTCTCCTTGTGTTTAAAATCTACATGAAACTGCTGAATGGAGGCCATCCATTGGTTGAGGGCCTGGAATCATCAGCATGCTATGATAACCAATAATATGTCAAGGCTGGGCTATTTAAATCATTCATGAATGTATACGTGCATTTATTCATTCACTCCCTCCCTTCCTCCAGCACCCAGATAAGCAGGGATTAACACCAGACAAACAGTCAAGAAAACCACAGTTCCACCAACACCGACAGGGCAAATTACCATAAAAAAGAGGGCGCAAACACCACATTCACTAATGCTGATAAGTACCAAAGGCTCCACAGTTCAACCCCGAGCTACATAAATTCTCTTCTGGAAGTTGATACATTTTTCACCAAAATAAAAATCCTTGCTTGGCCTACAAGGCAGTTTTTGTGGTATTGCTCAATATTACAGGATTATCTGTTAATGGCAGGGAGTTTTCACAGAGACCTGAGGAGCAAGCGTTACACAACAGCTCTTGCACACTCGCTTGTACTTTAGGCTTAAATAACCCCCTTTAAAGCCAATAGACACAATATATGTTCCTATTTTAGTCTGAACTCTAAGCCACAGTTCTTGAGTCGGCTTAGCCTATCTTTTTAATGCAGCCAGTATGTTTGTCCACTAAGGTCTGTATTGTGTAATACAGCCACTTGCGGCTTAGCCAACAAACCACATTGGTCAAACCATGCATTAGCATGGTTTCCTAACCCTGCCTTTATCGATCATGTAGATGACACAATGATACTTCACCATATTTAGGTTTGGCTTACTACATGAGGCAAACCAGTATAACCCTATATCAGAGCTAGCTGCCATTGCTCCAAAAGAGATGGAAACAGATTTAGGGTTCATCTTGAATCTCTTTCAGCCTAGAATTTCCTCACTCTTTGTTATAAGCTTCAGTATTAAGTACAAGTCTGTAATTACATATTTGCTTGGAAGTTTAAAATGACAGTGGAGTGAACCCGACTATTATAAACCCATCTTGAGAGCTACAGTCATTTGTTTTCCCAATGGTTGTTTTTACCTACGGTCAATGGTGCCTGTGTGCAAGATACAGCACGCAAGTGGGTGCCCCAGCATCACATACCATTCCCCACTAATAACTCAAATTCACCAAATTTACCTCCTTCTCCCCCCCCCCCAAATATTTTCTCTGCTCTCTAAAAAACACTTTTCAGACATGCCCAGAGTTGATTGAATGATGAATGGCTGTTATAAATGTTTTAAATAGGTTAAAATAAGTTCACTTCTGCTATAATGGAAGCCTAAACTGTAAATGTAGAAGTTAAAACTGGCCATGAGCAGGCTCTCCAGCCAAAATGTGTGGCTTTCAGGTGGGACGGTTTCCCTTTGCTAAATCCCCGCCAGATTCCTATCGAGGCCTACGGTTCCCACGGCCTGAGCGAGGAGAGGGGCGAGAACTTTCGTGCTTTCGCTTTTTTTTGGGGGGGGGAGGGGAAACGATCCACCGGCCGAGGACCAGCGACAGAGCATCATCCCTCGGAGTTGGAAAGCGCTCGAGGCGGAGGCTGGTCGGGCAGCGCAGAACTCCCGAGGCCAGGAACGGACTAGGGCGCGGCCCGCTCCTGGGCGAACTCAGCGAGAGGGATCAGGCGTGGGCAGCCGGCTCGGCCCGGCGACCAACCTGTCAACGCCACTTTCTTTCCAAGTAGGTGAACCATCTCCTCGAGTTCGGGAGGAGGTCCCGCTCTCTACCAACTCGCCCTGGGGTCAGACCCACGCGCGGGCGTGAAGACAGCTCCCCTGCATCTCTTATGCCTTCCCCAAGCAATCCTTGTCTAGCGTCTTCCCTACCCCTCCCCTCGCAACTCTTCTCCACCCCTGGCGCGTGTCTAGACTTATTCTTAAAACATCTGGCCTACCACCACCCACCCAGATCACAGCGCGTGAGGTTTGCCGGGGTGTTTTTTTTGTTTTTTTTTGCGGAGGGAGAGAAGTTGGTAGAGAAGGACGGGCGACAGCACCAACCGGTGGGTTCCCCTCCTTGGTCTAGTAGGGAAGACGCCCAGCCGGCCACTTTCGCCGCTCGTGGGGACTACCAAAGAGCGAGACTCCCGTTCGTGGGCTCCTGCCGTATGTATGGGGGATGCGGGCTTCCAAGTCGACGCGGGCAAGGGCGCTCGCGCGTGGAATGCCATGCCCACCTGGCACCGAGCAATATCGGCTGCCTTCGCCTGGCGTTTTGGGTGCTGCTGGCCAGCGGTCGGTCCTTCCCTATGAGGCTGAGACTCGGAGGAGTCATTCGGGCGCTCTCTTTCCTCCCTCCCTCCCCCTCCCTCCCCCTCCTTCCCTTAGAAGTGCCTTCCCTCCGCCTCTCTGTTCTTGGGCTAGAGAAAGAATGGCTAAGGCGCTACTTTGCGATGTGTGCGGAGGGATCTCGGGCTAAAGTAATGTTGCAACCAGACTGGTGCGATTCCCGCCGGGGAGGGAGTGTGAAGGCTTTGAAGCCCAGTTTTCTACCACGAAACGGCAGTTAAGAGCAGAGGGACTGTTGCAGGGTGCGTGTGAGCGAGTATAAAAACTCTTTGACTTAAAGAAGGCAAGGCATAGTGACGCCATCGTTTTGTGAAATCCATGAGCTTCAAGATCAAGTGATGTGCTAATATCACTCTATAAAACCTTAGTAAGACCACACCTAAGAGTACTGCATAGTTAGTTATAGTTATAGTTTTATTGATTTGTATGCCGCCCACTCCCGAAGGACTCCGGGCGGCTTACAATAAAACAAGGGAGGGGAATAATACACAAACAACATTAAAATATACAACAGTCACAATCTCCAGGGGCGGCCTGAATATTACGAGAGCCCCCCGGCCTGCTGGAGCAGCCAGGACTTAACAGCTTTGCGGAAGGCCGGGAGGGTAGTAAGGGTCCGGATCTCCACGGGGAGATCGTTCCAGAGGGCTGGCGCTGCAACAGAGAAGGCTCTCTCCCGGGGAGTCGCCAGCCGACATTGGCTGGCAGATGGAATCCGGAGGAGACCTAACCTGTGTGATCTAATCGGATCCAGTTTTGATCAACGCACTATAAAAAAAAGAGGTTGAGAGGTCTAGAGAAAGTGCAGAGAAGAGCAACAAAGATTATTAGGGGGACTGGAGGCTAAAACGGGTTGCAGGAACTAGTTTAATGAAAAGAAAGACCAGGGGAGACATGATAGCAGTCTTCCAATCTTAGCAGTCTTAGGGCCTGCCGCGAAGAAGAGTGAGTCAAGCTATTCTCCAAGGCACCAGAAGGCCAGAAAAGGAATAATGGATGGAAACTAATCAAGGAGAGGTTGAACAGAAGTTGCCTTCAGAAGTTGTGGGAGCTTCATCACTGAAAGCTTTCAAGAGGAGACTGGACTGCCCTCTGTCAGAAATGGTGTAGGGTCTCCTGCTTGGGCTGGGGTTGGACTAGATGACCTACAAGGTCCTTCCCAACTCTGTTAATCTGTTAAATCCTTTCTCCCTCTGCAGGCATTCCAAGCACCATTCTTAACCACGCAGGTAGTTCTCGATTTACAACTATTAAGTTTAGCAATCATTTGAAGTTATAACAGCACTGGAAAAAAGCGACTTACAACCGTCCTTGCACTTATGACTGTTGCACCATTCTCACAGACATGTGGCCAAAATTCCAGCTCTCGAAAACAGGATATAGATTTACAGCTACAGCATCACAGGGTGGCTATCTGCTGCTTTCCCAGCTGGCTTCAGACAAGCAAACTAAGTAAATAGAAGCTAGATTAACTTAACGACTTTGTGATTTATTTAACAGCTTCAGTGAGTCACTTAACCATGGCAAAAAGATTGTAAAACTGACTCACTTAGCAAGTGCCTTGCTTAGCATTGAAAATTATGATCCTGCTTGTCATAAGTTGAGGACTACCTGTAGTGGCTGAAATCAGGTTAACACTCCTCAGACTTACAACAGTTCAGTTACAACAGCACTAAAAAAGTGAGTTATGTCCATGTTTCATACTTATGTCCATTGCAGCATCCCCGTGGTTAGGTGATTTACATTCAGATACTTGATGACTGATTCACATTTATGACGGTTGCAGTGTCCCAAAGCCACCTTTAGAGAACTTCTGGTAAGCAAAGTCAGATTCACTTAACAACCGCATTTCTAATTCAAGAAGTACAGTGATTGGTTCACCAACAAAAGGGCGACCGACAAAAGCGCGCCCAACTAAACTGCGCTGACAAAACCGCGAGTTCTAAACCGCGCCGACAAATGAGCGCTGAATCGCGCCGACAACAGCGCGCCGACAGAACCGTGTTGTAAACCTAACCCTAACCCGTACCCTAAACCTAACGCTAACCCTAACCCTAAAGGTAACGCTAACTCTAACCCTAACCCAAATCCTAAACCTAACGCTAACCCTAAACGTAACGCTAACCCTAAACGTAACGCTAACCCTAAACTTAACGCTAACCCTAACCCTAAACATAACCCTAACCCTAAACGTAACGCTAACCCTAAACCTAACCCTTACCTTAACTTAAATCGCCCTTCTGTCGACACGCTGTTGTCAGGGCGCTGTTGTTGTCGCGTTGATGAGGTCGCGGTTTTAGCAACGCGGTTTTGTCGGCATGCTTTTGTCGTGCGCGCTTTCGTCAGGTCACGCAGTGATTCGCTTAACAAATGTGGTGAGAAACATAAAATGGGGAAAACTCACTTAACAAATTTCTCACTTAGCCACGTAAATTTTGGGCTCAATTATGGTTCCTAAGTTGAGGACTACCTGCACAATTTGTGTACACTTTCAATTGAATATTTGCTCAGACGCCACACAAACAAGCTACCCACACATATAAGCTGCCCTACGCATCCGCTAGTGCAAAGAGCTGGGTTTTTTTGTTTTTGTTTTGGTACATTTTTGTCAAATTTACAACCAGTAAAAACATTTCTGTAGTGCCTTTAAAAAAAAACCTATAATTAAAACAATAACTCCAGTGCTTGTGTGTAGTGCATATGGAAAAGTTTAAATAAATAATAAAGGAAAACCTCAAATGTTATGCTTGCAAAAAAAACAAAAAAAAAAAAAACCAGGCAACAAAATGTCAATAAATATTCCATTCTGTTCTCTCTATCCAGAACTATTCTTCCCTGCTACTGTTAGACAGCTCCTCCCCACTTACTCAGGACACTTAAAACAGGAGTGGGATTCAGCCGTTTCGGACTGGTTCGGGCGAACCGGTAGTTCCGGCGATCAGTTGGCCCCACCTACTCGCCCCTGCTCTATTCCGCCCCATATTTCTTTTGTTTGAAGCCCAGCTGATTGGCAGGGCAAGTGGATTGTCGTGTCTCAGCTATTTTACTCACCGGGTTTGCAGGAAAAGGTTAAGATTTAGTGCTGATTTCAAATGCAATATGTGCGCGAAACGAACATGTTGTTACACCGGTTGAATCCTACCACTGACTTAAAGTCCTCCAGTCTGATGCACTTTGATGATGTGTCGGACCATCAACTCTACCACATCATGGTCAATTGCAATATAGCTTAAACACAATCTGGAACAAACTTTCCTGAGAAAATTATATTCTTCAAGAAATTCATACAGATTTATTCCACCTCCATGGTTTGATCAATGCCATTGGGCGACCAAACAATAATGGATTTTGTTTTCTCCAACTCCTCCTCCTCCTCCTCCTCCTCCTCCTCCTCCTCCTCCTCCTCCTCCTCCTCCTCCTCCTCCTCCTCCTCCTTTCCACAATGTTTAAAATTTCACGACTCAGGGTTTACTCAGATATAGCAGCAATTTGTTTTGCAGTTGTCTTTTTGAGTTCTAGCCGTATAATATGTCACTTGCTCCCTGTTCTGAATGCCAGATGGCTGCATTCCGTCTCTTGTTTTTAACCTGTTATGTTATAGGGCAGTGATGGCGAACCTTTTGTGGCTCACATGCCAAAAGCGGGGGAACGCAGGGGGGTGGTGCATGGGCGTGCCACACCCATAATGCTATGCGCATGACCCCAGCATGCATGCCCGCATGACCAGCGCTCCCCCCCCAATTTTAGTGTTCTTTTTTCGCCCTCCCCAGGCTTCAGAGGCTTTATAGGAGCCTGGGGAGGGTGAAAACAGCCCCTCTCCCCGGAAACCCTCCGGAATGTGAAAAATCAGCCCTATGGGCAAACCGGAAGTTCGGGAACGGACTTCCGGTTTGCTCGTAGGGCCGGTTTTAGCCATCCAGAGCCTACAGGGGCCTTCAAGCAGCTTCCTTGAAGGCTCCGGAGGGCAAAAAAGACCCTACGAGCAAACCGGAAGTGACTTCCGTTTTGTCTTTAGGGCTGTTTTTCGTCCTCCAGAGCCTTTAGGGGCCTTCTGGAGACTTCCCTGAAGGCTCCGGAGGGCAAAAACTGACTCTACGAGCAACCCGGAAGTAACTTAGGTTTGCTTGGAAGGTCATTTTTTGCCCTCCGGAGCCTTCAGGGAAGTCTCCTGAAGTCTCCTGAACACTCTGGAGGACTAAAGCTAGCCCTACAAGCAACCCGGAAGTCCATTCCCAAACTTCTGGTTTGCCTGTAGGTCGGTTTTTCGTGCTTCTGAGGCTGAAAAATGGCCTCAAAAGAAGACCGAAGTACATGCGTGCTGGCCAGCTTACAGGGCAATGCCTCGCGTGCCTGGACAAATGGCTCAGCATCCCATAGGTTCACCATCACGGTTATAGGCAAGAAAAACGAAATGCACAAGTACAGTATAGGTGGTACCTTGCTCAATAGTAGTAACTGTGAAAAGGATCTTGGAGTCCTAGTGGACAACCATTTAAATATGAGCCAGCCGTGTGCAGCAGCTGCCAAAAAAGCCAACACAGTTCTAGGCTGCATAAACAGAGGGATAGAATCAAAGATCATGTGAAGTGTTAATACCACTTTATAATGCCTTGGTAAGGCCACACTTGGAATACTGCATTCAGTTTTGGTCGCTATGATGTAGAAAAGATGTTGAGACTCTAGAAAGAGTGCAGAGAAGAGCAACAAAGATGATTAGGGGACTGGAGACTAAAACATATAAAGAATGATTGCTGGAACTGGGTATGTCTAGTTTAATGAAAAGAAGGACTAGGGGAGACATGATAGCTAGGAGTGTTCCAATATCTCAGGGGTTGCCACCAAGAAGAGGAAGTCAAACTATTATCCAAAGCACCTGAGGGTAGAACAAGAAGCAATGGGTAGAAACTAATGAAGGAGAGAGGCAACTTAGAACTGAGGAGAAATTTCCTGACAGTTAGAACAATGAATCAGTGGAACAATTTGCTTCCAGAAGTTGTGAATGCCCCAACACTGGAAGTCTTTAAGAAGATGTTGGATACCCATTTGTCTGAAACAGTATAAGGTTTCCTGCCTAGGCAGGGGGTTGGACTAGAAGACCTCCAAGGTCCCTTCCAACTCTGATATTGTATTGTATTGTATTGTATTGTATTGTATTGTATTGTATTGTATTGTATTGTATTGTATTGTATTGTATTGTATTGTATTGTATTGAAATGAATGCTGTAGCAGAGAGGACTCGATCTGAACTGCTGAGATCCAGATGACCTTTAGATGGCAGCAGAGAGTTACAGCTCCTGACAGCTAGTGGCTTTCTGAAATCAGTTTTTCATATGACTTAAGATAAGAGGATGAGAATATATAGAATTGAAACGAAAATGAGAATATACATATATTCCATATTTGAGTATATGGAGTAAAATCCAGGTTAAAACCAGCATATATCAAGCCTGAAATGATAGATTATGTATAATGTCACCTTGAAAGACATCAGAAAAACTTCATATCAGAAGGACGTGCACCGAGGTGGTATTCAGCAGGTTCTGACCAGTTCTGGAGAACCAGTAGCAGAAATTTTGAATAGTTTGGAGAACTGGTAACTACCACCTCTGACTGCCCCCACCCCCATCTATTCTTTGCCTCCCGAGTGCCAGCTGATTGGGAGGGAATGGAGATTTTATAGTATCCCCCCCTTGCTATGCCCATCAAGCCATACCCACAGAACTGGTAGTAAAAAAAATTGAATCCCACCACTGGACGTGCACAATCCAAATTTGGTGCCCTGAGCAGTTGGATGCAGGAGAAGAAAGTTGCAAAAGTGAAGTTGGGGCTGGAGTTCTGTTCTGTTCCATTCTGTTCCATCCTGTTCTGCTGATCTCTTCCTGTTCTATTTTTATTTTATTTTTATCCCCACCTTTATTATTTTTTGTAAACTCAACTCAAGGTTTGCAACTCGAAGTAGCAAATATATCTAATACTGAGTTTCATGCCTAAGGCAGGACTAGAACTCACAGTCTCCTGGTCGTGGCCCAAAGTCATAGAGCTGGCTTTTGTGCCTAAGGCGGAACTAGAATTTATATTTCCAACTTGGTTCCTTAATCATAGTCCAGACTTGCTCTAGATAAGGTAAGAGATAACCCTTATCATCACTTTTTTTTCTGGGAACAAATTAGCACACGTTAGAAATGAAATTATGATGCTAGCTCTCAAAAGAAAATAAATATATATCCATACACATACATGCACACACGTGTGTGTGTGTGATGATCACAATTCAGTCCAAAATTTATGTTGCTAAGCAAGACATTTTAAGTTAATTTTGCCCCATTTAATGACCTTTCTTTCCATATTTGTTAAGTGAATCACTGCAGTTGTTAAGCTAGCGACACAATTGTTAAGCGAATCTGTCTGCCCCATTGACTTTGCTTGTCAGAAGGTCACAAAAGGGGATCACATTTGTATTGTCCCGTGACAATACAAATGTCGTAATGTGAGTCAGTTGCCAAGTGTCTGAATTTTCCTCACATGACCATGGGGATGCGGCAATGGTCGTAAGTATGAAAAACTGTCATAAGTCATGTTTATTGCCATTGTAAATTTGAAGTGTCACTAAATGAACTGTTGTAAGTCAAGGACTACCTGTAATAAATTAATACATACAGGCATATGCTCTACTCTGAAGCAAAGACGGAAGCCTCCCTCCATTTGCCGTTCCACTCGTTTGCTTACTTCGGGTAGTATCTTCCTTGCAGAATACCATGTTCTTCTGCCATCCTGTTCTCAGCAGAACTGTAGAATAACAGAGTTGGAAGGGACCTTTGAGGTCTTCTAGTCCAACCCGCTGCTCAACCAGGAGATCCTATGCCATTCCAGGCAAGTGGCAATCAAGTATCTTCTTGAAAACCTCCAGTGTTGGAGCATCCACAACTTCTGGAGGCAAGTTGTTGTACTGATTAATTGTTCTCACTGTTAGGAAATTTGTCCTTAACTAATCAACTTTCTCCTTGATTAGTTTCCATTCATTGCTTCTTATCCTGCCTTCAGGTGCTTTGGAGAATAGATTGAAATTATCTCCTTTGGGGCAGCCCATCAAATATTGGAACACTTCTATCAAGTCATCCCTGACAAAGTCAACAGACTCCAGGGAGGCTGGATATAGATGTCTTACAGTAGTGTAGAGATTCCAAACTCATGGTGCATTTGATCCAGCCCTCATTCTCACCCTGATCATCTCCTATTTGGGAGCTCCAATCTTGACTGCTAGAATTGGCAAGAGTCAACCCAGATGTTTGGCATTCGAAAAAGGTTGAACCGACCCAGACTGAATCTCCTCTTCCACAAACATTCTTCATCCCAGGATGAGCGCCCTCAGCCTCAATTCACAATTATTTGGAGTGAAAAGTTGTCTTCCTCTTGGGAAATATAGCATTAGTTGGACTTACATCTCGCCTTTCCAATATCTCCCTAAACGTGATGGCTAACCTTTTCCGGGTCGAGTGCCCAAACCCCCAAATGCAATGCGCCCGCCGAACCCCCCCTGCACATGCATGCATGGCCCTGCTGCATGCACCTCACCCCTGCGCATGCATGCTCCCCCCACACGCCTCATGCATGCATGTGTGACCTCCCTGCACGACCTCCCTGCACGGAGGCCACACATGCATGCATGGGCATGCACAGCAGAGACCCAATGACCAGCTGACTGGTGAGAGGTGTGCGTGCATATGTGGCAGAGCTGAACTGGGGTCATGGCTTGCATGCCCACTGCGTGCCATAGGTTCGCCATCACAACCCCAAAACAAAACAAACAAAGTTGATTGCAAATCAAACAAAGCGTTTCACCTGCGAGTCGCTTTTCTTCCTAATGTTGTCTACCCACCCAAGGCTTGAAATCCCACGGAGAGAGAGGCCCATCCTTAACAGATCTCTGCCAGCAATCTCTGCCACGTGGCTTTTTCATAGCCACCTTTCTGTGGAATAATTTTCCACCTATTCTCTTGGTGATGGGGGAGGGGGGGCGGGAACCCAAGCTCAGGTTGTTCCAGAAAGCTTTTAGCAATTGATTCTATGCCAGGTCCCTATTCTTCAGCAGGCAATGGTTGCTTTGGGATTTGTTGCTTATTTTTTCTTTCTTTCAATTCTCTCTTAAGTTTTCATTATTGTATGACGCTCAGAGACCCTTGGTGGGAGGGGAGGCAAGATCAGAGTAATTATTGCAGGAATAAAGAACTGAAGCAGAAAATTCAGATTCTTTTGTGGCTCAAAAGAAGCTTGTGTTCTACTACAACTGCACAGGGATTTTGAACGAAAGCTTCCTTGGTGGGTGGGGAAGATACTGGAAGTCATACCTTAGCATTTGTGGGAGGCATCAGGTCTGTGAAGGCTGGTGTAGAGCCCATTGTAGAACTATTTCTGTTGTCGTAGCCTTTGTGGCTGAAAGCTTGTTGAGAACAGAAAGGGAAAAGGGGATATATGTATCAAGGGAATGACTTCACTGAAGAATCTCATGTGTAATTCCATTCAGTGAAATTGATTTGCAGAGGTCCTCCAAGAATATTCTGTCAAGGGCCAATGTTATGAGTTGGCTGCATGAGTATTAAGCTCAAGAGAGAGCATTCTGGATTTCCGTTGCTCAATGGACTATAGCAGTTTCAACAGTTCTCTTTATATAAACCAAGTGGAGAAATTTGCAACTCATAATAAAGCTACCATTAGTGATGCTGCATTTGCAATGATAACTTGGACTTGGTTGGTTGTGCATTAATGTATCCATCTTTCTTGGAAAAGAGCCTGCCTGCCTGCCTGCCTGCCTGCCTGCCTGCCTGCCTGCCTGCCTGCCTGCCTGCCTGCCTGCCTGCCTGTCTACCTACCTACCTACCTACCTACCTACCTATCAATTCAGCTACCTATTTTTATCTATTCTTTTATTGTTGTTGTTGTTAGTTGCGAAGCCGTGTCCGATCCATCGTGACCCCATGGACAACACTGTCCATGGGGTTTTCATGGAAAAGATACTGGAGTGGGTTGCCAGTGGATCATGTTTTGTTAGAGCTCTCTGCTACGGCCTGACCATCTTGGGTGGCACTGCACAGCATAGCTCATCGCTTCATTGAGCTACGCGAGCCCCTTCGACACAACAAGGCAGTAATCCATGAAGGAGTAGGATAGGATAGATCAAAGAATAGATAAATATTATTAGGTAGATAGGTAAGTAAATAGCTAGGTAGGTAGGCAGGCAATAAATTATGTCTGTCTGTCTGTCTGTCTGTCTATCATCTATCTATCTATCTATCTATCTATCTATCTATCTATCTATCTATCTATCTATCTATCTATCTATCTATCTATCTATCTATCTAGGCTGTTGAACAAGGTCCAGCCCCACCTAGACGGATTTTATGAGTGTGTTGTTTTAAAATTGTATTTTTTAATTGTATCTTTCTGTTTTTAACTTTTAATTTTTTATCTTGTCTTGTAAGCCGCCCAGAGTCCTACGGGATTGGGCGGCATACAAATTTATTAAATTACTAATTATTAATTATCTATCTATCTATCTATCTATCTATCTATCTATCTATCATCTATCTATCTATCTATCTATCTATCTATCTATCTATCTATCTATCTATCTATCTATCTTTTCATCTGTTATCATCTATTCATTTCTATCTCTTCATTTATCATCTAATTTGTCTGTCTGTCTATTATCTATCTAATATCTACCTTATTTCTTCTTAATCTTCCAACCACCCCTGCATCCATCCATATTTATCTAGCTGAACACACACATACACACTTTTTAAAAAAAGGTTTGTGTGAAGAAAAAGTTTTTGTACAATGATCTGAATCAACCACAGTTCAGACCTAGAGAGGCCTAGGTAATGCCTTTGAAGGAGAGAAGGAAGAAGCCATACCAAGGCAATAGTCAGATAAACGGCTCTTGAGCCTTGGTCAAGAAAGTGTCAGACAAGAGCCTTCCTAATTTATGCAAAGATAAGGAGAAACACATCCAGATTTGCAAAATTTGGTTAGTATATCTGTTACATTAAAACTAGTCTTGACCTGTGATCTGCCTTGTAGGGCTAAAAAGACTTGTTTTAAAGTTTTGGTAAATAACTCAGTTTGCGTTAACCTTTTGAATAGTCCAGACAAGAAACACAACCAAGAATCCTAGTTCTATCTTTATTCTAAGGTTACATTAATAGAATTTTGCAAATCTTAAAATACTCCTTTCCTTTCATTTGTTGTTGTTGTTAGCTGCAAAGTCATGTCTGACCCATCGTGACCCCATGGACAATGATCCTCCAGGCCTTCCTGTCCTCTACCATCCTCTGGAGTCCCTTTAAGCTCACGCCTACTGCTTCAGAGACTCCATCCAGCCACCTCCTTCCTCTCACATTCTGTTTTTTTTTTTTAAAGGGAAGTGTTTATTCCCCCCCCCCACTTTCTAGGTTAGCATTTGATGACATTTACAAGCAACAGATTCCTTATCTACACCAAGGAGGCTAGAGATTAGGAAATAAACACATTAGTCATTGACCTGCCTCCTTTACCCAACCCTGATATATAAAACTCTGAAAACTGTTTTGCAAAACACAGTTCCTACCTTTGCAACAATCGCAACTGCTAGAGTTGTCACAGTTTAGTTCTGAATTGGTTCAAGTTTCTTTCTGACTTGTATCATCAAGCCATGGAATCAATCCAACCAGCTCGGTTTGACTTGACCACGCAGGCTGGATTTGGATGATGATGTTGATTAAGTGTTATCGAATCCTTTTTTTGACTCCTGGAGACCACAGAGATAGATGATCTCCATGACAACCTAGCTTGAACCTGGTCTTCAATGGTGCCTCTATTGCCACTGTGACTGAATCCGATCACCTCCTTTCTCTTTCCTTCTACCTTTCCTAGCATTAGAGTCTTCTCCAGAAACTCTGTTGAAAACTTGAAACATTAAAATACAAATACCTTTAAAAATATTTTTGTATAAATTACAATCCTTGTTGACAGTACTAGCATAACCATTTGTTATTCAAATACATTTTTATACATTCCTAATTATTCCTATATCTATACACCTATGTTTCTAACCTATACATTTCACGTTCCTATTATTTATCCATTGATACCAGTTTTCCCAAACTGTGTAATATTCTGAGTCTTCCTTGCCCCTTAACTCCAATGTGAGTTTATCCATCTCTGCGCAATCAAAGATCTTTTGGATTATGAAACGGCCTGTCAGTATGGTACCCCTTTTCCAATACTTTGCGAGTCCTATTCTCGCTGCGGTAATTATGTGCAAAATTAAATATTCTTTAATAAATAAAGAATAGGCACAACTCCTATTGGAGTGGAAGAATATAGTCCCACCTATAGCTGGAATTTTGTCTGCTGAATGTTATGCTTTTAAGTGCTGATGACAGGAGTAACTCCTTATAATGAAAGAACTTGGCAGTTATTAGGATCAGTGTAACCAATCCATGCTCCTTAAAAAAATTTTTGTTACCATAATTTTCGGAGTATAAGACACACCTTTTTCCCTCAAAAAAGTGGGTAAAAATCTGGGTGCATTTTATACCCTGAATACAGCATTTTTGGCCTCCAGAAACCCCGCCCCCTTTGCAAAAATGGCCGTGCATAGCCTTTAAGAGGCTTCCAGAGTGCTCCTGGGGGCTGGGGAGGGCAAAAATGAGCGAAAAATGGGCCATGAATCCCCCCCAGCCCCAAGGAGCACTCTGGAAGCCTCCTAAGGGCTATGCATATCCCTTTTTTTGACAAAAAATGGGTTGTTTTTGGGAGGTTTGCAGAGTGCAAAAACCTTTTTTTTAAAATTTGCCTCTTCAAAATCTTGGTGCGTTTTGTACTCCGGTGCGTCTTATACTCTGAAAAATACGGTAGATCTTGGTAGATGGAAACTTGTTCCTGGTCGTTTTTCTGTTATGTGATGCACATAATAGACAAGGAATGCTTGTTTATAGCAAAGGCACATGTTCTATCGCAAGCCTGTGAAAGGGAAGCCTACTTGTTCAAATCAGATTTTGGGAATATGCCAGACTGATTTTAGCAAAGACCTAGGATGATGAAAAGTGTCACTATTTTCTAGGTCTGCCTTGTGGGGGGGTCACCGTCACGGAGTCTCTGCTTGGCACAGGATCTGCTAAAGAATTTCAGAGAGTTGACTGTTTGCCCTCTGTTTCAAAACCTCCACTGAAGCAACCCATTTCATTGTTCAACAGCTCTTGCCACTACAAAGTTCCTCCTTGTTATCTAACCAGAATCTACTTCCTTGTAGCGCCAACCCATTGGTTTATGGTGCTGAACTGCAAAGAGATAAAGAGCAAGTATTTTAAAAGACAACATTTGGAAATCAACAATCATACTTTTTCCCCCCTGTAGAATTAAACAGGGTAATCGAGTTAGAAGGGACCTGGGAGGTATCCTAGTCCGTTCTCCTGCTCAGGCAGAACAGCATATAGTATTTCAAACTAACGGCTGTTCAATCTCCTTAAAACTGCTCTGTATGGAGAACTACACAAGGCAGGTTGTAAAGCAGGGGTGTCCAAACCTGGGAACTTTAAGACTTGTGGGGGAATTCTGGGAGTTGAAATCCACAAGTCTTAAAGTTCCCAAGTTTGGACACCCCTGTTGTAAAGAATAGCAATCTTTATTACTAACTTTTAACAAGGAAAAGTGCAAGGCAACTCCCGAAGTGGCAAAAACAACATTTGCCATGCAAAAAGCTCTTTATAGAGTAGCTGTCAGACAGCGGACCAATAGGAAGCCTCGTGTCTCAGCCAATCAGAAGCATCTGGCGGCCTGCAAGTTTTTGCGTGTCGTCATAGCCCCGAGGACTTAACAAAAACCTCCAATGATGGAAGACCCATAACTTCTGAATGCAAGCCTTTCTACTGGTTAATAAGGAAATTTCTCCTTATTTCTATGTTGGATCTCTGCTTCAAAAGTTTCCATCTGTTGCTTCTTGTTCTGCCTGCAACTGCTTTGGAGAATAGGTCGACTCCAGAGGTGGGATTCAACAGGTTCTGACCAGTTCTGGAGAACCGGTAGCGGAAATCTCAAGTAGTTCAGAGAACCGGCAAATACCACCTATGGCTGGCCCCGCCCCCATCTATTCTCTGCCTCCCGAGTCCCAATTGATTGGGAGGAAATTGGGATTTTGCAGTAACCTTCCCCTGGAGTGGGGAGGGAATGGAGATTTTACAGCATCCTTCCCCTGCCATACCCACCATGCCACGCCCAACAAGCCATGTCACGCCCACCACACCATGCCCACAGAACCGGTAGTAAAAAAAAAATTGAATCCCACCACCGGTCGACTCCCTCTTCTCTGTGGCTACCCCTTAGATATTGGAAGACTGCTGTTATGTCACCCACGATCCTTCTCTTTGTTAGGTTAGACATACCCAATTCTTGCAACCATTCTTCATTTCTTCAAAACCTTTCTCCATTTCATGGATATCTATTTGGCCTTGACAATCTATTTTTTAGCTCTTTTGGATGGCTACTCGGAACTGTTTAATAAGTCAGAATTGAAGCCGTTTTAATCGTAGGGCTGGGCTACAGATAGTGGTTCTGGTGGTATATTCAGGGTGAGAGCTGGGAGTTGTGTATTGTTTTGTGTTCCCAAAGTACAAATCCTGACCTAATTCAAGTTGATGAAAGGTCAAAGCAATAGGCAGATGAAAGCAATCTCAAGCATGTCTCTTGCTTCTTTATCGTGGATGTTGATGTGCTTTTCCGTCAAGAGCAAAAGACTCTGCTAAGTGGGGGAAAGTATCCATAAATGGATGATGAGATGATGGCAGGGAGCCTGGTTGAATCCCTAGTGCGAAATATATTTTCCTTAGGCCCTTTTTTTTTCCTTTCAAAAATCAACACAGAATTGGATCTAAGTGCGCAAAGCACATTGGCGTCACAAAACAAGACATTGGATCTCTTTCAAAACCAGCCATGGGTACCACAACTGCAAGCAGAAGGCAGCATTCCTTTCCTTATTTAGACCCATTCTTCTAGAGGGGTTGTTAGAGGGATCTAGATGCCTAGTGCAGGGGTCTCCAACCTTGGCAACTTTAAGCCTGGGGGACTTCAACTCCCAGAATTCCCCAGCCAACTTTAAGCCTGGGGATTTTAACTCCCAGAATTCCCCAACCAATTTTAGGCCTGGGGGATTTCAACTCCCAGAATTCAAAGCAAAGCTGGCTGGGGAGTTCTGGGAGTTGAAGTCCCCCAGGCTTAAAGCTGCCAAGGTTGGAGACCCCTGTCCTAGTGGACCATCACTAAAGTATGAGCCAGCAGTGAACTATAGTTGCTAAAAAAAAGTCCATGCACTCCCAGGCTGCATCAAGAGAAGGATAGCATCAAGACCCACAATAAATGATAATGCCCCATTATATCGCACCAAGGAAGCCAGATTTGGAATATTTTGTCATTTTGTTTAGTTTCAATCACTACAACTCATAAAAGATGCTGAAGCCCTAGAAAGTGGGCACAAAAGAGCAACGAAAATTACGAGGGGTCTGGAGGCTAAATTATATGATGAACAGTTGAGGGATGTAGGTACCGTATTTTTTGGCGTATAAGATGCACCTTCCCCCCCCTAAAAGAGCGTGGAAATGTTGGTGTGTCTTATACACTGAATAAAGCCATTTTTGGCCTCCCGAAGCTCTGCCCCCACATCACATTTTTGTGGAAAATGGATGAAAAATGAGCCGTTTTTCACCAAAATGGCCATGTTTCTGCCCCCCGCCCCCAGAAGCACTCTGCAGTCTTCAGGAGTGCTGCGGGAAGGGAAAATGCCCCCATTTTGGTGAAAAACGGCCAGTTTTTACCTTTGCCCAGCCCTGCTGAAGCCTGCAGAGTACTCCTGGGGGCCAGGGGGGACAAAAACATTTTTTTCTTACTGACTTCTTCGAAATCTTGGTGTGTCATATACACCGGTGCGCCTTATAGTCCGAAAAATACGGTACGTCCAGCTTACCAAAGAGAAGGAAAACAGGAGGGCATGAAAGCAGTCTTCCAGTAAATATGGGGCTGTCACAGAGAAGAGGACCTATTGACGTATTCTCCAGAGCGCCAGAGGCCAGGACAAGAAGTAATTACCATATTTGGAAGCTTGTAAAAGAGAGATCCAACCTAGAAGTAAGGATGAATTATCTGACAGTGAGAACAATTAATAAATGGAATAGTTTATGTCCAGGAATTGTGGGTGCTCCATTGCTGGAGATTTTAAAAAGACAGACTGAACAACTATTGGGACTGAGATGGCATAGGGAGTGATGGCTAACCTTTTTGTTGTTGCATGCTGAAAGTGTGTGTGTGTGCATAATGCAATGCGTGTGTGACACCCCCCTGCACACACACCCTGTGCATGTGCATGCAACCCCCTGTGTGCACCCCACCCCCGTGCATGTGCATGCAACCCCACGCAGGCATGTGCGACCCTCCCCATGCCACCCACCCCCTGCACGCTGCCCCCTGCGCACACCCCCTGTGCACTGTCAACCTATTTTTGGCTTCTAGGTTGGTGCAGGAAGCTTTCCAGGCCCAAAATGGGGCATGGGGTGCTCTTGCACCAGCCTGGAACCCAAAAGAGGGCACAGGGGCACTGTGCAAGGCCCCAAAATGCACTGCGAGCACCCCCTGAACATGCACCCCACCCGCCATGCATGCACATACGCATCTACTGCATGTGCACACCCTCACACATGCGCAACAAAGACCAGAAGACAAGCTGGCCAGTGGGAGGCACACGCGCATGCACAGTGCAGCTAAGCTGATATGACAGCTGACATGCCCGCAGAGAGGGCTCTGCATGTCACTTGTGGCCCGTGTGCCATAGGTTCACCATCACAAGCATAGGGTCTCCTGCCTTGAGCAGGGGGTTGGACTAGAAGACCTCCAAGTTCTTCTCCAGCCCTATGATCTCGTAGCCCTCTTAAAACAAGTCACTCCAAGGATCCTGTTAAGAGTGGACTTTATATGAATATTATATTATATATAATGAAACAGCTGTTTTTAGTAGTACTAAAAGTCAGGAGAGCAGCAACTAAGGACACTGTCACATCTTCATCTGGGTTGGTTTTATCTTCATTTTGCCCATTAATGTGGAGAATCCCTGAAAAGGTTGCCAATTGATGCAGAATAGGCAAATAAATATCCCTGAAACACTGTGCGTAGGTCTTCTTTTGTACAGCTCTATTTATGAGCGCATACCTCCCTGAGATAAAATGTATTTCTTTGCTCTCCTGAATGGCCAAAAAGCAAATTCACTCTGCCGACAATAGTGATGAAGACAGTGCCCAGTTTTTATTAAACCACGTTTATCTTGATTATCAGAGGCCAAACAGGACTTAATTCTCCCTGCAAAAAAAAAAAAAAATTATAATTCTTTTCTGGGCCTATCTTCTTTAAGAAGGGAAAGAATTCTGAATTCCGTCCAATCCTTGTAAAGATTATCCAAGAAAGATTAGAAGGAAATTTACTGGTGGTCTCAGCGCAGTGTTCAGAGACCCTGAAAGAAATTCATTAAGCTAAGAAAAAGCTGGCATTGGAAGAGCCTTCCTGTAATGTTCTCTATAATATGCTACAAGGGACACATTTACAGTCATTCCTGGTGTCTTTATAAGACTAGTGCATGATGAAGGGCCAGTTCACAGTTGTCAAGACTTTTAATGAAAAGAACTTGGTTTGTTGCCACAGTCCAAATTATTTTCCAAGCATCTCAAGCACAGCACAGTCTTTTGAGCCCTGGCCTTTCCCAAGATCAGCAAAAGGATTCATAGCTGTAATCTCTTGCGTTGCTGAGATATAATGACTGGTCTTGTTCCAAAATCTTCAACTTTCATGCTAATCTCTTCCATGCTAGTGCACAGCCAGAAAACGCGGAGAGAGATGGTGCATGCTTTTCACTATAATCTTTCAGAAGGATCAGGTGGGCCTTTTTCCCCCCACCTTAATTTTTCCTTTTTAAGCATTTGGAAATAGAATATAGTAAAAGAGGGAAAGGTTTGCTTTCCTGAGGATTTCAAACAACCTAGCATATCTTGAGTTCAAAGACAGGGATGGTGGCGAGTAGCAGAAATCAAAGTTTTGGGGGCACAGATTATCATTTGGATGCGATAGACGGATTAGGAGCAAGTGTGTAAGAAACTTGGTCAAAGGCTGAGGGTTTTGTTTTGATTAGGTCTCAGATTGTTCCAAGACTATAAACTAATGAAGTCAAGCTGCCTTCTGTGTGGGTCTGATAAGAGCTGAAAGCAAAAACTGGACGTTTAGCAGAATCCAGTGGAAATAAAATGAGGCTGGGGGGTAGGGTGGGAATGGAAGATTAGGAGTAAAATCCTTCAAACGTAAAGTTTTTTTTCCTAATTACAGTGGATTGGAGCAGTGTTTCTCAACCTATTTTAAGATGTATGGTCTTCAGCTGCCAGAATTCCAATCTTAAAAAGACCCAAGGTTGAGAAACACTGTCCTAATCAACTGTTACTAGTGTAAAACTTTTGGTAGATTTATCACCAAGTCATGTTAAATTAGCTTTCCCCAATTTGGAGCCTTCTAGATGAACTTTCCCCAATTTGGAGCCTTCTAGATGAACTGGCTCCCCAATTTGGAGTCTTCTAGATGAACTGGCTCCCCAATTGGAGCCTTCTAGATGAAGGGCCCCATAACCATTGCCACACTGGCTAGGAGATATGAGAGCTGAAATTCGCTTGTAAATGGATCACAAGCTTCCTATCAGACAGGAAGCAGCAGGTGAAGCTAGACAAAATCACACCAGATACCTGTACAATTAGACTGGAAGAAACTGGAACCGAACACATTCAAAACCATAGAAATGGTGGTAGACTTTAGGAGAAACCCTCCCATACTACCACCTCTTACAATACTAGACAATGCCGTATCAACAATAGAGACTTTCAAATTTCTAGGTTCTATCATATCTCAAGACCTAAAATGGACACCTGTTGTGGCCCACTAGTGGCTGACTGAGCTGTTGGTGGACTCTGGCAGCGATGACCATTATTGGACTGTTCTGGAGGATGAAGAAGATTCTGGAGGGTGTTTGGAGTCAGAGTAGAGACTAGAGAGGCCTGTTGGCCACCAGGTGGCATCTGAGTCAGGGAGCAGTGAGGAGGAACAGAGGGAGGTTGTCCCTGATATGCGTGTGCGTAGAGGTGAGAAGAGAAGGGAGCAGCTGTGGAGAAGACGTCATAGAAGGAAATAGGGACAGGTGGCTACTGTTGTGGCCCCTCCCAAAGAGCTTATAGGTGGAGCGACGGGAGGGGAATCTTTGCTGGAAACAACAGTCCACTTTACTAGCCGTTGAGAAAGCATTCTGTAAGTCTAATCTTGGTTTCTTGAAGATAGCGTTCTAGGCTCCTAGCCAAGAGGTGGCTTTATCTCCATCATTAGTTATGGCAGACAGCCAAGCTTGTGGCTGCATATTCATTAGAATCACGGGACAGAACAGACACCTAACATCAAAAACGTCCTCAAAAAAGCACAACAAAGAATGTTCTTTCTGCACCAACTCAGGAAGCTCAAACTGTCCAAGGAGCTGCTGATCCAGTTCTACAGAGGAATTATTGAGTCTGTCATCTGCACCTCTACAACTGTCTAATTTGGTTCTGCAACCCAACAAGACAGACACAGACTTCTGAGGATAATTAGAACCCAAGAAAAAACAATTACTACCAACCTGCCTTCCATTGAGGACCTATATACTCCAAGAGTCAAAAAGAGGGCCAAGAAAATATTTACAGACCCCTCGCATCCTGGACATAAATCGTTTCAATTCCTACCCTCAAAATGACGCTATAGAGCACTGCACACCAAGACAATTAGACCCAAGAACAGTTTTTTCCCGAACGCCATCACTCTGCTAAACAATTCCCTCAACGCTGTCAAACTATTCATTAAAACTGCATTACTATTACTATTAGTCTTCTCATCGTTCCTATAACCCATCTCCTCCAACTTATGACTGCATGACTGTAACTTTGATGCTTGCATCCTTCTGATTTGTCTTGATATTGTTTCCTGATTGCTTATTTGTACTCTATGACTATCATTAAGCATTTTACCTTATGATTCTTGATGGATGTATCTTGTCTTTTTATGTATACCGAGAGCTTATGCACCAAAGACAAATTCCTTGTGTGTCCAATTACACTTGGCCAATAAAGAATTCAATTCTACTCTATTCTATTCTATTCTATTCTATTCTAGTCTAGTCTAGTCTAGTCTAGTCTATTCTATTCTATTCTAGTCTAGTCTATCTAGAAAACCCCAAAGATAGCTTAGAAGTTTTGGAGGGAAAGAATTTGTGCACAATTAGTTCTGGTTTGATACTAACTTGAACAGTGATTAGTGAAGCCGTATTTATAGTAAAAAGGAGAAGGCAGCCCCTGAAGAGCATTCAGAGACTTCAGCTTGTCCAGAATGCAGCCGCGCGAGCATTTGTGGGTGCACCCCGGTACACCCACGTTACACCTATCCTCCGCAAGCTTCACTGGCTGCCCATTGGTCTCCGGATACGCTTCAAGGTGCTAGTCGTCACTTATAAAGCCCTTCATGGTATTGGACCTGGGTACTTGAGAGACCGCCTGCTGCCAATTACCTCCACCAGACCTATTAGATCCCACAGAGTAGGCCTCCTCCGAATCCCATCTACTGGCCAATGCCGATTGGCTACCACCCAGAGGAGGGCCTTCTCTGTGGCTGCTCCGGCCCTCTGGAACGAGCTCCCCGTGGAGATTCGGACCCTCACCGCCCTTCAGGCCTTCCGCAAAGCCTTTAAAATCTGGCTGTTCCGACAGGCCTGGGGTTGACGGGTTCCCGTCCCCACTCGAACTGTGTGGTTGTTGATTGTTTTTAAAATTCTTTTGTAGTTGCTTGTTTGTTGTTTTTCCCCTTGTCTGTATTCCCTCCCTTGATTTGTGAGCCGCCCTGAGTCACTCCGGGAATAGGGCGGCATATAAATGCAATAAATCCAAATCCAAAATGAGCAACTTCTGGCATCTGAATGGAATAGTGAAGAGAGCAAACTACACAGGTTCTTGAGAAAAAAAAGCAAAAGGAAGTCACTAGACAAAGGAGAGGCAGAGTGATCAACGAAGATGGGACACAAAGTACATCCTTAGTTCTGTCTCTACACGCTACTCACAGCCAATGAAGTCATACAAGATCAGCAACCGATTCATTCAAAGGCTGAGATAAACTGGGTACAGATAACTTTGAATTTATCCCAGATAGCTTGAAAATCTGACCAGATAGCAATAACACTTAGACGTATGTACTGCTTCCTAGTGCTTTACAGCCCCCCTCTAAGTAGTTTACACATTCAGCATATAACAATCTGAGTCCTCATGTTACTGCCCTCGGAAGAATGGGAAGCTGAGTCAGCTTTGATCAGGTCAGGATCGAACTCTTGGCAGTCAGCAGAATTAGCCTGCAATACTGCATTCTAACCACTGTGATAGATCTGATTTGAAAAACCTTTGCAGCAAACCCAGCATGTAACCTCTATGGATGGAGAAATTGGTGATAATCAGTTGGACAGAATCTCACTGGAGCATGTAGCTCTCTTAAGAACGAGCTTTTTGGTCCATTGGGACTTTTAACATTTGCATTCCCAACAAGGACACCATGTTCCATTGAGTTCTGCTTTTCTTCCATTACTAATCATAGGGTGATGCCGTGAGATCTAATTACAATTGGACATTAGATACTTGTAGAGTTGTGGATCCTGAAGAATCAATACAGAATACTTGTGAGGAACGAGATGCCATATCTCTTCAGCAAGGGCTGTTCCTTTAAATAGGATTTCTCCTGCAAGGTCAAATTGTGACCGTATTATTGAAGGCACATGCTCCTCCGAAGCCAGCACATGTCCGAGATATGAGTGCTGTGCGGTAACAGTGGGCAACACTTCTTTCTCCAAAAGGTTTTGCTTCCTGAAAAACCCTTGGTGATTATGATAAAGGTAAAGGTTCCCCCGCACATATGTGCTAGTTGTTTCTGATTCTAGGGAGATGGTGCTCATCTCCATTTCTAAGCTGAAGAACCAGCACTGTTCAAAGATGTCTCCGTGGTTACGTGGCCGGCATGACTAACCGCCAAAGGGGCAAAGAACGCTGTTACCTTCCCACCAAAGGTGGTTCCTATTTTTCTACTTGCATTTTTAATGTGCTTTGGAACTGCTAGCTTGGCAGAGGCTGGGGCAAGTAACGGGAGCTCACTCAGTTTCACGGCGCTAGGGATTCGAACTGCTGAACTGCTGACCTTCTGATCGACAAGCTCAGCATTTTAGCCACTGAGCCACCACACCTCTATGGTGATTATGATAAACCCCTTCAAACTGAACACAAATAAAGTTTCACAACAACTATATCAGGTAGAAATCTTGGGAAACATGAAATTAACTTTTAATGACTATAGTGTTTTTGGTTGCATAATGTTTCTGACACACTATGTTGACTTTAACAGGGCTAAAAGTGTTTTGCTGCTGATTTTTATTTGCACTCAATGTCTGATGCATTGTGCCGCAATGTCCAGCCAGCATTGATGGATTCCAGTTGCCTTGTTATCATTTGTTTTCATTGTGGCAATATCATTTCCGACTGCACCCTAGATTTTAAAGAGGGAAGTCCAAAATTAAATGCAGAAAATGAACCTTCAGTGACATGTTGAACTTCATGGTTGTGTATGTGTAAAGAAGTTTGTCAACCAGCTGAATGTGGTTTGATGCTCCATAGTTGTCAAGAAAATTCCCAACTGCATCCTTGAATGCTTTCCAGGAAATTTTCTCTGACCCCACTAACAGATCTTCTCACTGTTGACATATCTGATTTGTGGATCAGAAGAAATGCTCTACTTAATCTTGGCATAATTTATTCTTGGAAATATCTTGTCTTTAAGCATCCTTCTTTGTTATTTAACAAAAATCTTAACCGTCCTTCTTGCTTTCAGGAAAGTTTTCATCAATCTGAGTCTCGTGTGAAGCAGAAACTAAAATATCTTTATTAGGTCAACAGATGGTTGATGTGCCAAGCTTTTTTTCTCATGGTACCAAATTCTTTCGCAGTGGCTATTTCTTTTTAATGTAATGCGACTCTCTTGCATGACTATCCCATTTGAATCTGTAACAAGAGTAGTGGTATATCCAATCTACATTCCAAGCAACAGAGCCATTACTTTTAGCTCTAGACAGATATTCCAGTTGTAATTGGTGCACTGGATGTGACTTAACATTTTCCATATATTCTTATGTTTCTTTCATGTGTATAGCATAGCCAACAGGTACCGAAGGATGTACATTGGCATTATGTAACAGGGCAACCTTGAGGCTTAACACTGATGAACGTTAATGATGAGATGTCATTCTAGTCAGTCTTGCTCACAGACCAAAGTTGTGAACAAGCTGTCAATGTCAGCACAGAAATCAAGGTTGTCAACCTGTGCAAAGAAATCTGTTAAATCATCTTAGTTGCTTTTTTTTTAGACTTAGACATAGATTTAGAATAACTTTATTGTCACTTTTAATTGGCATGCATTAAAATGATATTTCATTGTATACAGCTCTCAGAGGCTCACCACCCCCAATATACACGACATAAAGATGACAAAATAAATAAATAAATAAATAAATAAATAAATAAATACAAAATTATGCACACGCCCACATATATTATATGACACAGCAAAAGAACATAGTCTAGTTTGGTTGTATTCATGTACCTGGAGAGAACAATGAATTTTGCGAGTTTACCAGATGGATGGTATAGGGAACAGAATCTGTTGCAGGATTTAGTAATCCTGCTAGAAACACTCTCCCAACCTCCTCCCAGAGGGGAGTAACAGAAATAGACCATGAGGAGTGTGTGTGGCTCTAAGCATATAGTCCTTATAAACAGCATCCGGAATAATGGGAAGCAAGCTTCCTAAAATCTTCTGTCCTCACCACTCTCTGTATGGACTTTCTATCTGAGGTACTGCTGTCTCCAAACCAAACAGGGATTAAGTTTGTTAAAACACTCTCAATACAGCCTCTGTAAAAAAAAAAAAAAAAGGAGAACGATGTACTCTCCTCATCTGCAATGCAAATTTTATAGTATGTTATAGTATAGTAGTTACATTTCAGGTTATTTTCATGATCAAAAGTCTATATAAGATAACCCAAATGTGTTCAGGAAGCAAAATCTTTGTTGTCCGGTGATTCTGTGTTCCAGTTCATGTGTGATCAAAATTATGCCCTCCCACTTTTTAATTTATAATGGAGGGCTGTAGTGGGTTTGGTTGAGTCAAAGTGATCAAGCATGTGAATTTGAGTACTTGTGGGTCGTCGTCCCGCTTTCTCCAACAAATGGGGAGGGGGGCTGGGAATGGCTTGCTGAGTCCACGCACCGTACAGAAGATCTGCCATGACTGTTTAACTTTTAATAGTATTTTAACCACTATTAATTATTCAACGGAGCAACATTCACTCGTTGCATCGCTGGAGAGCTACGTCCTATTTGCTGCTACAATTAAACAAAGAAAGGCTGGTGAACAGGAATAAAGTTTGCCGTTTCCTTCGCAACCGAGTCTTCCTTTGCCATACCAATTTCCCCATCCTATGTTATCAGAAAAATACACAAGGTAGGTTTTAAAAAATCTCCAGACAGTGGTCACAATTGTGAGACTGAAGCTCTGTCTGGTTTTCTTTCTTTCATTGCTTGATTGGTGCCATGCCCTCTGCTTATTGCTGATTCTTAGGGACCACATATATCAATATTTCCTTGCTGGTTAGGGAATTCTGGGAGTTGAAGTTTGCTCATCCTAAAGCTGCCAAAGTAGAGAAACACACAGGGGTGAAATGCTCTGAAGTCTGCTACCGGTTTGCTGCAGGTGCTAAGAAGCCTTTCCTGAGTCTGCAAAGGTAAGTAGAACAGCGGGGAGGGGGAGGGGAGAGGAGGGAGAACAGCTGTGCCATATGATTTAGATTAGCTATTTCCTGCTTTCTAGCAAATATAAATCACATGGCACAGCTGATTGTCGCAATTTTTTTTTAAAAAAAAAACTTTTTTAAAGCAACTTTTTTAAACTACCAGTTCTGGTGAACCAGCCCAAACTGTTAGCATTTCACCCCTGGAAACACGGATGTAGATGGCTTGGCAGAAATTTACTCTATTATGGCCACCAGCTGATATTTTTTGAATACACTTTATGGATAGCTCTAGTTAGGATATATCATCTACGAATAACACCCACCTCCAATTTTAACTTGGAAAGTGGCTGAAAAAGGAAATGATTAAAATGCGAATATAATAATATTCTATTGCAACTGAATTCTAGCATAAGCCTTTTTCAATCCAATCAGATTTATTCCATCCACTTATTTGTTCTCATCTCTGCTTTGTGTGTGTGTGTGTGACCTGATGCCACCACTACACCACAGAAAGGGACAACTCTCCATGGCCAGTTCACCACGACAATCTTCTTGAGGCAAATTTGCCATGGCCATCTTGCTGCAATCACCTTGCTGTGGCTATCCTGTCTTGGTTAACTTACTGTGGGACAACTTGCCATGGACAATTCCATAATTTAACAACCAGTTCTCTGTCCTAATGACCAGGTGGGTAGGTGGGGCTTAGTGATGATGTGACCGTGTGGGTGTGGCCAACTCAACATTACTGATGAGCCGAGGTGGCGCAGTGGTTAAATGCAGCACTGCAGGCTACTTCAGCTGACTGCAATTCTGCAGTTCGGCTGTTCAAATCTCACCGGCTCAGGGTTGACTCAGCCTTCCATCCTTCCGAGGTGGGTACAATAGGACCCGGATTGTTGGGGGCAATAGGCTGACTCTGTAAACCGCTTAGAGAGGGCTGAAAGCCCTATGAAGCAGTATATAAGTCTAACTGCTATTGCTATTGCTATTACTCAGGTCGATGAGCACTTTGCCTTAGCTGTTACAATGTAATAAGGATTAACCGTAGAGGCAGTTTCTGTAAGCAGGGCAATAAAAGTTAAGCTAGAAACACCACCAGAATGTTTCCTCCCTGCCTTTCTTACAGGATTAGCTCTGTAAAGCGAAAAAAAACCAGAAGAAGATTTCTTCCAACAACGGGTTCTCTGAACCTCTTAGAAAGTTAAGAACCAGTTCTCCCGAATAGGTGTGAACTGGGTGAATCCCACCACTGATTCCATGCCATACAATTTAAAGTGATAATATTATCCAGTATTGTTTCTTGACAAAAATGGAAATAATGTAGATTATAATGTAGATCCACTGGTGGATAACATTTATAAAGAACTGGTACCCGGTCCTCCGGGCAGGATCCGGTACACTTGTACCGGGATGTACTGCCTGCAACCCACCACTGTTATGAGGATATTTTCCTCATTTCCTGGACTTCCTAGGTTTTTTGGGTTTGTGTATAGTTGCATAATTTCTCCCAGATCATTTCTGTAGCTGTCTACATTACCTGATACCTACAATATCTATTTTTGGAGATTTGGTAGGTCCAAAGGTTACAAAAAATGTACGCTACTTGTGATTTAAAAATGAAATTAATTCATCAGAAAATATTATTTTACGTCTGTTGGGCTCCTCAAAGAACGTTTGAAAAGGGACAGACGCTAGATTTTTTTTAATGTTGGCCTTGTAAGAAGCTTTGAAGCTTAAAAAAACCTCATATGATTTAGTCTTGTTTTGCTAGAGTCTTGTTTTGATTTCAAATTATTCCATATATCAATACAATTTTGAGAAGGATCTCAGTGTAATTTTAAACTATATTTCCAAGACATTAAATATTTCATCTCATCAAGAGTTTTACCTCTATTTGGTATATTTGGTGAATATACTTCTATAGAACTAAATACAAATCTATTCTCTCATTACAAATCCAGATTATGAGCTCCTTATCTCTTTTTGGAAAGTCTCTAAAAATGAGAAGATAACCCAACATATTGCTCAAATGCACAGTTTTAATGATAAGCTTAAGGATTAAATTATACTGTTATTTATAGTTATAAAATGGATTTTCGCCTGTTAAGTTTTTTGCCATGTTGCTTTCATATCTATAATAAATCTAGGTTTTCTTTCCTTACTGTATGATCACTATCTTTTTGGTGATGTAGGATATTTTTTTAAATATTTCACTATTAAAAATTTAAAAGATTTTTTTTTTTTAAAAAAAATCCGAAGTCATCTAGTTTCCTTCAAACTGTGCCTCTACTTAACTGGCTTGGTAATTGGTAACTTTCATCATTCCATATTTAAAGCCATCCTTTCAAAGTTTCTCCATTTCTCCCCCTCCCCCCTCTCTCTCTGTCTGTCTCTCCCTCTCTCTCCCTGATGCTTTACATATGCTTGTTGTAAATATTTTATAGCAAATCAAGGAACTCGAGCTTTTAAAAGAACTAATTATTATCAGCTCTTGGCACAAATGTGGGACGAGCAACAGGAGCCATCCTGTGCCAATTCATCCTAGAGTAAGTGATGACTTTGTGGTGACCCCTTTATGTCCCAGATGAGCTCACACCACACATCTGGAAGCTCTAATGCACCTGTCCAGAGGGTGCCATTCACATCTCGTTATTTAATTAATTAAGTGCCCTGCCAGAGGAAAGCTATAATGAGTCCATTAAAGTGGTTCCTACCTCCCCTCGCCTCTTCCTCTAAACCTTTCTCTCTCTCTCTCCAGCATAGCAATAACATATGTTGCATGCACTGTTCCCTCTGCAGGGAGCACTTACAAATAAACCTGTTTATAGATTGAATGTTGTTGTTGTTGTTCTTTTTTTTAAAAAAACCATGTCATTTTCAAGCTACCTTCGCTTTCCATTGGGGAAATGCAATAGGAGGAGGCAGAAAGAGTTCTAGAAATAGCCTGCTCTTATTTGTTTCCTCTTCCTCCTTTTCCTCAATTCAACTAGGAAGCTCTTCAGCCTTATACCGCTATTCTTTATTTTTTTTTAAAAAAATATTGTTTTATTATAGAAAATAAAGTATAAAACAATTGTTGGAAGAAATGTCCATCTGGCTTCAGTTCCAAGTGGGGGGAAAGACACTGGAAACAAGGAGGCTGTTGGAAAGATGGTTTTAATGATGGACAGGACCACGTGGTTTGAGGTCCTGGCAGAGATGCTAAGAGCGCCTGGGTTTTATGCCCTCTGTTGGGCTTTGAATTTGAGCTTGTGTTCTGATTGGTTGTCAGACTCCCATGGGGGCATGCAGGGGTAACTTTGTAGGTTGTGTTTTTGAGTACCAAGCTTGGTTGAGCCTTGCTGGGTGATGATGGAAAGAAGGGGTTTTGGGATTCCTATTATGGCTCTGCTGGAAGGAGGCAGATCTTTGTTATGTAGAATAGAGGGCCCCAGGGCTTAACGGCCCATTGCCAAAGGTGGAGTGGGTGGATGAGCTCTTGCCTCCCTTTTAGGGGAAATATTCTGCCCTTTTAATATTTCCTAAAATATTTCATTTCACCATCCCAAGAAAACATAAATTGAGATTTGAAAGAGACACCTACAACAACAGAAAAAGAAAGGGAGAGAGGAGGAGAGAATGAGAGGAAATGGGGGGAAAGAAGAAAGAGGCAAGGAGAGGAGGGTGGAAGAGAGAGAAAGAGGTGGTGAGAGGGTAGGAAGGGGAAGGGGAAGAGTAGAAGTAGGGGAGAAGGAAGGGAAGAAGGAAGGGGAAGGAGTGGAGGAAGGAAGAAATTAGAGAAGGGAGGGAGGGAGAAAAGAAAGGGAAAATAAGGTGGTGTTACAACAGGCGGAAGGGATGGTAAATAAAGCAACCCAAAATGAATAGTATAATCTATTAAATGGAATAACAAATGTATAAGAATGACAAATGTAAAGAAGAATAGCAATTATGTGAATGTATACTTACAATTGTATGTAAGAGAATAAAAAAATGGATAAAATATTTCATTTTCCTAGGAGAGGAGTAGGTGCTAACTTCCTACAGAGTCAAACAAACAAACAAAATGAAACAAAAAAGAAACATACACCCAACCAACCCTAACTATAACAACAACAAAAAAAATTAGAGTACAACTTATGTCTCTATTCTTCCATGAAGAAACTTAGAATTGAGTCTATTGGTTGCATTTTTCCTTGCTAAAAAATAGAAGTTATGAAGTGGGGTTTTTAAAAGTTCGAAATGATCATAATGATCGTGGCCCGACAAAACCGCGCTCGTCAAAATAGCGGTGACAAAACCGCGTCACTAAAACCGCAACGTTATCACCACGACATCATCACTGTGGCGACATCATCACTGTGGCGACAGAAGGGCGCTTTAAAACAGCACGGCGACAGAAAGCGGATTTAAATTAAGGTAAGGGTTAGGATTAGGTTTAGGGGTTTGGTTTAGGGTTAGGTTTAGGTTTAGGGTTAGGTTTAGGGTTAGGTTTAGGGTTAGGTTTAGGGTTAGGTTAAGGTTAGGGTTAGGGTGCTGAGTGCTTCGGAAGGCGCGGATTTGCCCTCCGCGGTTATGTCATCGTGCTAGGGTCGCCTTTTTCCTTAGCACTTTGGACGGCGTGGATTTGCCCTCCGCGCTTATGTCGGCGCGGATAAGGGCTTCGCGGTTTTGTTGGTGAACCCACAATGATCACTGCATAATCAAACTTATACTCCCCTTTTATTTTTTTTTAACATTCATCCGAGATCTAATACATATTGGGACAGGTCTTGGGTGCATGGTTTCTGGCCACCATCTTGTATTTTTTCTGAGTCTGCGGACTGCAAGAAAAGGAAAGAATTATAAAGAAATCTAGAGATGACAGAATCATTAGGGATGGAGGTAAAGAAGCAATTATATAGCCGGAACCTGAAACAAGAGTAAGAAAAAAAAAATCTCACAATAACCCTGTCTTGATTTTCATTGTACGGTAGGCCACAGAATGAAATATAGATGGGCTTTCAAGATTCTATTATTATATAACTAGCCAATAACCTGGCATTGCTCAGGTATTTATTTATAGGGGGAAACCAAATGTAATTTCTACTGTTGGATTTTCCGCCTTAACAGAAGGAGCCCCCTTGTGGAGTACTGTGAAGTTGTTACAGTGGAGCTGCACAGTAGAAGCCATTTTAAGGCACAACAGGCTGTATTTTAACAGAACACCCCCCCAAGGGGTTTTAGGAGTATCTTACCCCCACAATATTTTTCTCCCAGAGGGTAAATCATCCATGTTCCAAGTTTTGTTGAAATTGTTTGGGGCATTCCAGATTTATGCTGGAAAACACACATACACACACACACACATTTTTATATAGAGAGATACTGTCATGTTTCTCAACTTCAGTAGCCTTATGATGTGTGGATAACTCTTAGAATTCCCCAGTCAGTATTGATCTTAGTCTTGGAAATGGGCATACTTCACCCACCCACCCCCATTGATGACACACGAGGAGAGCTATGGAAGTCTTGTATATTACTTATAATTATACTGTCTAGCTTTACGTATATGCAATATCTCAAATTCTTTTGATTTTCTGAATCACAGGAAAAATATTACTGAGTATTAGCCGCTAAAAATCATGACTTTAGGTGCACTTGTAAAAATTATTATAATTTCTCTGCAAAATATATCCCTTGTGTCGCCATATACAAGTAGGCAGCACTATAAATTTTCTAAAGAAACATAAATATTTTTATTAAATAAAAATATGTGGAGAGTTGGACTAGGAAATTGCAGAGAGATGTTCCTAGCTTGTGCTGGCCTTCCCAGTCTGGGAACAATTCTTTGAAATAAGACTGACCAAGAAACAGATCCTCCAAGGCCTCCTGTTTTATTGTTATAGGGCAAAATAACAGAACCTTGAAATCCTATTTCTACAATTTTCTTCCTGTCCCATCTTACAGTAAACAAAATCAAGAGAGAGTTAAATTGAGTTTCTTTCTTCTTCTTCCCTCAAACTCTGGATTGTATAATCCTGTGTTTCTCAACCTTGGCTATTTTAGGTTGGGTGGACATCAACTCCCAGACTTCCGCAATCAATCTCTTGCCCAAGTCCCTCTTTAAAGAGAGTTTGGTCATACTTTCTTCAAGGTCAGCTTAGATTCTTTTACACCCACGCCTTTCCTGCTCCAGAATTCCCAATCAGTGAAAAATTTCTCTGCTGATGAATTTGAAGATTCGCCAGTAGTTGGAGTTGTTGTTAGCAAGGCTACTGGATGTACGACAACAGATAGGCCCTAGAGCAGGGGTCCCTAACCTTTTGGACCTCAAGGACCACTAAATTTGTAATTTTAAATTCCAGGATCCACTAATATGATCTGCCTAATGACTGGCTAGCTGGGTGTGGCTAGGTGGTCATGTGATTGGGTGGGCGTGGCCAACTTGATGTCACTCAAATCTAGGGGTGCCTTGAAGACCCGGATTGTTGGGGGCAATATGCTGACTCTGTAAACCGCTTAGAGAGGGCTGAAAGCCCTATGAAGCGGTATATAAGTCTAACTGCTATTGCTATTGCTATTCCTATTGCCGGCCTTTACTCGCCCTTCCCCTCCCAGACACCCTACCTGCCTGCCTCACCTTGCCTACCCACCCGGGCTCCTTAGAGCCCCAATAGGAAGCAGTTGTTGGAGCTATGTAGCCACCATGAGAGTGGGCAAAACAGCTGGCTCAGTTCAAATTGGATCTGACCAAGGAGGAGGCTCAGCCGAAGCACCTCACTGAGGACTACAAGCATAGGCTTTCCAAGCAGAGGAAAAACCTGCGGGAGTGCAAGGCCAGGTACCGGCACCTGGAGGTTCAATGGGCTGTGATGGTCACCCAGTTCCAGGCCATGATGCAGTCCCACTGGAACAAGGCCCTCCAACTTTTTGTCACCAGCAGCACTTCCCTCCAGCCTTCACCGAAAGCAGTGGTGGGTTTCAAAAATTGTTCGAACCTACTATGTGGGTGTGGCCTCCTTTGTGGGAGTGGCTTGCTGCCCATGTGACCAGGTGGGAGTGGCTTGCTGCCCATGTGACCGGGTATGAAGATGCCGACGACACTTGTCAGAACCACCTTAAACTACCTCACACACAGCACTGGCATGCATAAGAATATGATGTAAACTTGTTTTTTAAAAGGCATCTTTGGTTTGCGCTAAAACAACTTCAACACACGCAATGTTCTGATTGCACCACAAACGCAGTAGTCATCCTTACCTTTCACAGAGGCACTGAGTTTTATAAATATGAGCATGATAGTGTAGAATAATCATATCCAAGGACCAGTGGTGGGTTTCAAAAAAATTTGGAACCTCTTCTGTAGGTGTGGCCTGCTTTCCGGGTCCACTGGTGGAACCTCTTCTAACCGGTTCGGTAGATTTGATGAACCGGTTCTACCGAATAGGTGCGAACTGGTAGGAACCCACCTCTGACCCAAAACCCTGCACCAGGAGGCTGAAACAGACCCCAAGTTGGAATTTCTGCCCCCCTCCGACCTGCACAAAAAGACCCCGAAGGGGGAGACTCTCTGCAGCAACACAAGCATTCATTGCATGGATCCGTCCCAGGGGCCGTAGTTTGAGGACTCCTGATTTAGTGTGTTATAAAAAATGCAAATAATTTTTCTGCGGGCCACCAAAATTTTCTTTTCTGCAGACCACGAATGGTCCACAGACCACCAGTTGGTGACCGCTGCCCTAGAGGTCCACTGAATTATTTGCTTTCCAGATTTGTTTCCCTCCTAGTGGTCATCAGACTTTTGCAGCCTAATGATAGTAGCCCTGAGAAACTCTCAGCTTTAGCAGAACTCCTTTCATGCCAATGCAAGGTAACCCTAGTTTGTTTAAATGTAGGCCCACGTTCTCTTTTCCATATTTGTGGTCATGAATTTAGCATTAATTTAATGAGTGAACTGTGGTTTGAAGTGTGTGTTCCTGATAACTCCTGCATTCCCTCTGTTCCCATGTACTCCTTGCCAAAAGCTGGCGAATCGCATTGCTGTGTGTGGCAATTCTACAAACAAATCAGCCGAATGGTTGGTTAGTTAGCGCATCGTTAAATAAAACCTCTTGCAAGGCTTGCCTGGCGCTTAATCCCTTGTCCCACAAGCTCTCTTTGCTTGCGTTCATCCTCCTCAGGAGGAGAATCCAACTTGTTTATGAGCTCCTTGGGATCCAAATGTGCAGAGAGCTGTTTATTGGAGTGTTTTTCATTTGCTTGTTCCCACTTTGGGTCCAAGCTGGGACTGTGAAAGGACTTTGTATTCTGACTCTCTCATCGCCTCTCAGCACAAGCCAAAGGACTGTTCTGTTTTTCTCAACGTTTCAGGCTCTGCCAGGACATTGGCAGCAGCGCAAGCTGGCAAGAGACAGGCCCCGTCTCTGTTCTGTATCATGGAAGCCGCGGCAAAATCCCCGAGGCCCCAGGCCAACCCCTATTTTCTAACCCAAAGCTGGCCAATCGAGCTCCAGGTGATGTCATTGCATGGCAAGAGCGCTTCCGCCTTTTTTCCCCGCACAGCATAATGCCCAGGCCATCTATTGGTGCTTTGCCTTCAGCCTTGGTCCATGAACTGTAATCATTAAGTCAACTGGAAAAAATATTGAAGAGAGAACAGGGGGGGGGAGAAGCAGCATGCGAATGCAGCTGGATGCAGCACAACGAAGCCCACTGAGAGCCATCAAAGAGCTTTGTGCAGCCTCTAATCCTGGCTCCAGGATGTGGAGGTCCCGACAGGGATTGGAGAAGATGGGTAATAAGCTGCCCTTTCTTTCCAGAGGTGGCCCCGGGAGTCACAGCTGCATCAAGATCTGCTTTAGGAATACACAGGAACAGGCAGGGCAGTCTCTCTCTCTCTCTCCCTCCCTCCCCATGTAACCTTATACAATAGCAGAGTTGGAGGGGACCTTGGAGGTCTTCTAGTCCAACCCCCTGCCTAGGAGGAAACCCTATACCGTTCCAGACAAATGGCTATCCAACATCTTCTTAAAGACTTCCAGTGTTGGGGCATTCACAACTTCTGGAGGCAACTTCTGTTCCATTGATTAATTGTTCTAACTGTCAGGGAATTTCTCTGTAGTTCTAAGTTGTTTCTCTCCTTGATTAGTTTCCACCCATTGCTTTTTGTCCTGACCTCAGGTGCCTTGGAGAATAGCTTGACTCCCTCTTCTTTGTGGCAGCCTCTGAGATATTGGAACACTGCTATCATGTCTTCCCTGGTCCTTCTTTTCATTAAACTGGACCCTTCGCTTCCAGCTCGAACGCCGGGCCTCAATCCAGAAAAGCAAATTTTGCCTCTGCGCACCAATGGCCAAGGAAAGAGACCAAAAGGAGGCAGATCAAAAACAGCTTCGGAGGAAAGGAAGATTCTCAGTGGAGAAATGAGCCTTGCCAGGATCTTGAGTGCCATTCCATAGAAAGCCAAGTTGGATTCCCTGGTGAGCAAGGAGGCTGTCTGTCCAAAGTGCTTTGTCTACTCATGACCAGGGTTGGGCTGCTACGGGTTCGCCTGGGTTCGGGAGAACCTGTAGCTAACGTTATGGCCGGTTCGGAGAAGCTCCAAATCCCACCCCTGGCTGGCCTGTCCCATCACCCCTCCCCTCCCCTGAGTCTCCACGCGGCCTGTTTTGGATGTGAGGTAACTGCAGGGCCTGCGTGGAGGCTTGGGGGGGGGGGCGGAAATAACAGACCTCCTGGAATTTCCAGAAGGCCTCCAGAGCCTGGGGGGAGGCAGTTTTCGCCATCCCAGAGGCTCAAAGAAAGCCTTCGGAGTCTGGGGAAGGCGAAAAGACCCCCCTGCTGTGGTGCAGGAGGCCGACTAGGCCACATCCACCATGCCCACCCAGCAACCGGGCAGAGAACCCATTGCTGAAATTTTTGAAGCCCACCCCTGCTCATCACCTGCCCCAATAACCAAAGATGGTGATGCGAGGTGGGGTGGGTGGATGGATGGATGGGCTTCTTTCACAACTGAAGTCTCAAAAGTGGCTTGAACAGTCTCTAATCCAGAACTACAGGAGAAACCTATTTATTGGATGCTTTTAATCCTGCCCTTATTTTGCCTGCCTTTATTATTTTATATTTAACAGACCTAACAGATTAACGGAGTTGGAAGGGACCTTTTAGGTCATCTAGTCCAACCCTCCACTCAAGCAGGAGACCCTATACCAGTGTTTCTCAACCTTGGCAACTTGAAGATGTCTGGACTTCAAGTCCCAGAATTCCCCAGCCAGCATTTGCTGGCTGGGGAATTCTGGGACTTCAAGTCCAGACATCTTCAAGTTGCCAAGGTTGAGAAACACTGCCCTATACCATTTCTGACAAATGGCAGTCTCCCCTTGAAAGCCTCCAGTGATGAACCCCCCACAACATGTGAAGGCATGTTGAAGGCAACATGTGTTGTTGAAGGCAACATGTGTTAATAAGACCTCCCTCGTTAATAAACCCAATCGGGCTTCTGAGCGCATGGGCTATATAAGCCCACCCCGGAAAAATATTGCAAGACAGCAGCAGTCATGAGGTGACCACTCTGGTGCACTCCTGCACCTCAAAAATAATAAGGCTTCCCTGAAAATAAGGCCAAGCGCTTATTTTGGGGGTCGAAAGAAAATAAAAGACAGCGAACGTCTAATACGCCTTCTTCTATTTTCCTCACAATGAAAACCCTATGCGGTGGGTTGGGATGAGAGTGATTGGCCCAAAGTCCCCAGCCAGTTTTCATGGCTACGGCAGTACTAGAACTCATATCCCCTGGATATATTGGCCCAAAGTCATGTAGTTGGCTTTCATGGCTAAGGTGGGACCGGAACTCACACCCTCATAGTTTCTAGTCTGGAGCATTCACTAGTAGAACAAATTTACTCTCTCTAGATACTGATTGTTTGCTGAGTGCTTGTTTGTACCCTATGACTATCATTAAAAGTTGTACCTTATGATTCTTTGACGAATGCATCTTGTCTTTTTATGTACACCAAGAACATACGCACCAAAGACAAATTCCTTGTGTGTCCAATCACACTTGGCCAATAAAGAATTCTATTCTATATTCTATTCTATATTGCAAGACCAAGACATTAGGCTCAAATAACTAATGCATTTTGGCCATGGCTAATGGGCAAAATGCAGGTATTTTAAAAAGTTTATTAAGGAAGTGAGCAAAGAAAAAACAGAAAGACATTTTTCTGGAGCCCCCCCCATCCCCCTTCACTTTCTTAGTCTGAATCAGAACATCCATAGGCAAACTTACTCATTCATTTTAAGGTCTGCTCAACAGCTTTTCTTATTGTAATTAGCAATGCCCTGGCTGTAAACATTTGCTATAACTAAATCTGAAATAATGAAGTTCCACCCACCTATCCATTTTGCAATAGCCCCGTCTGTCAGTTCTGTTGAATGGGCAATTTAAATCCAAGGTAACAGGTAATTTACTACAGACGTAAAAGCAACAGAAAACGCAACCCAAGGCATCTCATACATGCCCAAGCAGAAACCTTGACCTGCAAAAGGGGCCACGGAGCTTTTCAAAAAGCATTTTGAAGAAAAGACCAGAACAAGAGAACTAATAGCGGGAATAGCCTTTGTGCATTTATTTTCATACTTGGCCGATGAATTTACTGGAGCACCGAGTAACAATGATGTAAAACAAAAAAGATGACAAAAACAATAGAATGAGAGGACAGGTTTGTTTTGGGTTATAAATGGACTTTTGCATATGTAGTGTTTGTTTTTATCAGTGCTCATTTAAAACCCCTTTCAGAAAATGGTCAACCACAATTGAGGTGCCCCATTTCAACTAGCACACAAATCATCCGTAAGAATTAGCATCCTGAACTCCTCCCTCCCATCTATCTACTCACTCACCCATCCTGTATTTATGAATTTTATCCAGTGCCCTTTTCGGATTTATTCCTGTCAACTCTTGAATTCCACATAAGCTGCTCAGGCTTCCTTAGTAAATACAAATGGTGCACAGCAGTTGTGGGATTCAAATTTTTTTACTGCCGATTCTGTGGGCATGGCTTGGTGGGCATGGTGTGGCTTGGTGGGCGTGGCAGGGGAAGGATACTGTAAAATCCCCATTCCTTCCCACTCTAGGGGAAGGATAGAGTAAAATCTCCATTCCCTCCCACTCCAGGGGAAGGATACTGTAAAATCTCCATTTCCTCCTCACTCCAGGGGAAGGATATTGCAAAATCCCCATTTCCTTTTCACTCCAGGGGAAGGATACTGTAAACTCTCCATTCCCTCCCTACTCCAGGGAAAGGATACTGTAAAATCCCCATTTCCTCCCCCCTCCAGAGGAAGGATACTGTAAAATCTCCATTCCCTCCTCACTCCAGGGGAAGGATACTGTAAAATCCTCATTTCCTCCCGATCGGCTGGGACTCAGGAGGCAGAGAATAGATGGGGGTAGGCCAGAGGTGGTATTTACCAGTTCTCCGAACTACTCAAAATTTACACTACCAGTTCTCCAGAACTGGTCAGAATCTGCTGAATGCTACCTCTGGTGCACAGCCACTGTTTGCAAACACACACCTGGAATTGGGGGTGGGGGGAAGTGTATTATGGGAGTGAATGATGAGTATCCTGGAAAGCTTGACTGCACCATACTGATATTTTGTAAACAGAATCACCTACTGTAGACCTTTTCTGATTTACCTAGTAACCCCTTTCTCGTATCAGGCCTTCAAAATGTCAAAAGGCTGATGAACCTTCATGGCTTCCTGCCATCAATAAATTCATTAATCTTTAGGCACAGTGAAAGAAATGAGACCAAAATTAAATAAAGAAGACCAAGAATGACCTCAAGTAGAACAATCAGCTTTAGAATGGACAATGAAGGTATTAAAGAGATGAGTAGCTTTGCCTTGTCAACCCTCAGTAATAAAGCAACAATCAAGAAATAGTTAGCATTGGGTCTATGCAGGAGACACGGTGGCTCAGTGGCTAGGATACTGAGCTTGTTGATCAGAAACGTTGGCAGTTCAGCGTTTCGAATCCCTAGCACTGCGTAACGGAGTGAGCTCCCATTACTTGTCCCAACTTCTGCCAACCTAGCAGTAAGCACATAAAAATGCAAGTAGAAAAATAGGAACTTACCTTTGGTGGGAAGGTAACAGCATTCCGTGCACCTTCAGCATTTAGTCATGCCGCCCACATGTAGAACTGTGATGGTGAACCTACGGCACACATACCAGAGGCGGCACGCAGCACCCTCTCTGTGGGCACATGAGCTGTTGCCCCCGTTCAGTTCTGCTGTATGCCTCCTGCTGGCCAGCTGATCTTTGTGCTTCTGCTGTGCATGCACGGGGGCGGGGCATTGCATGGAGTCGTGGGTGCATGCACAGGGGCGGGGCATTGCATGGGGGCGTGTGTGCATGCATAGGGGTGGTGCACATGCACAGGGGCAGCACACACATTGCATTATGGGGGTTCAGGCGTACATGTGCACATTCATGCCTGTGCGCATGCTTTGGGCACTCAGTCTGGAAAAAGTTAGTCACCACTGGTACAGAGGAAAGAGAATGACCAGGAACGAGGTGAATGGATTCAGTTATGGTGGCAATGAGTGGCCCTATTGGGAAACCTGAAAGAATAGGCTAGGAATAGATTACCATGGAGAAAATGTATCTACAGGTGGTCTTTGACTTACAACAATTTGTTGAACAATGCTTCAAAGTTATGACAACTTTGGAAAAAATGACTTGCAACCTATATTCACACTTGCACAAGATCACAATTCAGTCAATGGACAACCTGCTTGCATTTACAACTGGTTGCAGCAACCTGAGGTCATGTGATTACGGTTTGTAATCTTCTTTGCAGATCTAATACCCATTGGGGAAGCTGGATTTCCTTCATGACCCTGTGATTTGCTTAACGACTGCTGTAGAAATGATTCCTACTCAACCTTTGACCGCAATGACTTACGATGGAAATTCCAGTCCTGATTGTGGTCGTAAATTGAGGACTACCTGTATACGATTCTTCTTCCTCCTAGCATATTCCTGCAGGAGCAGGTGCGCTTTTCGGACCATTGAACGCCACTTTGCATGGTCATCCGTGTCTCCAGGGCCCGTGGCTTGTGTATCTTTGTTGATGGCGTCTTGCCATCTCTGTTTTAGATGCCCGCAAGGTCACTGACCATTGACTTCTACTTGGTAGGCAGTCTTGGCCACACATGAAGGTGCTGCTCTCAGGACATGTCCATGCCACCGGAGCCTACCTTCCCTCATCTTCTCTGCAATTGGTGCCACACCAAAATGTTGTTGAACGGTGTCTTCTGTGATGTGGTCAAGAAGGGAGACGCCCAACATCCAACAGAGCATTCGCATTTCCATGGCATGGATATTTCGGTCCCAGTTGTTGCTGCCCAGCATTCAGCACCATGCAGTGCAATAGAGTGGATGGTTATCTTGTAAATCTTAAGATTTAAGATGGGTTGGTATTTGTCTGTCACATAACACACCAGCGAATTCTCACCAACGCATCCAGGCTGTATTCATCTTTGCTCACTCTTTGCCACTGATGTTGCCATTGTCTTGGAGATGGGATGCCAGATACTGAAAAATATCCACCTTCTTTAAATTCTCTCCTTTGATTTGAAGCGTTATAACCACCATATACCATCTGTATATGGTGCCTAGGAACCAAATGACTTGATGGCCCATCCATCCATCCATCCACCCACCCACCGTCTATCTGTACAGACTTACGCATATGTATCGGGGAAGCCCAGGAGAAGAAATAGATGAAGTATGCATTCAGACATGTCAGTAATACTATAATTTCCTCTTCAGGCAGGTTGGCAAATTGTTCCTCCATCTACGATGTGGATCATTTTCCAGGATTATTGTTTAGATTGTAACATGGCATATAGAAGGCAGAGGTGGGCTGCTACCAGTTTGCACCGGTTCGGGCAAACTAATAATGGGCATTGGGATTGGGTCACCGAACCAGTAGGGATGGCCGGCTGGCCACGCCCCTGAACTGATTCCCCAGTTGCCCATGCTGTTGCCAGCATGTTTTTTTACTCATTTTATAATGTTATGCGCATTAGCAGAACAATTAACCGGCAACTGTGCATGTGCAAGTAACGCTCAGTGCGTGTGTAAAGCAAACTGCAGTAACGGCAGCAGCAACCCACCTCTGATAAAAGGGACTTTATTCAAAAGTGGCAAGTGTGATAATTATGCATTAGTGAAAAATTGAAAAATATATGGATTTCACCTATAGTGTAGTTTTAAGAATTTCTTTTTAGCCTTGCATATATCTTGAATTTGTCAATAATAAAATGTATCTTGCAAAGCACTGAAATAATCAAAGGGCAATAAAATTAACATGCCCTGCACAGACGCAATATTGCTTTTGCTACTGCTCAGAGCTGTAGACCATTTTTTTATTTATTTGAACCTATCTTGTTTTCTCAAACTTTTGATCTATGGCACGCTGAATAAAATACTGGGCTTTCAGACACATAAAGTTCCTTCTAAGAACTTCTGGGCATTTAACCAGAAACTTATAGTAAAGAAAATGTATATTTGATAATTCATGTAATAACTGCAGTTAGGATTGTATTTGCCGAAAATTGGAAAAATGAAGATATCCCTATGGATGAGAATGTGATTTGGAAAATATTAGAATGTGCAGAAATGAATAGGTGAACACTTGAAATTAAAGAGAAGGAACAATCTGATTATTACACTATATAATAATCTATATATACATAGGTTATTATAAATTATTATCTATATATATCAATGATTAGAGAATAAATATGAAAAGTGGAAAAAAGGAGAAGAATGAAATAGAGAAAAGGTTTTAACAAAGTTAAATAAGTTAAGAAGAGGATTGTTATAATATTAGGTATGGTATATATTAGTATTAAGAATAGTAAATATGACTGTAATCTGAAATTGCTTTTGTAAAGAATAATTGCACAAAATATATGTACCCAGATAACACACAGTTTAATGGATGGATAGATGGATGGATGGATAGATAATCTATCTGTCTGTCTGTCTGTCTATCTATCTATCATGTATCTATCTATCTATTATCTATCATCTATCTTTCTTTCTATCTATCTATCTATTATTGTCTGTCTGTCTGTCTGTCTGTCTATCTATTATCATCTGTTTGTCTGTCTATCTATCTATTATCGTCTGTCTGTCTATCTATCTATCTTTCTATCTATTATCGTCCGTCTGTCTGTCTGTCTGTCTGTCTGTCTGTCTGTCTGTCTGTCTGTCTGTCTGTCTGTCTGTCTGTCTGTCTGTCTATCTATCTATCTATCTATCTATCTATCTATCTATCTATCTATCTATCTATCTATCTATCTATCTATCTAAAGTTCCTTCCAAGAACTTGTTTGTTCTGCTACCGGCAAACTATTTCAAGCTACAATTTGAATAAAAGGCCAATGAGAGTTTCCCAAAACTACTTCCCTGGTTGACCCCAAGTCTTCACAACCCTGGGTGGAATGAAGAGCCTTGAAATAAATGAGAACAATTCCCAGGAAATCTGGAAAAAACAGATAAAAGCAAACTATTCAGTGGATTGGGGGAAAAATAGTATTCTTCCTATTAAATCCAGTTGCATGCCATGCATGGAGTCAACAGACGTTTGTTTGTTTGTTTGTTTATTAGGATTTATAGGCCGCCCTTTTCCCTGAGGGGACTCAGGGCGGCTTACAATCATTAGGAAGGGGGTGCAATTCAAAAATAAACAGTATGTGAACAAAGTAAAATAATAAAAACACAACTTGCATTCAACACTCAACACTCGGGTGGGGCAAATTAGGAGCTTATCCCCAGGCCTGTTGGGATAGGCAGGTCTTGAGGGCTGTGCGGAAGGCCTGGACGGTGGTGAGAGTGCGTATCTCGACGGGGAGGTCGTTCCACAGGGTCGGAGCTACTACTGAAAAGGCTCTCCTCCGTGTAATCGCCAGTCGGCATTGACTGGCGGATGGGATTCGGAGGAGGCCCAGTCTGTGCGATCTTATCGGTCGGAGGGAGGTAATCGGCAGAAGGCGGTCTCTCAAGTACTCAGATCCACTACCATGAAGGGCTTTAAAGGTGGTCAACAACACCCTGAAGCGCACCCGGAGATCAACAGGTAGCCAGTGCAGCTCGTGGAGGATGGGTGTTATGTGGGCGAACCGCGGTGCGCCCACTATCACTCGCGCGGCTGCATTCTGAACTAACTGCAGTCGCCGGATGCACCTCAAGGGCAGCCCCATGTAGAGCACATTGCAGTATTCTACATGGGGCTGCCCTTGAGGTGCATCCGGCGACTGCAGTTAGTTCAGAACGTATCTTTTTTAAGAGAGAGAGAAAAAATCAAGCCAATCTCAATGTTCAGCTCAGGGGAAGCTTCTGTTTCTGTGCTTGAAAATAAGAAGCAACCACTTTTATTAGATTCCAGAACTTAACTTTTTTTTTATAATAAGCCTCATCAATTCGCCCATATACACCTGAATATTAGCCCAAAAGCTGATCGGCGCGCTTTCTAAAATTAAATTTTAGATAATGTTAGTACAGAAACGTAAAAACTGTTTAGAAACAACAACAGGTGCCTTTAAAATGAACCTTGGGCTTTTAAAACTGGATCCCTTGTTCCGTAATGCAGAACGGACGTTTCGCCACGCAGTTGTTCTGAAGGTGACACGAAGTCATTAAAAATCCTTGGGTGCCGTCTGGATGGGGATGCCTGGAGAAGAAGATCCGGTGGGTGACGAGCTGTCGCCACGGTTTACAAAGAAAAGGGCGGTAATCTGAACCTGCATCACACTCACTTTTTTCTGAGCTTTCCCCAAAGTTTGGTGACTTCTGCATAAGCGACTGAGTAGTGGCAAACAGTACCAAGTGATGCTCCCTTATAAGCTTTTGCAGAACCTGCACGCATCTTTTTAGGTTCGCTTCCTGCAGACTCAGGTTTTCTCCTCCATTGGCTCGGTCTATCCAATAAAATGCCGACATGCTGTCTACGATCAAGAGGGAAAGGGAAGGGTGGGACAAAAACATGCCTTCCAGAGAGTAAAGGCTAATCAGCAGCTGGGAGCTGCTGTGGCAATTAATAAGGAGGAACCTCTCCAGGTAGCGCTTCATGGTGGCTTCGGTGCCTCGACACGACAACCTGTATTCCAGGAGAGTGATTAAACGCAGCATATCGAAATGGAAGTCCGTATCAATGAAAAGCACGCTAACTTCCAAACCACCTCTTGATTTTGGAAGAATGCAGCGAGCAATGAGATGATAGAGCATTTCTGTTTTTCCTGTCCCTTCCGCACCGTGGAATTCGACGACGTCTCCTGTGGAAGCGGAGAAGAGAAATGTGGTCACCTACAATACCTCTGTCCTTTTCCAAATTATTATTATTTTTTCCCCTTTGAATCCTCGCACTTCACATATAATCCCAACAGTGGTGGGTTCCAGATCCCGCTGCAACCGGTACGGTGCAACGGGGCTGGGCGTCCACCACGCGCACGCACACATGCGTACTTACCGCCCGCGACGCTCCAGCTGCTCGGCGGAGCATCGCACAGGAGCCATATGCTCCGTGTACGTATGCGTAAGCCCCGATAGGCTCAAATACAGGTAAGGAGGGCTAGTGGGCCCTCCAGAGCACCATACTGGAACGGTATCTGGTGCTCCCAGCAGGCACCGGTATGCCGGGGCGTACCAGTCGTATCCCACCACTGAATCCCAAGTAAAAACACTTGGAATCTCCTGATTATTAGACAACTCCAAGCCAGCATAATTGGTTCGCCTTTTCTGGTTTTACAGGAATTAGTCAGAGTAAGTGGCACTATAAACAAGGAGATAAAACCCTTATTGGAGGAGCAAACTAGTACATTTGTATTTTCTAGAGCAAAAAGCTTCCCTGATCGTTATCTAATCTCCAGTGTTCTTATTGAAAATGGACAGATAAAATGGATCATTTTAAAAATTACTGGAAACTATCAGCTGACATAACAGAATACAATAAAACAGATTAATGGTTATTCTTGGGATATTCTATTTAATTTTTTAAAACTTTTGTATTATGTGTTTCTTTTAATGCATGGCCTGTCAAAACCGCGCTCGACTAAACCACGCCCGATTAAACCGCGTCGCTGACGTCATCAACAGGGCGACAACAGCCAGCGCGGAGAAAGAAGGGCGCTTTAAATAGCGCTTTGAAAGCAAGCCGATTCAACTTAAGGTAAGGGTTACGTTTAGGGTTAGGTTAAGAGTTAGGGTTAGGTTAAGGGTTAGGATTAGGTTTAGGGTTAGGTTAAAGGTTAGGTTTAGGGTTAGGTTAAGGGTTACGTTTAGGGTTAGGTTTAAGATTAGGTTTAGGGGGGTTAGGTTTAGGGGTTAATTTTAGGTTTAGGGTTTACAGCGTGCTTCTGTCTCCGCGCTGTTGTCGCCCTGTTGATGACGTCAGTGATGCGGTTTAGTCGGGCGCGGTTTAGTCGAGCGTGGTTTTGTGGATGAACCCTTTTTAATGTTGTACGCCGCCCTGAGTCCTTGGGAGAAGGGCGGCATATAAATCTAATAAACCAAACCAAACCAAACCAAACCAAACCTATAACCATAGTGAGTTTCTTCAAATTTCCAAAATGTGTAAATTTTTAAAGTTAGAGGTTATGTTTTTGGGAAGAGGAGAGATCTGTAGCACAGGCAGTCCTCAACTTTCAACAGTTCATTTAGTGACTGTTTGAAGTTACAATGCACAGAAAAAAGTGACTTATGTCCGTTTCCCACACGTAATCAAAATTCAGACACTTGACAACTGACTCATATTTATGGCCCTTGCAGTGTCCCGGGGTCACGCAATCCCCTTTTGCAACTTGCTGACAAGCAAAGTCAATGGGGAAGCTAACTTCATTTAGCAACTTAGCAAGTCCAGTGATTCACTTAACAACTGTAGCAAGAGAGGCCGTAAAACTCACTTGACAATTGCCTGACTTAGCAACAGAAATTTTGGGCTCAATTGTGGTCGTAAGTTGAGGACTACCTGTATTTCAAAGTAGCATATTTGCCAGGGGGAAAAAAAATATTTTCAAACCATAAACGGGATATCCTTCTTCAGCAAACAGGAAGGGTTCAAGAGTTTTGAGAGAACTTCGACCCTCAAGACGTGCAATCAACTTTGGGGGGGGAAAAAGACAAGTCATTAGATATCATAAATATCTTACGATCAAGGAAACTAATTCCACAAACGATAGAGGCACGCAGGGCTGCCAGTTTCCCTTGGACCAGAAAAGAGCACAATCTGCAGAATAAACAAATCTTCTAAAATAGTGGAACCATCAATTTCACTTGTAAACTACATTTGTAAGCTGCACTTGTAAACTACAAATTGTTCGCTGGGCAGGGGCATTTCCCAAGTGAGTTGTCTTTTCCTAGACATGCAGGGATTTAAAATACGGTGGTACTTCGGTAGTCCTCATTAATTGGTTCCGCGAGGTGCGATGAGTATCAAAAAATGATGAATACCAAATAAATTTTTCCCATAAAAAAGTAATGTAATGAGTCACAAGGCAGCCGACCCTGGAAGGTTCTAGCTTGTGCATTGAGTAGGAAACAAATAATGAGTCCTGGGACAAAATTTTCGTATCAAAATGCATTGAATATTAAATTTGATGAGTTTCAAAGCAGTTGAGCACCAAGGTACCACTGAAATGTCCTTCCAATTTTATCTGAATTTCAGTGTTCACTTTCATCAGAGCCAAAAGAGCTTAATCGTGCAGCCGCGCGAGCGATTGTGGGTGTACCTCGGTACACCCACGTTACACCTATCCTCCGCGAGCTGCACTGGCTGCCTATTGGTCTCCGGATACGCTTCAAGGTGCTAGTTGTCACTTATAAAGCCCTTCATGGTATTGGACCTGGGTACTTGAGAGACCGCCTGCTGCCAATTACCTCCCAAAGACCCATTAGATCTCACAGGGTTGGCCTCCTCCGGGTTCCGTCTACCAGCCAATGCCATCTGGCTACCACCCGGGGGAGGGCCTTCTCTGTGGCAGCTCCGGCCCTTTGGAACGAACTCCCCGCAGAGATTCGGACCCTCACCTCTCTCCAGGCCTTCCGAAAAGCTGTCAAAACCTGGCTGTGCCGGCAGGCCTGGGGTTGATGAGTTCCCTTCCCCTCTCGACCTGTGTGATTCTTGGTTATTTTAACTACTTGTATTGTACTCTGTGTTCCCTTTCCCCCTTTGAGTTGTTCGCCGCCATGAGTCCCTCCCAGAATAGGGTGGCATATAAATAAAACAAATCTCAATCTAAAAGAAAAACATTTTAGGATTTTCAAACTGCTACTAATCTTGTGGTTTTTCAGGGTCTTCAAATACATATTAAGGTGAAAAATGCAGACTAGTCTGAATTTGAATAGCAGAATTCATGGCCTGTTTTCTTTTTTTCCCCCTGGACATACTTGGATTTTATTTGTAACTCTCATTCTGAGGATAAAGTCCTGGAGAACTCAAAATACTTGAAAACTTGTCGTCCCCCACCCAAATCAATATTTTAAGATAAAATTGTATTATTTTACATTAACCATTAGATCCAAATTATTGCAACCCCAAAGCTCGAATAGTAGCTTGCTGTATACGATAACCAATCCTCCAACTCTTTCTGGAAGCTGCAAAATTTGCAAGATACCCAACATTTTCAAATGAAGGAAATATTTAGGCATTTGGCATACAGTCGCTTATGCAGCCGAAGGTCAAATGATTTTTAAGTGTTCCATTTTTCTAACACCATGGCATTGGAGACAGAATGGCCCATTTAGTTTGGACTGCAAGGTTCATGGCATTTAACAAGAAATTCCTGGAAAACACACTCAAGAGAGCCTAATGCAATATGGATTTTTGTGTTAGGTGGATATGTCTCTCAATTTAATGGGATGCTTTGTTTTAATATTTCAAAACTCCCGAGATTCAAAAAGACAGAAATGGACATGTTCCCAATGGCATCATGTGAAAAGTTGTCACACATCTGTGTAATATTTTTGACCCATCATCTTGTCTGCTGGGTTTCTTTTTGCCGAAGTTTAATTCCTTTTAGTAATGACTTTTTAAAAAGCAAATATCAAATAATTAAGTTCCAGCTCTTGCTGCTTGCTTCTCTATGGGAGGATCAGTAATGAAAACCTTTTGTACTTTAGAGCAACGGTGCAATTATTTTTTATTGCAGCTTTCCGCTTTCAATTTCCACAGAAAGAATTTTGACAAAACGAAAATATCGAACCTTATGGTAGACAAAATTCAGCTAACAAATACCATATTTTTCGGAGTGTAAGACGCATCTTTCTCCCCTTAAAAAGAGGGTGAAAAACTGGGTGCATCTTACACACTGAATGCAGCATTTTTGGCCTCCTAAAACCCCACCCTGCGCATCCCATTTTTCATAAAAATGGATGCGCAGAAGATTTGGGAGGCCTCCAAAATGCTAGGGAGGGAAAAACAGCCCCATTTTTTTTGCAAAACTTGAGGCGTTTAGAGGGTTTGGGAGACCTGTAGAGCACTCCTGGGGGCTGGGAAGGGCAAAAACAGGTCTGTTTTTCACAAAAATTGAGTGTTTTTGCCCTCTCCAGCCCCCAGGAGTGTTCTACAGGCCTCCCAAACCCTCTGCACGCCCAGTTCTTTTGCAAAAAACAGGTCAGAGGGTTTGGGAGGCCTCTGCTCCTGGGGGCCAGAGAGGGCAAAAACACTCAATTTTTGGGCCAGAGAGGGCAAAAATGTTTTTTTTTTAAAATTGCCTCTTCAAAATCTTGGTGCATCTTGTACTCTGGTGCATCTTATAGTCTGAAAAATATGTCAGTTTTCTCAACTTTGGTCTCCAAAAATGTTGGACAGGCTGTAGAGAGGGAATTAATCAGTGAAAGAATGCACATTCTGGAGAGAATGGCATTTAACAAGAAATGCCATTCGCTCCCTGAGGATGGATGGGCTCCAGCACAAGTCCACAAACTCAGAAGACTAAAAACTCTGGCCCCAGTGACCCACTCAGATTGGATTCTGCAAACGTTATCCTGGCACATGTATATTTTGCCTTCATTCGTAATGCATTCTCTGCCCATTTACATTACAGGTAGTCCTCGACTTACGACCACAATGGAGCCCAAAATTTACGTTGTTAAATGAGACATTTGTTAAGTCGGTGTTGGCCCATTTTGCAATCCTTCTTGCCTTGGTTGTTAAGTGAACCATTGCAGCTGATAAGTTAATAACCCGGGTTGTTAAATGAACCTGGCTTCCCCATTGACTTTGCTTGTCGGAAGGGTGACAAAAGTCACCCCATGACCTTGGGACACGGCAATGACCATAAAATGAACCAGTAGCCATGCCATAAATTTTGATCACATGACCATGGGGATGCTGCAAAGGTTGTAACTGTGAAAAATAGCCAATATTCACTTTTTTTCAGTGCCGTTGAACGGCCACTAAATGGAATGTTGTAAGTCAAGGACTACCTCTATTAAATATATCTCCAGTTAAAAGATTCAGGTGGTTAGTTACAAGTAAGATTCAGAGGCTCTGAAAGACTAGCCCCCCAAAAAATGCCCTTGAACTGAGCGTAGCTTTTGCTTACTGCATATCCATAAAATATTTTTGGTAATGTAGACATGGGTTCATCATTGTCTTTTTTCCAAGATCTTTTTAAAAACTCCCCAATCTAGAACAGGGCTCTGTGGTTTCCTTGTGGTATTCTGTAAAGCACTAACCAAGACAGCTTTTGTTAACCTTCCCTCTTCCAAAGTTAACAAGCAGCTGCAACCAAATGACTGATAAATAATTCGCCTTAGTAAAAAGTATTTTTTTAAGATTGCTCAGTTTCTGCTCTTCTAACTACTAGGCAAGTCATTCTTACTGTTTATTGCTGACTAAATTGTAGAACTCCACTCACTATTTATTATGGGTTAGATAATTGCCCTACAAGGGTTTGGATACTCTTGACAGGGAAAAAACAGCAGGTCCTTAACTGCCGAAGCAAATTATTATAATAATTTAAACACTAATGCACCTGTGTTTCGCATTCGTGTTTACTCTCTGATTTTTAAGGGAAAGTAAGTGCAGTGGCTTAGCGTCATGCTGTGTGCACTGGAGAGCCAGCTTAACAGAAAGAAATAAAAAGAAAGAAGCCATGCCAAAGCCAACCACTGTCACCACACTTTCAAGCAATGATATTAAATATTAATCTTCATAAAAGGTTGTACTTTTGATCACACTCCAAACAGATTTTTAAAAACCCTACCGGCTGAATAAATTGCGGGATAAAAATTCTACCTTCCTACCTATTTAGGACCCTTTAATCTCACTTTTGCTGCAAGGAGTTTTTAAGCAACATCATTTCTGCTTTCCATTAAGGTCACTTTATATTTCAAAAGGGGCTCTTGAGTGTTGGATTAAATTAAGATAATAAGCAACCTAACAGAAATCTTGTCGACCATTTTAAGAACTATTAGAACCTCAAGGGCCAACCTAAGAGCTGAAATTGGAATGTCATATTCATGGCAGATAAAATAAGTTTTTCAGCTGTTTTCCAACAGTTGTGGGGGAAAAAAAAATAAACCAAAACTTAATAAAAACTTTGTGAGCTGCAGCCAAATGACAGACTTCCACAGTCTGATTTCTTGAAGCTCTAGAGCCGGCCTGCTATCTGAAGGGCTGCCATCAATCTGTTGCAGAGTGAAATCAGTTGACATATTGCTATCACACATGGTAAAAAGGCTTTCGTTCCCAACCTGGATGAAATTAGCAAGGTTTTATCCACAGCTTATGTCCCCACCCTTTCTTCTGTTCTTTGGATTGTTTGAGAAGAGGACACGAACTTTGTCCCAAAACTGCCCTGTTTTCTTTTCCACAGCTGCCTTTATTATTTGTCCACACATTTTTTGCAACTCCAAAGTAGTTGTGTTTGTGTAGTTTCCGTGCACTTTGCATCCTGTACTTTTGAAAGCATAATTTCTCAACCTTAGCAAGTTGTGTGGACTTCCAACTCCCAGAATTCCCCAGCCAGCACCCAGCTTGAAGTTGCTGGGGTTGAGAAACACTCCAATGACTTCATTTCCCATAATCCCCAATTACCCAGATTGAAACTAAAAGTAACTTTCTGGCTGGAAAGCTGATTTAAAGCAAATTAATTGTTTCAGGCAACAGGTCCATGCAACAAGAACTAAAGGGAACGCTTGAGATGAAGGAAGGAAGGAAGGGCGAAAGGAGTTGAATCTTTTACAGTAGAATCACAATGGAGCCTCCATAAACTGCAGCAGTATACCAGCTCATCTGATGGACACTCCTCCATCAGGAAACAGTCTGGAGTCTCCTTCCCTGCCTCAGCCGAACCTGCCTCACCTGGGCACCCGACTCCGATTTCGACACCACGCTGGTCATCGCTCAGACCGAGCGAAAAACGCCCTTAACGAAGCGGTCGCTGACCAGACGAGCTCAACGCCTCCAGCGCGCATGCGCCATCCTGCCACCCGAGCAGGCGCGCTTGGCTTCCCAACGCCGCTTCGCCTCTCTGACCGCGACACTTTGCTCTGCGCACGCGCAATGCGCACTCCGGCCCTCGAGCGCCCCCGTGCGCTTCATAGAAGCTTTATGTTGGGTGGAGGTTTTTTCATCCTCATCTCTTTTGCTGCAAGTTTTGTTAGGCGGCAGCCAAGAGCTATTGCTAAGGGTTGTGTATCTCTGCTGCCCCCCTCAGGGCCGTCTGCGTTTGGCAGACGAGATCGAGAGGTAAAGCAGAAGAATATTGTACTAAATGATAGGTGCTGTACTGCATACTAAATTACCTGCAAATTAGTCACTCACAACATAGGAGCCAAGGTGGCGCAGTGGTTAAATGCAGCACTGCAGGCTGACTGCTAGATCAGCAGTTCAGCGGTTCAAATCTCACCGGCTCAGGGTTGACTCAGCCTTCCATCCTTCCGAGGTGGGTAAAATGAGGACCCGGATTGTTGTTGGGGGCAATATGCTGACTCTGTAAACCGCTTAGAGAGGCCTGAAAGGCCTATGAAGCGGTATATAAGTCTACTGTTATTGTTATTATATTATTATAATTCCACATTTTATAATTCTTTATAGAATTCTTTATTGCCAAATGTAAATGGACACACATGGAATTTGTCTTTGGTGCATATGCTCTCAGTGTACATAAAAGAAAAACAATACATTCATCTAGAATCATAAGATACAACACTTAGTGATAGTCATAGGTTATTAAATAAGCAATCTAATCATATTAGGAAACAAATAAAACAATGTAAATCGTAGAGATGCAAGCAACAAGGTTATAATTATAAGTAGGAGGAGATTGGTAATAAGGATGAGAAGAATAATAGTAATACTGTAAATAGTAAATAGTTTGACAGTGTTGTGAGAATTAGTTGGCATTGGGGGGAAAACTGTCCTTGTGGCTAGTTGTTCTGATGTGCAGTGCTCTATAGTGTCATTTTGAGGGTAGGAGTTGAAGGTCTTGTAAACCAATCTTACTTCCCCAAGGCGGATGCACTCCTTCTTACATATCCTTTTTTAAAATCTGCTTTTGAAGACATCATCAACTGCATTGAACCACAGGTTTCTCAGTAACGAGAGGATTGTCATAGGATTTTGGTGCTACAAATGTGGCCAATGGATCTTTTGATCAATGTGTTTCAAACCTAACAACTTTAAGATGTGCAAACTTTTAACTCCTACAGCTAGATTTCCCCAACCAGCATGTACCAATTTTGTTCATTCTTGGAAATACTCTGTCATGGTTACTTACATTTAAGTCAATTCACATGTGACTCCACTTACAACTATTAGTTTAGCCACCATTCAAAGTTACAACTATGCTGAAAAAAGTGTCTTATAACCACTCCTTGCACTTACAACAGTTGCAGTGTTCCTACAGTCACATGATCAAAATTCAGGCACTTGGCAAATGTAATTGTGACAATAGTGGTGTCCTGGGGATCAGTTGATCACCATTCGCTAATTTCCTAGTCAGCTCCCAATAAGCAAAGCCAATGGGGCAAGCCAGATTCACTTAGCTACTATATGATTCACTTAGCAGAGCTAAAAAGGTCATAAAAGTGCGCTCAACTCATTTAACACCTGCCTTACAGTTGTACCTTGGTACTCAACTGCTTTGAAACTCATCAAATTTGATACTCAACACATTTTGACATGAAAAATGTTGTTCGCTACCAGGGGTGGGTTTCTCGCCCCGTTCCAACCGGTTTGGTTGGAACGGGGCCGGCGGTGTCCTAGTGTGCGCGTGCAGCGCACGCATGCGTACTAGTGTCTGTGCGATGCTCCAGCTGCTCCTGGAGGATTGCGCAGGCGCTGTATGCGTCCTGCACATGCGTGGAAGCGCAGAACTCATCAAAACCGGGTAAGGAGCGCGGGCGGGCAGGTGCGCCGTTCGCCGTTCCCGGAAGTTAGTTACTTCCGGGTTCGCCGACCAACCGGTTCGCAGGGACCGCCGCGAACCAGTTGAAACCCACCCCTGTTCGCTACTCATCATTTGTTTGGTGCTCAATGCATAAGCTAGAACGTGTCAATATTAGCTGCCCTGTGACTCACTACAGTAATCCTTATGGAAAAATTTTGTTTGGTACTCATCGTTTTAGGTACTTATCATGTCTCCCAGAACAATGATGAGTACTGAATACCACTGTGAGGGATCTTCTGGTCTAAATTGTGTTTGCAAGCTGAGGACTACTTGTATTACAACGTGCTGAATGTGAGCTTCTCTCACCGCTCAAAAGTTTCGGCTCCTCTGAAATTCAGAGTGTGGATTGCAGGAAGTTAAAACCCACCCCACTGCTAGAAAACTGAAATATCCTGGGAAATATTAAGAAGGCAGAATATTATATTTCCCTGGTTGTGAAAAGGGAGAAACATGTTTTTTTTTAAGACAGAGTAGCTCCCTGCAGTTTCCTGCCTACCCTTTTCTCAATGAGCCATTAAAGCCTGAGCTAGTCTACTTTACATAATAAAGTTAGGGTCAGCCTTCCACATAAACTCACCACACGGCATCTGGAAACTCAATCAAACTTGGGACTCAAAACACAGCCTAGAGAGTTGCCCTTGCATGAACCAATCAGAATACATTTCTTACACAGGAACAGGAAACAGAGAGGTGGGGCCAAACAGAGAGTATAAAGCCAGGAACATCCAGCCCTTCTTTCTCTCATTCTTCTTCACTCAAAATCTGGAAGCATGTGATCACCTTTTCCCCCAGGACCTAAAATCCCATGGTCCTGTCCACCATTAAAACCGTCTTTCCAAGCAGCTTCCATGTTTCCAGTGTTTTTCCCCCCACCTCGAACTGAACCCATTTCAGGACATTTCTTCCAACAGGAAGTGTTGAGGATGTATCCAGTTGTGTTCATGCAATATCTCTGTTGGGCCAGCTGTAGTGGTTACCAGTAAACTTTCTAGTATAGGCCTACAACACGTGTAGAAAAGGGGCGGGGCCTTGAACATGCAGTCACAGCTGACATCTTGACTTTTCCATCCCTTCCCTGCAAACTCTAAACTTCAGTGGTCCATATTAGTCCTCTCTAATCCTTCCTATCACCCATCTCCTCCCACTTATGGCTGTAGAACTGTAACTGTTGCTTGCATCCTTACAATTTATATTGATATGGATTGTTTCCTGATTGCTTATTTGTACCCTATGACTATCATTAAGTGCTGCACCTTATGATTCTTGATGAATGTATCTTTGTCTTTTTATGCACACACAGAGCATATTGCCCCAAAGACAAATTCCTTGTGTGTCCAATCACACTTGGCCAATAAAGAATTCTATTCTAATCTATTCTAAAACAGGGGTCATCAACCTTTCGGACCTCAGGGACAACTAAATTCATAATTTTAAATCCTGCGGACCACTAATATGAATTTTTCAAAAAGTTAATAGTATTTAGTGCAATATAAAAATGCAAATAATTTTTCTGGGGACCACCAGAACTTTCTTGCAGACCACCAGTGGTCCGGGGACCACTGGCTGGTGATCGCTGTTCTAAAATACTGCCAATCTATACCACCATCACCATAGTGTAATATACCACCATGTTTTGCAAAATTTGAAAAAGATCACTGCAATTGTGCCAAGAGCTGATAATTTATCTCGTGTCACATTTCTGCTTTCAGAGTCAGAAGCAACCATGTATTTTAGGAGCCAGCAATGAGCTGTATTTATATGTGAAGCTGACTCCTAGGTTTAATTAAGCATGATTTCCCAATTAGGCTTTATTTTCGGTGTTTGCCTGACCCTTTGCAACAGCATCTAATCACATGTCTGGGTTTGCCTGGCGCAGTGATCCATTAAGTAACCCTTCTTATTTGTGTAAACCCAGACGCAACTGTCAGGTTAAAAATCTTAACCAAAACCCTTTGTTTGTCAACTGAGTGGTTCATATATCAGGCAGAGGCAATAAAAGACAAAGATATGACAACAGATCAATTGTCAGCAGAAGCAGCTACAGGGCTGAAGGGCAAGGAAGGGGTCAATGATGAAACGTGCATTGAGATACATGTCAATACGACCAACCCTATAATTTATATATTTGTGTCTGACATCAGCAAGGCTGTTAAAAAAAGTCGAAATAATGGTTATAACTATGAGGTCAAAGCTCTGTCTTTTTAAACATGCATTATGTGCATAAAAAGATAGTGCTTTGATTGCACAATTGTGGATGTCATTTTGAAACCTTCTCCAGATACCTCTGAAGATGGGCTGCAAATCCAAAAGGTTTTGTGATGTTTGCCTTGTGATGTTACAATAAACATTTTCTTTCTTTCTTTCTTTCTTTCTTTCTTTCTTTCTTTCTTTCTTTCTTTCTTTCTTTCTTTCTTTTTTCTTCTTTCTTTTCTTTCCTTCTTTTTCTTTCTTTCCTTCTTTCTTTCCTTTCTTTTTTCTGCTTTTTTTCCTTCTTCCTTTCTTTTTCTTTCCTTCCTTCTTTCTCTTTCCTTCTTTCTTGTTTCTCTTTATTTCTTTACTTCCTTACTTTTCTTTCTTTTTGCTTTCTTTCTTTCCTTCCTTTTTTCTCTTCCTTCTTTCTTTTTCTGCTTTCTTTCTTTCCTTTTTCTTTCCTTCTTCCTCCCTTTCCTTTCTTCTTTCTCTGTCTTTCCGTCCTTCCTTCCTTTTCTTTCTTTTTCTTTCCTTCCTTTCTTCTTTTTCTTTTTTTCTTCTTTCTCTTTTTTCTTTCTTTTTCTGCTTTCTTTCTTTTTCCCCTTTCTTTCTTTTCTCCCTCCCTCTCTCTTTCTATCTATACTGTACAGTACATACAGTATGTCAATAATCAGTAGAACCCTATATATAGCATTGCAGTTCTTCAGAATAATTCAGAGGTAGTACTCCATAGAGGGCTGATCAAGAGACTCAGAATAAACCTTTCTTGGCTTGGGAGCTGTAAAGTGGACAGAAGTACTTTAAAACTTGCAAGGTTCTATTCATTTAGCTTCACAATAAATTACAACTATCTAGCACATCTGGACATGTTTCTTGTCTGCTCTACCCTGTAAGCCTGGCATGGTATCACTTAAAGCAGAATGCTTTAGCCTGGCTATGGCTAATAGGCATTAAAATGTGCAGGTAAAATTTGACTTGTAGGAAGTTAAAACCCACCCCTCTCCTAGAAAAATAAAATATCCTGGGAAATATCGAAAAGGCAGAATATTATATTCCCCTGGATCAAAAATGGAGAAACATGTTTTGAGGCAGGAAACAGACTCACACTTAATAGCCCTCACCTTTGTCAATGGGCCAGCCTTTTCTACATACCAAAAGTAGGATTAGCCTGCAACAGAAACTCATCACATGGCATCTGGGAACTCAACCAAGCTTGGGACTCAAAAGACACACAACCTACAAAGTTAGCTAAGACCCCCACCCACACCCCCTGGGAGTCTCACAACCAATCAGAATACGTTTCTTATACAGGAACAGGAAACAGAGAGGTGGGGCCGAATAGAGCGTATAAAAAACTCAGGAACTCTCAACAAGCCCTTTCTTTTTTCTTTCTCTTCTTCACCCAACATCTGCAAGCATGTGATTCCCCCCTTTTCTGTTCAGGAGCTCAAGCCACGTGATCCTGTCCACCATTAAAACCATCATTCCAAGCAGCCTCCATGTTCCCAGTGTCTTTTTCCCCATTTGGAAACTGAACCCAGGAGGACGTTTCTCCCAACAGACTTAAACTGTTTGTTTAGTGACAGTTACAACGGCACTGGGGGAAAAAAAAAGTAGCTTATGACCCTTTATTACCCTTAGAATCATTGTGGCATCCCTATGGCCACACGATCAAGGATTTTAGCCCTTGGAAACTGGAATATATTTAGGATGGTTACGGCGACATTGGTGTCCTGCTTTCTCTGTTGATAACTTTCCGATCCAACTTTCAATAAGTAAACTCAATGGGGGGGGGGGGGAAGCCAAATTCACTTAATCACCACATAATTCACTTAACAACCACAATGATTTGCTTAACCATTAGGACAAAAAGATCATAAAATAGGGGAAAGCTCACTTAAATAACTGCCTTGATTAGCAGTGGAAAGTTGCGGCTCAGTTGTGGCTGTCCAATTGAGGATTACCCGTATTCTGTGATCCAAAATTCATTAGAGCAGTGTTTCTTAACCTTGGCGACTTTAAGTCCTGTGGACTTCAACTCCCAGAATCCCCCAGCCAGCTATGCTGGCTGGGGGATTCTGGGAGTTGAAGTCCACAGGACTTAAAGTCGCCAAGGTTAAGAAACACTCCATTAGAGTATTGCAGGGGAAGAAACAAAAGGTGATGTTAGTTACTTTCAGCACCTCTCTGTCTTCGAAAACAAGCTCTTAGTGGACTGTGGTAGTTAAAAAAGAAGATGTGCGCCAGATCAATACCTTTCCCTCTGTCAAAATAGAGCCAGCCTCACATTTATTATCTGCTGTATGGGACGGAAAATCAATTGCGCCAGGTCAAAGAGTCTTTTGTCTCGGCCTCTCAGGGCCTCCCCTGCCAAATATGTGTTTTTGTAATAAGTGCTACCAACTACAGTGCTTGAGAAATATGCTGCTTCGGCAAACTGATTCACCCGAGTTGCTCTCGATTAAAAAAAAACCCAACAACAACACAGAAAATACAGAGGTGTTATATGCTTAAAAGCTGAGGTGGGGAGAGGAAACCCCCCACTAGCCTAGTTTTCGTTGGGTTGCAACATCTGATCCGCATGATGGCAAGCGCCATCTTGATCTGGAGGCCTGGAGTATCCTTACCATCTGGTTAGATGCCAACATGTTCTGAGCTTTAACACACTGCACTTCAGACATTGTTGTTGTTGTTAGTTGCAAAGTTGTGTCTGACCCATCGCAACCCCCATGGATAATGTTCCTCCAGGCCTTCTTGTCCTCTACCATCCTCTGGAGTCCATTGAAACTCATGTTCTAGTGCTTAAGTGACTCCATCCAGCCACTTCATTCTCTGTCATCCCTTTTTTTTTTGCTCTCAATCATTCCCAGCATGAGGCTCTTCTCCAGTGAGTCCTTCCTTCTCATTAGGTGGCCAAAGTATTTGAGTTTCCTCTTCAGGATCTGGCCTTCTAAAGAGCAGTCAGGGTTGATCTCCTCTAGGACTGACCGGTTGGATCTCCTTGCAGTCCAAGGGACTCAATGCAGGAGTCTTCTCCAGCACCCGAGATCAAAGGCCTCCATTCTTCGGCGCTCAGCCTTCCTTATGGTCCAACCTTCACAGTCATCCATTGCAAGTGGGAAAACCATCGCCTTGACTGTATGCACTTTGATTGGCAGGGTGATGTCTCTGCTTTTTAGCATGCTGTCTAGATTTGCCATAACTTTCCTCCCCAGGAGCAAGCGTCTTTTAATTTCTTGGCTTCAGTCCCCATCTGCAGTTATCTTGGAGCCCAGGGAAATAAAATCTGTCACTACCTCCATTTCTTCCCCATCTATTTGCCAGGAATTTGCCAGGCCGGATGCCAAGACCTTAGTTTTCTTAATGTTGAGTTTCAAGCCAACTTTTGCACTCTCCTTCTTCACCCGCATCAAGAGGCTCTTTAGTTCCTCTCCATTTTCTGCCATTAGAAAACGCCATCATCTGCTTCAGACACAGGGTAACCTTTCCACTGGGTCTGAAGTACGTGGGGCCTTTCCCTGTTACAAAAGTCATAAACCCAGTTGGTAGCAGAGGACAGTTTCGATCCATCGACCTCTTCGCCAGTTGAAACTTGACATTAAACCACACTTTGAAGTTGACACCGGCTGTATTTAGACAACATAGTTTGGATCACAAACACCCCTTTTAAGCCAACTGATTAGCTGGTTTATGACTTGGTGCGCCATTACAATCTGGAAAATTGAACTAATTGAGTAAACAATATGAATAAATCATAGGAACGCAGGTGGTCCTTGAATTATGCCTGGAATTACTGTTGTATGTCGTGCTGGTTGTTAAATGAGTAACTATACAACCATGCCAAATGCAGGCTGGTGGCTAAGCACCCGAAATGCAATCATGTGATCTAGTCTGACACCCCTCCCCCCTCAGTATTACGGGTGTAGAATGCTTACTTACCAGGGTAAATTAAGTAAATAAGTAAATCCTTACTAGGGTTTTATAAAGCTGTACTAATTCTTCACGTGATATTAATTTTATGCCTCTATTTATACAACCCAGGATTGTGTTAGATTTTTTGGCTGCTGCTGCACACTGCTAGCTCATATTCAAGTGATCATCCACTAGGATTTCAAGGTCCCTATCACAGTTACTGTTTTTGAGCCAAGTCTCCCAAATCTGTACTTATATCTTTCATTTTTTTCCTGCCTAAAGGTAAAACTTTGCTTTTCTCTACATTAACATTCATTTTGTTAGATAGGGCCCATTGTTAAAGTTTGTCAAGATCTTTTTGGATCCTGAGCCTTGTCTTCAGCGGTGTTGGCTATTCCTGCCAGTTTAGTGTCATCTGCAAATTTGATGGGTTTAGGTTCAGACTTTCCACTCTCAAATATGGATGACCCAAACTCACATTATACGTAATCCTCAACTTACAAGTATTAGTTTAGAGAACATTTTGAAGTTACAAGAGCACTGAAAAAAGTGGCTTAAGACCGGTTCTCACACTTACAATTGCTGCAACTTTCCAATGGCTACCTGCTGAAAATTTGGACGCTTGACCACTGGCAAGGGTTTTATGTGGGTTGCAGTGTTCTGGCGTCATGTGACCACTATTGGTAAACCTTCCCAGCTAGCTTCCAATGAACAAAGTCAATGGCAAAAGCCAGATTTTCTTAATGACTGCACATTTCACTTAACAACTGCAGTGATTCGCTTAACAATTGTAGCCAGAAAGATTGTAAAATGGGGAAAAACTCAGTTAACAAGTGCCTTACTTAGCAACAGAAATTTTGGGCCCATTTGTGATAATCATTCAAGCACTTCTTGTATTGAATCAAACAGATATGTACAGAAGAAGAATGTTTTGATTTCCAGCTAAAAATATTGTCTTTCTACTTATAACGCTGAGCTTGTCGATCAGAAAGGTCGGCAGTTCGGCGGTTCGAATCCCCAGCGACGCGTAACAGAGTGAGCTCCCATTACTTGTCCCAGCTTCTGCCAACCTAGCAGTTCAAAAGCATGTTAAAATGCAAGTAGCAAAATAGGAACTACCTTTGGTGGGAAGGTAACAGCATTCCGTGCGCCTTCAGCGTTTAATCATGCCACCACACGACCACAGAGTCGGCTTCGGATAGCGCTGGCTCTTTGGCTTTGAAACGGAAATAAGCACCGCCCCCTGGAGTTGGGAATGACTAGCACTTATGTGCAAGGGAAACCTTTGCCTTACTTGTAATTTATATTTTCCAACGTATCACATGGTAAAATGTTCTCTCCAATATTCAACAGACTTTTTGATGGTTGTTTTGGACTGTGGCCTGAGTCCATTTGCAAATGGTTTTGTGCTTGATGTAAAACGAATGCTACTCCAGAATTCTTTTTGCAATCAATTATTTAAGCCTTATGAATATTAATGCAAAACAAGGGAGGGAGGGTGAGAAACAGAGAGACATCGTGGCCAAAGATTTCAGCAGGACCTGGTCAAAAAGTGAAGATGGAAGTTGCAATGGTTTAATCAAAGTTCTGTTTGGTTTTTATGCGCGTTTTTTTATCCACACGCTGCACACATTCCTGATTGTAGCATATGAATTGCTGGGATCAAATACTAACTTTCTATTTTGAAAAGTTCTACATAAATTACAGCCAAGAAAACTACAAGGATATGTCCAGGAATCAAACATCCCTCTATGGATAGTCCTTGACTTATGACAACAATTGGGACCACAATTCCATTACTAAACAAGACTAATCAGTTAAGTTGCGTCCAATTTTAGATCTTTTTAAAATTGTTACGCAAATCACTGCAGTTGTTAATTGAATCATGCAGTCGCTAAGCGAATCGGCCTCCCCCCATTGGCTTTGCTTGTTGAAAGTCAGCTGGGAAGGTCACAAATGTTGATCACATGACCCCGCGTGCAACCTTCGTAAATAAAACACATGTGGGTTGGGAAGCATAGGAATTATGATCATGTGGCCATGGGATGTAACAGATGTAAATACGAATACCAGTTGTAAATCACTTTTTTAATATTGTTATAACTTTGGTCACTAAATGAAAGGTTGTAAGTCGAGGACTCTCTGAACCTAGCTTGCTTTAAAGGATAGGTCTGAGAAGATAAATTGACGTGTAATCAGTTACTCTAGTTCTGCTTGTCCTCTTACAACAAATCATATTTAGCCGCTATATTAATTATGGCAAATGCTCTTTTTAAAGATCATCTATCAACTATCTATCGTCATTCAACTTGTGGCCCAGTTTATCCATTTGGCAGATTTCTCAGTAGTTAACCTGAAAGCGAAGAAGTAGGGCATATAGGAAGTCCTTGACTTATGACAAGTGATACCAGAATTTCCATTGTAAGTTGTTATAAATTGCATTCATACCCTTTTTATGACTATTATTGCCATGGCCGTTAAGGGAACCCCAGCTTTCATTAAGGACACTGTGACCAGTTGCAAATGCAAGCCAGTTGGTAATTGACAACTGGCTGTCATTGACAACCAGTGGCTGTATCCTGAGGTCATTTGCTTAATGATAGCGATAACCGCCTTAGCAGCCATTGCAATAAAAGTCAAATTGGAATCGCATGACAACGGGGGTGGTGGCAATTGCCTTAAGTGCAAAGACAAGCCGTTAAATGTGAGGACTGGACTTTTTCAGCCCTATGGTAATCTCAAAGGGTCATAAAATAAATGGTTGTGAACTGAGGACTAACTATCTATGGTTCCACCACAAAACCGTGTTCGACTAAAGCGCGCTCGACCAAACCGCGTAGCTGACATCATCACAGGGCGACAACAGCGCGGAGACAGAAGCACGCTGTAAACGCTAAACCTAAAATTAACCCCTAAACCTAAACCTAACCCCCCTAATCCTAATCCTAACCCTTAACCTGGACTTATAGAAAAAGATGAGCACAGGCCTGTGGCTTCTCTAAGATGACATCATATCTGTTTGATAAAGGAGGAATCGGTTTCATTTCATCCAGAGAAGTCCAATATTCTGCAAACGATGGAGCAGAACTACTTAAAACCTCTGTTGTTAGTGACGTCATGAGTGTGCCCTTCCAGTTTTCTCTGAGGCAACATGGAAACACGTAATTTTCCATTTCCTCTGGCCTGTTTTTTCAATTTTAATCATAGAATTTACAGATGCTGATTGTGGTAAATATTCTTTCTGTAAACTTCTTCAGTGGACCACATATTTCTCTCTCATCTTCTCGCGTTTTAACATTTATCAAATGGAGGCATAAATCAACAGAGATATTACTCATTTTCAGAGGGATCGGTTGGGAGGTTTTGACATATTGACACAAAGATCTATCACACACACACACACACACACACACACACACACACACACACACAGGGCTCTTCTCAAATTCAGATCTTAGCCCCGATATTATGAAAATAAGAATTGGGTGGATCCAAAATGGCCACAAATTATTGCATGACTGAAGTCACAAAGTGTATGATGGGATCTAGACTTTATTCACCCCTCAGAAAAGGGCCCTGCCTTTTCCACAACAATCTGGCCTTTTGTCATTGCCAAGATATAATTTCAATGATATGTATATGATCCAGCTGTTTTCCTGTATCTTAAAAAGCTCAGCCTGCAAAGTATGGAGCAGATAAAAGCAAGGTTGGGGTACTGGATTAGCTGTTCTTTGTTTTACCAGTAAGGGCTGTTTCAAAAGAAAAACTGGGTCTCGTTTCAGTATTTCATCTTAGCTCTGCATCTATATAGTATTTTCTCCATAAATCTTCTTATATAGCCACTCTTTGGTATTCCCCGTCTTTTGCAATATGGGAAGACTAGATCCAATGAAATTCCATTTCTATGACATGTTCATCTCTGTGTGGGAAACTCCCACCTCTCAGCAAAGTGATTCATTTCCAACTTAGCAGGCCTCCAGATTTCTATGCTGATTTTCCACTTCCAAAGAGAACACCTATGACCATGATGGCAAACCTACGGCATGCGTGCCAGAGTTGGCCCCAGTTCAGTTCTGCTGCGCATGCGCACGCACCTCCCACCAGTCAGCTGGTCTTTGGGTCTATGCCATGTATGTGCAGGAGGCAGGGCCAGTGTGGGAGGGGGGGGAAGAGCGTGCTCGCATGCACCAGGGGGAAGAGGATGCGGAAGGGTGGGGGCATGCACGCATGCACAGGGGCGGGACACACGTAGGGTGGAACATGCGAGGGGAAAGCTGCATGTGCATTGCATTTTGGAAGTTTGGCCATGCGCTTTGGGTACTCGGTCGGGAAAAGGTTAGCCATCACTGACCCATGACATTAAATTCCTAATGTGGTTCTGAAAGTATTTTGGATTCTGAACTACTATATAGGTAGTCCTCAACTTACAACAGTTCATTTAGTGACGGTTCAAAATTACAATGGCATTGAAAAATGTGACTTATGACCGTTTTTCAGTTATGACCTTCGCAATTTGAACCACTGACCATGTGATGAAAATTGAGATGCTTGACAAAACTGATTCATATTTATGACCCATATGGTTCACTTAACACTTGTGGGAGGAAAGGTCATAAAAATGGGGCAAAACTCATTTAACAAATACCTCATTTAAGGACAGAAATTTTGGGCTCAACTGTGGTTGTAAGTTGAGGATTAACTGCATTTAACAGCTTGCATTGCGATTTCATTTTATCAGTATTAATTTATTAAACACTTCACTCAAGGAAATGCTAAACAATATATAAAAGCAATGCAACAACAATAAGCCATTAAGTTCCTTTTTGGTAACCTCAGAAATAAGTCCCTGCGATTTTTTGGCCACAATTTTTGGGGGATTGTTTTCCCTTGTCTTTTGCCTAGGACAAAGAGAAAGTGACTCACTTGACAACATGGTGAATTTAGAGTCTCCTGGTTTCTGCCTGATGCCTTTAACGGCACACCAAACTGACCTTTTCCAATAATAAAATGCACCAAGGATTCTTGATGAATGTATTTTTTTCTTTTTATGTACACTGAGACAAATTCCTCACACTTGGCCAATGAAGAATTCTCTCCTCTTCTCTTTCATTCCATTCTTCTCTTCCATTCTTCTGTTCTATTCTATTCTTCTATTCTGTTGTTTTATTCTTCTCTTCCATTCCATTCTTCTGTTCTATTCAATTCTTCTGTTTTGTTCTATTCTATTCTTCTCTTCCATTTCATTCTTCTGATCTATTCTATTCTTCTATTCTGTTCTTCTCTTCCATTCCATTTCTCTGTTCTCTTCAATTCTTCTATTCTGTTGTTTTATTCTTCTCTTCCATTCCATTCTTCTGTTCTATTCTGTTCTATTCTTCTGTTCTAGTCTGTTCT